>NW_024345483.1:923284-982940 GCF_902729225.1 Pteropus medius
GAGGGTACATCATCTTTGCAGACAGCCTAAGTGGACTGCAATTTAAAACCTAAGGAAGCGGAAATTCTTCCAAACTGTGCCTAAAATCTGTTAAGGGATCACAAAGCCCAGAAAACTAAATGAGGTCCCCAAAGACAGAGGAGAAAGAATGTATTTATTTATCCATTTGCTTATTCACTCAATTACACATCTGCTTGCTCATCAAATTAGTTAACTTACTCAGTCACTCTCTTATTCACTCTTTCCTTCCTTCATTCAGTGGCTCAGTTATTTTTCCCTTCCTTTTCATCTACTCACTCACACACTATTATTCCTTCTCTTCTTCCCTTGCTCACTTCCTCACTCACATACTTTCACCTACCTCCCTTGCTCTATATCACTCATAGTGCCATGATGACTTAGGGCTTTAGCTGACCTTATAGAGTTTCTCCAAATACACCTTAAAGTGGGAAGAAAAAATTATGAGCTTTCATAGTATTAGCTGGCTTATCCCATACTTTTTTTTATTCAACCACACCGCTTGAGAATTTGCTCTGTGCTGGGAACAGAGAGATACAGATGATGTTGACCACACCCTGACCTGGCTTGAAGCCTATTTGGAGAAATAAGTATTTTCACAAACACCTATATTTGATGTAGAACTCCATAGAGGAACCTCTTGATTCTATGAGCCAGACCCTGGGGATACAGAGAGGACTAATACATGGTCTTACTTTCACAGAGCTTAATATCTGGTGGTGGAGAAAGAAATAGGACTAGATAACGAATAAAATATGAGTAAGCTGAGTTGCTGTAATATGAAATTCAGGTAGTGATGAACTCTTCTCAGTGAGAGATTAAGAAAGAGTCAACATTAGCTCTAGGACTTAAAAGAAAGGTAGGTTTTTGTGGAACAAAGGTAGATGAAAGGAAAGTGCTTGAAGCACATGCATGATCTATGGGTAGAAAACTCAAGGAATGTTGGAGAATAATAAACAGTTCTATTTTTCAAAGCAGAGGCTATGTGGAAGGAAATTGGAAAAAATAAGGCTTAGTTCTCAAACGAGGTTTTGAATGATAGTTGAGGTTTGATCATAGAATAAGAGAGGAGCCATAGATTGTTTTTGAGCATAGCTACACCATGATGAGAGCTGGGCTCGAGGGATAAATTTGGAAGTGAAGTCGAAGAGAGCATAGAGACTCTAGGCAAACAGATCCTTGTGGAGCCAGGAACTCCTGATGGACTGAAGTAGGAGAGTGGGGAGAGAAATGCAGAAGGAAAAATGAATGCGAGTATTGTGGAGGAGGCTGAATCAACAAAACTGAATGTGAAGGATGAGAGTGAGATAGAGATGCTTCAGAGGTTTTCAGAATAGGACAAAAGGACGGTGGTTCTTTGACAAAAATAAAGAGTGAACAGAGAACAAAGGAGAAAAGATGAGGAGTTTGGTGGTGGATATATTGAATACCCTGAGCAATAGTCAGGTGAAAGTGTTCAGCATGAATACATGAATACAATAGGTCCAGAGCATAGGAAGAAAGCTTAAATTAAAAACAGATATTTGTGTCATATTAATTAGCATCTTAATCAGAAATCCTTAACCTTGAGTACATAAGTGGACTTCTGGGGGCTTATAAGATATATTCTGCAGGTAGAATTGACAAACCTTGATAATGGATTTGATGTTGTCAGGGCAGATGTTTCCAGATTTCTGCCAGGAAAACTGATTGGATAGAGATGTTATTTATAAAGATAATGAATAATAGAGTAGGACCGGGCCTGGAATTAAGTTGGGATAATATGAGTTAAAAGTTAGATACAATGACTTTTGGATGCCTGTAGGCTATCAATTGGAGGCATCTACTAGGCATTGGCCTCATAAATTTGGAGATTAGGAACATGATTTGGGCTGAAGATTGATTTGGGGTGGTTATAGCCAAAGTAGATGAGCTCATCCAAAAAGAGTGTGGAAAATGAGAAGAGGAAGCTTAGAAAGTGATGAAAACAGAAGAGAGAAGAATGAATTCCAAATTTCTGGCTTGAGTCTATAGATGGGTGGGTAATGTTAACTCCCAAAATAGAGAACACTTGTGAAATTTTGAGAGTAGTGGTGAGAATATAAGTTAAGTTTTACACAGATTTAGAGGTGCTCATGGAATATGCAAGGGTCACTTCTCAAGTGTTTCCATATATGAGCCTGGAGCTTAGAAGGGCTGGAGACAGATTCTTGAATTTACCACAGAGATAATGGCTGAATCTGGGGAGTGGATGCAGTCTCTAAGGAAAGAGTATAAAAGAGTAAAACAGAAAGGCTGGGACAGAATTTTGTAGGTGAGCAGAAGAGCAGCAAAAAGTAGTTCAAGAAGATTGATGGGAGCTAAGGAAGGAGAGGGATTCTAGGATGAAATGGAATATGAGGCTGAATGTCATCTGGCAGGTACAGGAGGATGAGGCTTTGTGTGTTGGCAATGAAGCAGTAATGGGTGACCTTGGGATAAGTGGGGACAAGACCAGATCCAAGGCCTTAAGTTACTAGAAGGAAGAGGAGGTAACACGTAGAGCAACTATTGCAAAATTTTGATCAAGAGAGAGACAAGCCTCACAAGGAGTGAGAAGTTTTATTGTGGTGTTTGTTTGCTTGTTTGTTTGTTTGTTTGTTTTAGAAATAGGAGAGATAATGCTGCAATGAACATAAGGGTGCATATATCTTTTTGATTATATCTTTTTCATATTCTTTGGACAAATATCCAGAAGAGAAATTGCTGGATCATATGGTAGCTCTATTCTTAGTTTTATGAGGAAACTTCATACTGTTTTCCCTAGTGGCTGAACCAATTTATAATCCCACCAACAGTGTACGAAGGTTCCAATAGCCAAGACGATGGAAACAACCTAAGAGTCCATCAACAGATAAATGGATAAAGAAGATGTGGTATATATGTGCACATGGAATACTACTCATTTATAAAAAAGATAAAATATTGCCATTTGTGACAACATGAATGAACCTTTAGGGTATTATACTGAGATGTCAGGCAGGAAAAGACAAAAACCATGTGATTTTACTTACATATAGAATATAAAACAAAAAATAAACAAAAGAAAAAAGACACATAGATATAGACAATAAATTGGTGGTTACCTGAGAGTAAGGGGGTGAAGGGAGGGCAAAATGGGTGAACGGTTACAGATAGAAATGAAACTTCCGGTGCTGAGCATACTAGAGTGTATACAGATATCGAATTATAATTTTGTACACTTAAAACTTATAAAATGTTATTAACCAACATTACCACAACGTAAACAAAGAAACAAGCACACAAATAAATATTTTTTTCTTCAAAAAAAATTCATAGGGGAGATAAAAAGGGTTATAAGCTTAGGAAAAAGAACAGGAGAAAAGAAAAGATTAAAAATGCTAAGAAGAAAGGACAACTGATGGGGAGAGTCCAGGTAGGGACAACAGGGGAATTGACATCAGAGGCCAATACAAAACAAATGTTTTGATAAATGCACAATTGCAGAGAAGAGAGTTTTCGACAAATTACCAAATGGTTTGAAGATTTACTTGATTTACTGTATACTCACCAATGCTTGAGCATAATCATTCTTAGATCCTAGACTTAGTCACTATTTATCAGTTCTAAATGTTGCTCTAGGTGGTTAGAGAGGAGGCGACGAATTTCCAGGAGAAATGGAAGCAGCATATTTGTGCAGCTCCGTTTCTGGAGGAGAGCAGCGTACATCTCTGGAGCATTTATTGCCTCCTTCTTGGCCTGTGGTCCCTCCCATGCTGCCTTCCACCCATTCTAAAATCACCTTCGCCCTAGGGCTGTCTGAGAGCAGGTCACTCAAAGGGACCCAGAAGCACAGGGTCAAATACATAGCTCTTGTCCAAGAGGAGAGAGAGGTCTTTCTTGGCTCCAGAAGGCAAAGAGGGGAGAGAGAGAGAGAGGGTGAGGCAAAGGAGGGGGCTCTGGTGGGTCATGCTGAGAGAAAATGTATATGTGTGAGAGGTCACCCCACCCTCCCAGATCCCCAGCATTCCACAAACTTTCTCACTCCCAGAAGTGTGGTTCCTTACAGGCTACAGCCTGGTGGCGGCTCTCTCATATGTTCATTGCTCAGAGGCTGGTGCCAATATCTGGAGGCACACTCTTCCTTTGGTCCACCACTTCCACACAGAGCCCAGAGGGTCTGAGAGGTGAGTGGTATCTGTGTGAAAGAACAGGCTTTGAAACAAACCACTTAACTCTTCTGTACCTCAGTTTCTTTGTTGATAAAAAGGGCGAATGACATTTACCTTGAAAAGACATGAAGATTAAGAGATAATGCATGCGAAGCAACTGTTGATATAAATTAATCCTTCTCCAGAATCCACTGGAATCTCATGAGATGGAACTAAGACCACAATCTTTGATTCACTTCAGCCTGGAAAAACAGCAGATCTTAACATATCATTAGGAATTCTCAATACTGTTTTATCCCTCCCCCCAATGACAATTGATGTTGTCTGATTTACAAGGAGAAATATGTGATTTGCAGTGACTGTCAATTTCTCTACTGCTCTGTAGGGGATTTGGCATCTTTGTTCTGTCATGTAGGAGAATACCCAGCCTGATCGTTCCTCACTCAGTGGCACCTCATTGTGGCGCCCTGCGGGTTTCCCTGTTGGACACAAACTCCATATCAGAACTGCCTACATAATTTGTGGGGTCCAGTATGAATGAAAATATGGGGTTCCTTCTTCAAAATTATTAAGAATTTCAAGATAGGGACAGAAGACCATTAAACCCAGCATGGGCCCTGAGCAACTAAACTGGTTGCACACCCGTGAAACAGACCCTGCCCCAAATCCATCCCCAGTTCCTTGAACCTGTTAAAGGACAATCCAGAGCAAAGTCATATGTTCATCTGAAAGACATTTGCACTGGAAGAAGTCCCTCTGAGCAAAGCAGTCCCTCCAGATTGTTTCTCCGAGGAGCCCACCAGGCAGCTGCCTGGTGGTTATATATAGCTAAAGCCCTCAGAAACAGAGTTCTGACATCACACACCTGGTGGAAAACTTGGTCTCCTCTGTCATCAACCAGAAACTGTCTTTCTTCTTGCTGTTACTTTTTCTCATCACTCCAGGTGATTTTTACTCTCCTGACTCCTCTGCTATGCATGCCTGCCCCTATCACAGGTGTACTCCAGGATGGGGGCTGAGTGGTCTGCTGGGCCTGGGGGTCACGGGCCCTCTTTTCTAGCATCACTTTACTTCCCAACAGTAATCTTGCTCCTTAGTAGGTGGCACTCTCTCTCTCTGGTGATCTCTCAGATAACACTGGGAGGAAGAAGGCTTCCTTCCTGGGTCTCTGGGGAAAAGTGAGGAGAATGACAGGGATGGAAGCCTGAATGGATGGACAACCCTAGAATAGCACTACTCAAAGTGTGGTGCATGGATCGGTGCCAGACTGCAATGACATAAGCACAGAAATTGAGAGTTTCAAAACTTTTATAGAAATTTGATAATGCCTATTAAATTTAATGATAAAATAATAAAAAATAATTTATGTCTTAATTTTCACCCTTCTAGTAATTCAGTTTTATTGCATTTACCATGCAGTTTGGAAATCTAAAAAGGTAATTAAGAAAAAAACTAAAACAAAACAGAAAATAGGTGCTTTGCATCAGATAGTTGCCAGCCTTGCCCTGGCATCCCTGGCTGTAGCATAGTGGAAAAAGCACCGAGGTGGGAGTCAAAAGATCAGAGTTCTCATCCTGATTCCTTCCTTTACTTGGACAAGTTGTTTAGCCTCTGAGCTCCACTTTCTTCATTTGTAAATGTCTCATAAGGACCATATGTGATCTTGGACCAGAAGGTGCTTTACAAACTGTAAGGTGCATTGTTAAGTAAGGGACACATTGCGAGGATGCTACATACCAATTTGTGGCCACTCCATGCCCCAGTGGCCACTGGGTACTAGCACAATGGTAAAAGCATAGCCTCTGAAGCCAAGCTGGCTGGATTGGGACTCTACCTCCATAACTTATTAACTTCTTGGCTCCTGCATTTTCTTACCTATAAAGGAATACTATGAATATCAACCTGGTAGGGTTGTGGTGAGGATTAAGTGAGAAACACTTAGAATAGTGTGTGGAGCATAGTACACAATAAGTGGTAGCTAATAATGTAGTCCGATTATACTTCCTATTCTTGTCACTCTACATTACCATTTTGAGATTTACCTATGTTCATAGTTCTTCCCCTATAATTCATCATTTACAGCTTCCATACTTCCTTTATCCAGTCCCATATTGATGCCTTTATATTTTCTAATTGGTTACTGCTGGTGTAGAAGATACTATCGATATTAGAATATTGATATTCCTATCTAGTAAACATGCTGGACTCTTTCATTAGTTTTTACAGTTTATGAAATTCTCTTGGTCTTTCTATGTAAATGGTCACATCACTTCCAAATACTCTTTTTCTTCCTTAACAATCCTTACACTTTTACTTCTTTCTAGGTCTTTACATATTAATTTGGGATATGATAGCAGCATCCTCATCTTGCTTCCTATCTAAAGTTTCTCCTCTGTTAAGTGTGATATTTGTTGTGGGTTTTTAATAGATGGTCTTGATAGGGATGAGGGATATCCATTTAATTTCTTTTATCACAAATAGGTGTTAAAGTTTAGAAAATGTTTCTTATGCACCTATAAAGGTATTTTTTCATTGTTTTCCTCAACTGTATTAATGTGATAAATGACATTGATAGATTTCCCAATCCTGAACTGTTCTTGCATCCTGGTAATAAATTCTACTTGAGCATGATGCAATCTTTTTGTTTGTTTCCTTGTTATGTTTTGCTTTTAACACACTATTAGATTTAGTTAATATGTGGTTTAGCAATTGCTATCTATATTCTCAAAAGACATTTCTTGTAAATTTTTTATTTTGTTGTCCCTATCCAGATTTGGCATCAAGATTATAGTAGCCTCCTAACTTAAGTGGGTACCTTTCCCACTTTTTCTGATCTCTGGAACAACATATAGAGAAGAGAAATTACCTTTTCTTGGGAAGTTTGATAAAACAATCAACCTATAAAATTATCTGGAACTGATTCTTTTGAGAGGATATGAGCTTTTCATCACTACCATGACCTTACATGATCATTGGTCTAGTCAGTATTCCTGAGCCCATTTTTGCATTAAAAAAATCAAGCATTTATCTATTTTCTCTGGTTTTCAGACTTTTGTTTTCCTACCAGATTTCTCATAATGACATCCCTAAAGAACAAGACCTAGGCTCCACTCCTGAGTATGCCATTCTTTGGACAAATGAAATTGAGATCAGGAAAGTCTGCCTCATCTGACAAAGGACAGTGGGGCCACTGGATTCCCAGTGGTATGTTTGACACAAGAGTAAGTTGTGGACTCCCGTCTCTTAAGAGCAACAGGTAACTCAGCTCAGATACAAACGAAAAAGGAATAAAGAAGAGGAAGGGAGAGGATAACAGCTGCCAAGTGATTCCTGCTTGCCAAGTCTAGTATTTTTATACCCTGGGTGATCAAATCTGGTAAGAAGCCCTTTGAAAGAACTCTTCCTGACCCCTCTACGACATTTAGGCAGAAAAGGAACCCTATTTTCCCAAGGAGGCAAAATTTCACCTTGTCACATAATGAGGCAGCACCAGTCACCTTTTCTCTCTTGATATTCTCTTACTTAACTATCTATCTCCTGTTTTTTGTGCATTCATTCACATTACCTCTGCACCACCTTCTCTACTGGCTTCACTGGGTTTTGCTTGTTTGATGTTATATTGGAGGAAGAAGTGTGAGACTTGTCTCAGCATAATCATAGCTGTAAAAAGAGAGTAACAATTAAAACTGAGCCAGGTTTGTTTGTTTAATGAGAACAGAGCCAGCTCTTTTGCCCTCTCGCCCTAGACCTGAGGTGAAAGTTTCAGGATTCTTCTCTCTGAATTACACAAACTGCTGCTCTAATTGTACTTAGGAAAAGCCATTTGTGTTCAATCCCAGAACATCTTCTCTCCCTCCTTCCTCTGATCATTTGGGGATTGTTAGTGGCAGATGGCTGAGGCTTTCCAGTGGCACTGTTTTATAGGTCCCACATGGCCCTCCAGGCTGCCCCCCGACCCTTGGCTCAGCCATTATCTTTCTTTGCTTGGTCTCAGTGTTTAGGATCAAAGTTTCTTACATCATTCACTATCCAGATAGAAATTCAGTATTCTTATCAAAAGAAGTAATGGGCTGAGGCCTTGCATCTTTCCATACTAGAATGGAAAGGCCCAAAAAGAAAATGGTCCATCTCCAACTGACCCAGGTGCCCATGGATACCAAATGGATTGCCTACTTGGAATCACTCTAGGTGGATATTATGGTTTCCTCCAACACCAAGCCCTGTCAATGTTGGATTGTTGGCCAGTGGGCTACATCATTATTTAGAAACACTTCAGCTTGTCGATGGCTATGCCACCCTGAACGTGCCCGATCTCATCTGATCTTGGAAGCTAAGCAGGGTCGGGCCTGGTTAGTACTTGCATGGGAGACCACCCAGGAAGACCAGGTGCTGTAGGCTTTAAAAAAAAAAAGAAACACTTCAGCTTAATAGGATTCAAATTACTTTTCAGAGGGACATGGAGAGAGTATTTCTGTGTGGGGAATTGCAGATAGACCATGAGAAGTCTTGAGAAGTCTTGAGCCTTGAGAAATCTTTTCCCCCATAGCAGTCTCGTCCTGTCATTCTGCCAGAAAGGCTGTAACCCAATTGGCCCTTGGTCCTCTCCAACTGCCCTGAGAAACATCTCTCTCACCACCTGTCTGGGGGCTGCCTTGGACATTCAGTTTCCTGCCTGAGAAATAGACTCTTCTTTATTGATGATAACTGACAGTTGGAACTGCAACTCTTTCTGAACATCACTGGTATTTGTGCCCAGGGTACAGCCTTAGCCAGACCACTAGAGAAAAAAATACAGAGACAATAGAAGGACTGATGTACTGTTTCCTTTCTATGTGTAGGACCATGAGGAGCAATCTTTGTTTTATTTTATGGAGCTTAAAGTAGCCCTCAAAGGAAAGTTATTGACATAATTCTAATAACTCCATGGGGACATGTGGTAGGCAGAATTCTAAAGATGATTCTGTAAGACATCTGTTCTCAGGTTATTAAATTAAATGCTAATGTAGATAATATTGTAAAAGGATTCTGCAGATGTAGTTAAAGTTCCAAGTCAGTTGACTTTAAGATATGGAAGTTACCCAGGCTGGTCTGATCTAACCATGGGAGACCTTTGAAAGCAGAGTTTTCTCTAGCTGGTGGCAGAAAGAGAAGTCAAAGAGTTTCAAAGCATAAGAATTCAAGGCACTCTTTCTGACTTTGAATATGGAGTGACCTCTGGAAGCTGAGAATAACCCTCGAGTGACCCCCAGCAAAGAAAATGTACATCTGTCCTACAACTATATGGAACTCTAATGAGCTTGGTAGCAGATTCTTCCCCAGAGTCTCAGAAAAAAGCCCAGCCCACTCCATACCTTGATTTGTGAGACCCCAAGTAGAAGACCTAGTTAAGCCATGCCCAGACTCCTGACCCATGAAAACTATAAGAGAATAAATGAATGTTATTTACAGTTGCCAAGTTTGTGGTAATTTGTTAAGTGGCCATAGAAAACTAATACAAGATATCTAACCAGTCCCCCAAAGTGTCAACCCTTCACATCAGCCCTTTGCATAAGACCAAGGTGGGCACAAAGAGTACTTACACCCTACACAAGGCCCTTGTTTCCCTCTCCAGCCCTGAGCTGAACTTCTATCACAGAATTCATACTGGCTGAAGCCTCGGTGTGACCACCTTGTTGCTGAGGTGCGGAGACAGGCTAATGACTAATTTGATTCCCTGGCAGGGAGGACATTTTTCGGGCCAGTAAGAACAATCCCTGAAATTTTCAGAGATGCAAAGCACTTCTCTAGTGATTACTTCATAGGGGCCTCACAGTAACCTTTGATGGTAGAAACAGTCATATTCCTATTTTTCAGATGAACAAATGAGGCCCGAAAAGAGCAAATGGCTGGTTCAAGATCACAGAGCTAGCATGAGAAAAGTCTTTGCTGCATAACCTAGCTTACTTTTGGTAACTATTTGTGGATATTTCCATCAGTGGTTTGCGAGGCCTTGGGCCTTTGAAACTATAAGCAGTGAAACATGATCATCAAGGCTGCTTCACCTCCTGTACATCTGAACTAAGTGAATAGAGACACTAGAGAACCTAATGAATGGCTAGGTATTTGTTAATCTTCTTCAGAATTATAATATGCCCCATGTTGTTCCCTTGACTTGCAAAGCTTTGCGCAGATAGCCACCTGGTTCTTGTGAAGGTTAATTTTATATGTCAACTTCATTGGACCACAGGGTATCCAGATAGCTGCTTAAACATTATTTCTGGGTGTTTCTGGAAGAGATAAGCATTTGAATCAGTAGACTGAGTAAAGCAGATGGCCCTCACCAACGTGGTTGAGGTCACCCAAACCACTGAGGGCCTGAATAGAACAAAAAAGGCAGAGGAAGGGAGAATTCTTTCTGTGCTTGACTACTGAGCTAGAACATTGGTCTTCATCTGGTCTCAGACTGGGACTTAGGCCTTTAGAACTACACCGCCAGCTTTCCTGGTCTTTAGCATGCAGGTGGCAGACTGAGGGCCTTCTCAGTCTCCATAAGTGTGTGAGCCAATTCCACACAAGAAAGAAAGAAAGAAAGAAAGAAAGAAAAGAAGAAAGAAAGAAAGAAAGAAAGAAAGAAAGAAAGAAAGAAAGAAAGAAAGAAAGAAAGAAAATCTCTGATTGGTTCTGTTTCTCTGTAGAATCCTGATGAATACAGTTCTCTCCCTCATTTCCTTCAGCTCTTTGCTCAGTGGGGCCTTCTGTGACCACTCTACCTAAAATTTCAATGTCTCCTCAACCCTGCTTCTTTTTTTATTTTTCCATATTGCAATTATCACCATTCAATATCTTATGCATTTTATTTATTTATTATCTATCTCCATGAGAACAGGAATTTTGTCTGTTTTGTTGACTGTTGTATCGCCAGCACTTAGTGCATTGACTGACATATAGTAGGTGCTCAGTAAACTTTACTTGGAAGGATGGGTGAAAACGGTGAAGGGAAATATAGGGACAAACCTTCAGTTATAAAAATTAAGTCATGGAAGTAGAGTCGACCAAATGGAGGAAAGGATAAGTGATATCAAAGACAGAAATCTAGAAATAAATTAGAAGGAAAAAGAGAGAAAACAAAGAATGAAAGATATGAAAGAGAAATACAAGAACTAGCTGATATCATCAGGAGAGGAAACATATCAAACGCAAGAAGAAGAATGGAAGAACAGGAAATCAAATATTTAAACTATTAAGGAAAGGAAACTACCAGCCTAGAATAATGTATCCAGCAAAGCCTTTAGATGGTGAAGGAGAAATTAAGACCTTTCCAGACATGCAAAACCGAGGGAATCTCCATTATAAGCCCTGCACTGGCAAGAAATAGTCACCTAAGGGTCACTCACCTAAAACAAAATGACAAAAAAAACGTAATTAGGGAGTAAAGTGACTATCAAGCAAATCAAAGCAGAGGAGTGCAACACTTACTAAGAACAGGGCATTATAAGCTTAAACAATAAGAAATGAACTGTTATAACAAGATAGTAATGAACGTTCAGCATACACAGTGACAAATGAGACAACAATGACTGAAAAGGGGAGAATTCAAAGATCCAAATTCACAAAGGGGAATGGAGATAAGGCACGCGCAGAAGAAAATAAATGACTGTGTGTATACACACACACACATACACACAAACACACACACACATATACACACACACACACTATCCTTTACATATTCATAATGATAACGACACACAGAACATTCATAACTGAAGTATATAACATAAAACAACAAGGGCCAGAGGCAAAATCCACAAAAGCCAACCAAAATAAAGAAAACAGAAACACAAGGACAAGGAAGCAATGGAAACACCGAGTTACCAGAAAGCAAAAGATAAAATGGCTATAAGAAGACCTCATGTTTCAATAATCACCCTAAATGTAAATGGACTGAACTCCCCAATAAAAAGGCACAGAGTTGCAGATTGGATCAAAAAACAAAACAAAACCATATGCTGCCTCTAGGAGACATATCTCAGTTCCAAAGACAAATATAGACTCAAAATGAAAGGGTGGAAAATGATATTTCAAGCAAACGGCATTCAGAGAAAAGCGGGGGTAGCAGTACTAATGTCGGATGAAATAGACTTCAAAATAAAAAAGATAAAGAAAGATACTGAAGGACAGTTCATAATGATAAAGGGAATCATGTGCCAAGAAAACATAACACTTACTAATATCTATGCTCCCAATCAGTGAGCCCTTAAATATGTAAAGCAATTACTAACAGAACTAAAGGGAGAAACAGACCAAAACACTACCATAGTAGGGGACCTAAATACCCCATTGTCGGATATGGACAGATCATCCAAACAGAAAATCAATAAGAAAATAGCATCCTTATATGACACATTAGACCACCTGGACATAATTGACATTTATAAAGCCTTCCATTCCAAAACAGCTGCTTATACATTTTTCTCCAGTGCACATGGAACATTCTCAAGAATCGATCACATACTGAGACACAGAGATAGCCTCAACAAATATAAGAGGGTTGAAATAATACCAATCATATTCTCTGATCATAATGCTTTGAAACTAGAGATCGACTGCAAAACGAAAGCAGGAAGAATCACAAATACATGGAGATTAAACAACATGCTACTGAAGAATAACTGGGTCAGAGAAGAAATAAAAAGAGAGATCAAAAGACACATAGAAACGAATGATAATGATAGTACAACATATCAAAACCTTTGGGACATGGCAAAAGTGGTCATAAGAGGAAACTTCATATCATTACAGGCCTATTTCCAAAAACATGGATGAGCCCAAATAAACAACCTAGTGCTTCATCTTAAAAAACTAGAAAAAGAACAAATGAGGCCTAAAGTCAGCAGAAGAAAAGAAATTGTCAACAAAACAAAAAAAATAGAAAAAATAAATACAACAAGGAGCTTGTTCTTTGAGAAGGTTAATAAAATTGACAAACCCCTGGCTAGACTCACTAAAGAAAAAAGCAAAAGGACACAAATAAACAAAATCAGGGATGAGATAGGGGAAATAATGACAGACATCACAGATGTACAAAGGATCATACAATAATCTATGAAAATGTATATAACATCAAATTTAATAACCTAGAAGAAATGGACCAGTACTTAGAAAAATACAATCTTCCTAGACTGAATCAAGAATATCTGGAAAATCTAAATTTCAGCAGTATGGAAATTGAAACAATCATCAAAAACTTACCAAAAAGTAAAAGTCCAGGACCAGATGACTTCACCAGTGAATTCTACCAAACATTCAAAAAAGATTTAATACCTATTCTCCTCAGACTCTTCCAAAAAATCTAAGAGAAGGCAATACTTCCCAACTCATTTTATGAGGCCGATATTACTCTGATGTCAAAACCTGGTAAAGATAACACACAAAAAAGAAAACTCCAGACCAATATCTCTCATGAACACAGACGCAAAAATCCTAAATATGATACTAGCGAACTGAATACAGCAACACATTAAAAAGATTATACATCACGATCAAGTGGGCTTCATCCCAGGGGCACAGGGCTGATTCAACATATGCAAATCGATTAATGTGATACACCATATAAACAAAATAAAAAATAAGAATTATATGATCATATCAATAGATGCAGAAAAAGCCTTCCACAAGATACAGCATCCATTTATGATCAAAACACTTGACAAAATCGGAAAGTATCTTAACATAATAAAGGCCATCTATGACAAACCCTCAGCCACCATTATACTTAATGGAGAAAAACTAAAACCTTCCCTCTAAGATCAGGAACAAGGCAAGGCTGTCCACTATTGCCACTGTTATTCAGTATAACATTGGATGTCCTAGCGAGTGTAATCAGACAAGAGAAAGATATAAAAGGCATCCAAATAGGAAACGAAGAAGTCAAATTGTTCACTATTTGCAGATGACATGATTCTCTATATAGAAAACCCTAAAGACGCCACAAGAACATTACTAGAAACAATAAGCAAATACGGTAAAGTTTCTGGATACAAAAATAACGTTCAAAAATCCCTAGTGTTCCTATACTCTAATAATGAAGTGTCAGAAAAAGAAGTACAAAAATTAATTCCTTTTGCAATTACAACAAAAAGAATAAAATATTTGGTAATGATTTTAATGAAACATGTGAAGGACCTATATAATGAAAACTACAAGACCCTATTAAAAGAAATTGAAAAAGATATAAAGAAATGGAAAGATATTCCATTTTCTTCGATTGGAAGAATCAACATAGTTAAAATGACCATATTACCTAAACCATTATACAGATTTAATGCAATCCCTTTCAAAATCTCATTGGCTCGTTTTAAAGAAACAGAACAAAAAACCATCAGATGTGTATGGAAGCACAAAAGACCCCAAATTGCCAAAGCCATTCTGGGAAAAAAGAACAAGGCTGGAGGCCTCACTCTGCCCAACTTCAAATTAAACTACAAACCGACAGTAATCAGAACGGCATGGTATTGGCAGCAAAACAGACACACAGACCATTGAAACAGAATCAAGAGTCCAGAAGTAAACCCATATTTATATGGGCAAATAATTTTTGACAAAAGAGCGAAAAACATACAGTGGAGAAAGGAAAGCCTCTTCAATAAATGGTGCTAAGGAAACTGGAAAGCCACCTGCAAAAGAATGAAACTAGACTGTTGTCTATCACCACACACCAGAATTAACTCAAAATGGATTAAGGTACTGAATATAACCCGAAACAATAAAATGCAGAGAAGAAAACATAGGAACTAACTCAAGGACTTTGGACTTAGAGGATTTTATGAATTTGACCTCAAAAGCAAGGAAAGTAAAATCTAAAATAAATGAATGGGACTACATTAAACTAAAAAGCTTCTGCTCAGCAAAAGAAATCATCAACAAGATAAAGAGACAACCACCCAAATGGGAAAATATATTTGCAAGCAACACCTCCGGTAAGGCCTAATATCCAAAATATGCAAAGAACTCATATAACTCAATAACAACAACAACAAAAAAAAACAAATGATCCAATCAAAAAATGGGCAGAGGACCTGAACAGACACTTCTCCCTAGTGGGGATACAAATGACCAACAAATATGTGAAAAGATGCTCAACATCTCTAGCTATTAGGGAAATGCCAATCAAAAACACAATGAGATACCACCTCACACCTGTTAGAATAGCTATCATCAACAGGACAAGTAACAACAAATGTTGGAGAGGATGCGGAGAAAAAGGAACCCTCATATACTGCTGGTGGGACTGCAAATTGGTACGGCCCCTATGGAAAACAGTACGGAGGTTCCTCAAAAAACTAAGAACTGATCTACCATATGATCCAGCAATCCGTTTACTGGATATTTCCCCCAAAGACTTGAAAACCCATATCCGAAAAGATATTTGCACACAGATGTTCATAGCAGCATTATTCATGGTGGCCACAGTGTCCTACAATAGATGATTGGATAAAGAAGCTGTGGTACATATATACAATGGAATATTACTCATCCATAAAAAGAATGAAATCTTTCCATTTGCAACAACATAGATGGACCTGGAGATAATCATGCTAAGGGAAATAAGCCAGACAGAATAAGTTGAAAATCACATGATATCACTTATATGTGGGATAGAAACGTAAAAACAACAAAAGAACAGGACAAACAAACAGAGACTCATGGACATGGACAATAGACTAATGGTTACCAGAAGTTAAGGAGTGGGCGAGGAGGGGTAGGTAGACGGGGTAAAAGGGGTCAAATATGTGGTGACAGAAAGAAATCTAACTATGGGAGGTGAACATACAGTGTAAATATATATATGCCTTACTGTTAAAGTGTACAGCTGAAACTTATTGGATTTCATTAAGCAATGTCACCATAAAAAGAAATTAATTAATTTTTAAAAAGTAAGTCATGAGGATGTAATGTATAGCACAGGGAAAATAGTCAATATTATCATCATAACTTTGTATCATGACAGATGTTTACTAAGGAATGTAAATGTTACATTGCTATTTTGTACACCTGAAACTAATATAATATATCTAGAATTCTTTAATTTAAAAAATAAATTGTACTATTATGTTTTAATTTTTATTCTTGAGCTGGAATGGAATCCAGGTATATGTAAGTCAAATCCAGTCCTCTTATATGGTCACCATGGCCTTTCTGGATTTTTGTAGGAACAGAAGCTCTGTCAAGGATCAGCCACCATATCTCCTACTTCTTATGAACGGAGTGGCCCCCAGGAATGTAAAGAGAGGCTACTCTTGTCTCAGACCCTCCATTCTCTGAAACAGGACTGACTGCAGTATCACCTGCTCTCCTTTGTTTATGGGAAATAATTTCTCAAAGTGATGCCTCAGGTCCCAACAGAAAAGATCATATCTGCCTAATAAACTGAGATTCTTTTGAAATGACGCTACCTCAAGTGGCTGAGACATATCAAGTCTAAGCAATCTCCCTGTGGCCAAAGCAGTCCCTCAGTAATTAACTGTAACATCCTTTCCCATTGGCAGAGAATTTAAGACCAAGATGCTGGACCAATCAGGGCAGGTCAGATATCCCCAGCAGGCTGGGAGAAAATCAGAGGCTGCCACTTGGGCATTCGGAGCCTACCCCAGACAGTGTTCAGGAACTAGAATTGGGAACCTATCTAGGGCACAAAAGGCCTTTGACTAGTGTAGCCCTGCAGCTTCTGAGTGAGGATCTGCAATGAGGCAGGTTCACAGAAGGCTTAGACCAAGAAGAGGTGTGGGATTACATGGAGAGTGAGATAGAGGTGCTTCTGGAAAGGTGTGAGGTTTCTGTGCATACTTACATAGTATTGATTAAAACAGCTGACATGTTAAGGGTATTTTTAAAGAATGTCAGAGTATCCAAACATCAACTATGCCCCCCAATAGCCTTGCCTAATGCCATGTGCCCTGCTTGGATACAAACTTATTCAGACCCACTTCCTAGTTTCCAATCCCATAGCCTGCATGCATATAAATGCACACAGACACACCTACAAATAAATACACGCACACACAAACATGCACATTGCTGTTTCACCTGCCATCCTTGGTCTCAGTCCTTGCCTTATGTCACCTGATTTCAACACCTGCCTTTGGGATCTTTCTATTTACCACTGAATGTAAGGAGACAAGTTATTTTCCACCACCAGAAAATAGAAGCCAAAGCTGCATTTGGATTTAGTAGAGTGTTCTGGCCTCCTTCATCTGGAAACCATGTTTGTATAATGTTTCCCTTTTAAGAGGAGAGAACTAGGGCAACCCTTTACTTCAAGCAAGTCAGGGTTAACCAAAATTAGAACCCAGACACAAGTAATTCATGCCTCATTATCTATAATAGCAAGGAATTAGATACAATTTAGATGTTAGACAATATAAACATGGTTGAGAAAATTGTACATCATCTCCAAGGAATATTATGCAGCCATTAAAAATGATCATTATGAAGACAATGTTGCAACATGAAAATGCTTACAATTTAATGGTAAGTGGAAAAGGATGAATGTAAGGCTGTAAATAAACTGTAATTACAGCAATGAAAAAAATAATGTACGCATGTGGCCAAGGCCTGGGAGGCAATGTGGGATAGAAAATAAGCTCTTATGCACTAGGATGTCAGAATTATGGGCTATGTTTTTCTTTGTAATTCACCTATAATGTTGTTTAATGGTGCTATAATGCTGTCGTTATAGTAAATAACATTTGAAAAGAACAAAGGGTGGCCTGAAGCATTTGGTTGGCTGCAGCTGCCTACACCACAACTGTCAAAGAAAGAGAATCTTCTTTGCTATCCTTGAAGATAATTATGAGGACAGACACAATGGAACAATGTCTCTGCTAGCTCTCTCCCCTCACTGCTTCACCCAGCCAGACTTTATACCTTGTAGACTACAGGGAAGAACAGAGCAGGCCAGGCCTCTGGGCCAAGGGCAAAGGGACCAATTTCAAATATTGCTGTTATTTGTACACCAGATAAATATCTGATGGCCCCCTGCATCATATAGTGTCTTATTCAGTGCTGTGCACGAACAAGTTACTTACAAAATATTTAATTTGCGATAATTATCATGATTCATCTCTCTCTCCCCCACTATGGGGTTAATCAAATATAGCCCCTCCAAGGACATGGGAGGCAAAGAGGAGTGCTTGCTCAGCAGCCCCAAGGAGGACAATGAACAAAGCGTTTCCCAGGCTGTGCTTGCCCCCGAGGACACCTCCCACTGCTCCCATGGGCACTATCTGCCCCTTTGGCCGTTCACATGGGCATTATCTCCCTGCTCTGCTCAAGGACACTGCTGCTCTGGTCCTCCCCAACACTAGCTAGGCAGCACGTCAGGCTTTCATCCATAGGAGAAGACCCTTGTTACCCAGGATGAGGCAATCCCCCTCCCCTCTGCTCACATATAGAACAATGCCTGCTCTTGGCTGACTGCTTTTTCCTGTGGCTCCTACTGACCAAGTGCTGAAACCTCACTGTATTGTGATTAATAAATGGCATGTCTCACCCTGCTGGTCCTCCTGGTGTTTTTTTCCAGAATATCCAAGGCCCAATTGCAGGTTCCTGGCCTGGAGCTTCTGCGTTGTAGCCACAAAAAAAATTTAAAAAGATTCAAGTTGCCTTTTTATATTCCCCATCTCAGTGAGTTAGGCCTCACCCATGGGGCTGGCCAAAAGCAACCACTCTTGTCTTCACCCTCTTCTACACTCCCAGGTTCAATCCATCACTGAATCTTGTGTCTTGCCTCAGAAGATTTCTCAAATCTCTCTTATTGTTTTCTATTCCCACTGCTGCCCCAAGCCTCTCTCTGTCATCTCATATCTGGAGTACAAACTAAGGAGTTGCCTAGCCTCCAGGCTCAAACTCATCCTCTACACAAATGATGCTGGAACTATCCTGGCCAGCCTGTGGTCAGGAAAACACACAACAAGGAAGCAGGAAACCCTTAGGTGTGTACACCTATGTCTGCAAGCACCCAGAGAAAGTAGCACGTTGGAATAATGGCCCACAGTTTCTGCTGGTTCCATTAAATGGCACCCATGTTGGTGGTTCTTGCAGGGCCTTAGCTTGTCAAAGAATATGGGGACCCACTGTAGGATGATCCATTGGAATGCGGGAAGAAAAAAGTTGAAATTTTACCCAGCTTTGTTTAGGGTATTATCTTATTATTTTTATTATTTAGGTGTATTTACGTACACAATATTTTCAGTTCAGTTGTACATGTTTATATACTGTGGATAGATGTTTTTGAAAACATTTTGTTGATAAGGAAGGGAGTAAATAATGTTGATTATAAACACCAACCACCATCTAGATATTTCTAAAATATCTAAAATATGTTGATTGTATCACTCTTCTGCTTAAAACCCTTCAATGATTTTTCACTGCCTGCAGCATAACTCACAAGCCCTTCGTGACTTAGCCCAGCTGCCTGGTCCAACATTATCTGCCATCAGTCCAAGAGCCTCTTCTTTAGCTTCTGGGACCACCAAGCAGCCCAGATGGGCTACTTTGATCCTTTGCAGGGGCTGAGCTGCAGCCCTTTCATTGGTCCTGACAGCCTACTGTGTGCATCTCTTCCTCACTGTGTGTTCAGTGATAGCAAGCAGGTCGCTTCAAATGGGTCATAGTGGGGTTAATCGGGGGGGGGACCCACAAATCAGAAATTTCCTTTTCCAGGAAACTGATTTTTGAACATTTACCAGCACACTACTGAACTAATCTCTTTTTTTTTTCGGAATATCCTCTTATGAGATCTTTGTTGGCCCCTCCTTCAAGAGTTAGTTCAAGCAGCATACCATCCAGGCAGCTTTCCTTCACCCCTTTTGCCCCTTTCTGCACCCATGTCTCTCCTATGTGTTCCTGTGCAAAGATCCATCATTTCTCTATGAACTCCTTAGGGGCAGAAATCATGTCTGAGTCACCCTGTGCAAGGTGCTGTGTGAGTACTCAGAAAATGTTCTCTGAACTGAATGAAATTTCTTATAGAACTGTGATACCTTGATGCCTACATCACCTGTGGGTCCTGGTGAGCCTGCTTTGTAGAGTTAAATCCTGGGGACAGCAAGAGCAGAAATTAGACTAACAACTCAGCTCTAACAGCATATCAAGGGAATCAGTTCTCTTACTGAAGAACTAATCATTCACACCTCATACATGAGCAAATAGCTGTTGAGAAAGCCATTATGCCAGAGGCAAGAGTTAGGGAAACATATCCCATTGGATTGCAAATGAAGATTTGTTTTCTTTTTGTAGTAATCCCTTAGAATATTTATTTATCATTTGCACTAGCAAGTTGGTGCTTGGAACACCACTCTAGATTCATTATAAAGATAGAACTTAAGATCCCAGGCTTTCTTGAAGGAGGAGAGGGGGGATGCTTTTTTGAAAGGAGAGCAGAAATGTCCAATGCCACCTACCAGATACCAGTGGAGCAGAGTAAAACGATGAGAGATGGGTTTGATGCCTGATCTTCTATTCCTCAGAGCAAAACCCAGAGCTATAAACCAAAGTTCTTCCTTCAAGGTATTAGCAAAAGCTTGACTTCTAAGTGGGAAGGGGAGTGGAGGAGACAGGTGGGGTTCAGAAAGGAAGCCCATCTCCTTGGCAAGTTTATGGAAAGACCCTGCACCCTCACAAAAGGCAAGGGGCAGCTGACTCCAGAGAACCATGGGGAAGGAGCAGATATAAAAGGAAGACAGAAAAAAGAGCATATTGTCCCTCTGATTGAGGAAAGGGGAGTACTGCTAGGGTAGCCCTCAGGTCAACACAATTTAAGACTCGAAGACTACCAGAAAAATAGACTTTGGGCCTCTCTCATTTCAAGAGAGTGTGGAGTCCCAAAGCCCTGGGTTTTAACCCTTACATGGCAACCCACTAGCTGGGTGAATTAGGGCAAATTAATTACCTTTGTTGAGCCTCGGTTTCCTTATCTGCACTGTAGGCACCATTATATCTCCTTCATAAAGTGGTGAAAATTAAAGTAGATGTGATAGTTAATTGTATGTGTCAACTTGGCTATACTGTAGTGCCCAGCTGTTTGGTCAAACACCAGTTAGAATGTTGCTAAGGAGGTAGTTTTTTAGAAGCCATAATTTTTTATAATCAGAAAACTTTGAGTAAAGCAGTAATGTGGGTGGTCCCCATCCAATTAGTTGAAGGCCTTAAGAGCAATGACAAGTTTCCCAAAGAAGATGGAATTCTGTTTCCATAACTGCAACATAGAAATCCTGCCTGAGTTTCCAGCCTGCCTGGCCTACTCTGAAGAATTTGAACTTTCCAGTCCTCACAATTATGTGAGCTAATTCCTTTTATGTATATTTTAATTAAATTTATTTTATATTAAATTTATTTTATATTTACATATTAAAAATCAAATATATATATATATATATTCAGTTAGCCAGGGTGCTCCAGAGAAACAGAACCAATATAATAAAGATACATTCTAACAAATGCATCATTAGGTGATTTTGTCATTGTGCAAACATCATAGAGTGCATGGACACAAACCTAGGTCTAGCCTACTACACGCCTAGGCTGTATGGTATAGCCTGTTATTCCTAGGCTACACATCTGTACAGCATGTGACTATATTGACTACTGCAGGCAGTTGTAACACAGTGGTATTCATGCATTTAAACACATCAAAAAATAGAAAAACTACAGTAATAATACAGTATGAAAGATAAGTAAGGTACACCTGTATCAGGCACTTACCAGTAATGGAGCTTGTAGGGCTGGAAGCTGCTCTGGATGAGTCAGTGAGTGAGTAATGAGTGAATGTCAAGGCCTAGGACATGACCGTGCACTATTGTAAACTTTATAAACACTGTCCCACAAGCCCTCCCCCTGAATCCCTCTGACAGGGTCAGAAATAGAACACCGGAGCTGTCAATGCTGCTCCATGAACAGGGATGTGGCTGGATTGATTGGAAGTACTGAGGAGAAACTGGCTGGATAAGGCGTGGGTCACCATAATAGTGACTGTCAGGAGGGAGTGGAAGGTGGCCTAAGGAACTGTAGGAATGGGAAATCAAGATGGAGAGATAAAGGAGCATAGGGGATTGTCATGCCAGTGTGGATTTCGCTATTGCATGTTGAAACAGTATTCAGATTAAGTAATTTTGTGATGTTCGTTAAAAAAGAGACTGTTTAATACGGAGCAGGTATAGAGCTAAGGACTCGATAATCTGGCTTTGGACAATTGTTTTTGGTTCCATTGACCCTATGTGGCACAAAGGGCTCTCTCTGGCATTGAATTGATGGAAGCACTATATCTTATCTGTGTTTTACATCATTACAGCCTGAAAATATTTCCAAATTACAGGGACAGGCCGGCTTGACCCTACCACAGAGAGCTTTTACTAAAGTGGTAGTGCCACTTGTTAAGGTGGCTCCTGCGGACTTGTGTCCTTGTACAGGACCTTAGGCCCTCCACAAAGAATTCATGGCAATGTACTCTGAAGACCATTAGGCTAGATCTGGAAGGGCTGTGGCGCCCCCTGAACATGCAGCACTGAGACGACAGGCTCCTCTGGGCTGAAACAGGTCACTGACTGGGAGGTCGTCTGAACTCTCAAAATGGAGGTGCTATGAGTGAGGGGAACTCTATTGCCAAGTCTCGCAGAGAAAAAAAATCTTCCTGAACCACATTCCTTTCATTTATTACAGCAAGTTAAGCTCCACTATAATCTTATGGGCCCACCATCATATATGTGGTCTATTGCTGACTGAAGCTTCATTATATGGCACATATATGTGTGTATATGTGTGTGTATGTATGCACACTGTTGGGTCTATTTCTCTAGAGAACCTTGGCTGATATAGTAGATAACAAGTATAAAGCACCTCACATAAACCTGAGCACATAGGTTATACCCAAGGCATGGTAACAACTCTTGGCTAATACACATCTACACTTCTAACCATCTTTACCATTTCATCTGATGTTGTCCTAACTAGCCTACCTTTTCTAATTATCCAGGACCAATGGGGCCTTGCCTTAAGTCCTTTCAGTTTGATGATAAGCTCTAATTGAACATTTACTTTGATGTATCTTAAACCTGGATACACATTACAATCACCTGGAGAACTCTTCAAAATTATCAATGGCTAGATTTCATCTCCAGATATTTTGATTGAATTGCTCTTGGATGGAGGCAGGACATTAATAAATGTTAAAAGCTTCCAGGTGATTCTAATGCACATTCAGTGTTGAGAGCCCTTGTTGTAGAGTACATCAAATATCTACTGGAAGAAAAGATAAATTTGAGAAGGATGCATCCCTTTATTCAAGTGCTCTACTGCAAAGTATGTGCTTTTCCCCTCAATGAAGGGTATTACTGTTATCCAGTGCCCAAGCCAGAACATCAGGAGTCAACAATGTGAATATACTTAAGACTATTGAACGGTACACTTAAAATGGTTAAGATAGTAAATTTCGTGCTATATATAATGCTTAGTGAAAGAAGCCAAACATGGAAGAACACATATTCTGGAAATGTCCAGAGAAGACGAATCTACAGAGACAGAAAGTAGATTAGTGGTTGCCCAGGACTGGGAATGGGGACAGGGAGTGACTGCTAATGGGCATAATATTTCTTGGATTGTGATAATGGTTTCACAATTTTGTAAATGTACTTAAAATCATTGAATCGTATAATCAAAATGAGTAGATTTTATGGTTTATAAATTAGACCTCAATAAAGTTATTTTTTAAAAGAATTATTAACTATGACAGGGGGTTGGATTAACAAGGAATTAGCTACTAACAAGTAAAGAGAACACTAAAGATCATAGGAACAGCAGATATAAGGAGTAGGCACTACCCCTCGGAGAGATATGCAGCACCCAGTGAAAATTATCCTTGCATCCTCTAGGCATTGTTGAACTTGGGGATGCATATCTTGTTCAGCAGGGCACAGCCATAGCTCACTGAATGACAGACAAGTCATTGTGGTCTTGTGCTGGTAGACTTGCTAGAAATCCACCCTCTGGAACTTGTCAGAAATCTACCCACTAGGGTTCCGAAGAAACCTATTCGCTGGGAGGTGTCTCACCAAAACTACCCAAGGGAGGTGTCACAGGAAGCTGCTAGCCACTGGGTGCTGCTGACCACTGTGCACTGTAGGATATGAGTTCTGGAAAAACTACAAGTACTGTAGGAGCCAGGTACTGTGGAAGCCATATGTGCTACAGAGGTGAGACCTGAGGAAGCCATCCACACTGGCTGAGAGCCTGCTGTTGGAACACACCAAAACCAAAAAAACACAAACAAACAAAAAAAACCCCACACTTTCCTCCTGCAAAGATTCTCCATTACCCTCTACTAACAAAGTTTCAGTGACAACTGGCAAGGAAAAAGTATTGGGAGGGACCAGATTCAATTTCACAGAGCAGGCAAAAAAGGTAAATTTGGAGCTGAGGGGCTATAAATCAGTAACCAGCACAGTCTCCTCACTAATCTCTCTGCTTCCATTCTTACCCACCTGCAATTCATTTGCCTTATAGCAAACAGAGTAATCTTTTGAAAATGGAAAAAATATCCCATCACTTCACTTTTCCTTGAAATAGAATTCAGACTCCTTCCCATAGCCTAAAGATCCTGTATTCTCCAGCCCTTGCCTCTTTCACACTGTTTTCCTTTGCTTCTGTTTTATCCAGGGCTTTTTCACAGGCCATTCCTCTGCCTAGAACTTCTTCCCAATCCTTCCCCTTCCTGTCCCTGTCCTACTCCTGGGCCAGTTTAACTTCTACTTATCTTTAGGTCTCAGCTGAATGGTTCTGCTCTGGGGAGACCTTGCCTGACCACAGGCTGGGCCATCTCCTGCACTTGCTCTTTTGAAATATTCATCACACTTGGAGTTACTTGTTCCATATTTAGATTTACCACTGGATTGTCAAATTCATGAAGAAAAAACTATGCCAGTCACAGTAATAGCCATATCCTTAGGGCCTAGCACAGTGTCTGAAACTCAGTAGGTGCTCAGTAATATTGTTAAATAAAATCTAAATAATGGTAGACATCTCATTATAATTGCATTAAATCTTTTAGGGAGCACTGTGTTTGATGGACTGAGCCAGGAGATTTCTGAGGTGAGTGCATTTAATCAAGGAAAACTCCAGGAAGTAAACTGCATTTTATACCAGATAAGGAAGGGGTAGTGAACCTAGATTGCCATGAAAAAGTAGAGTCAATACAAGGAATATAGTACCTAAGAAGACTGGCTTGACCAAAACAGAAAAATTGGAGTGGGAAATAGGGGAAATGAGGCTAGAGAAGTGGGGGTGGAAGCAGCAGCAAAAGGGACATACTTGTGTAGGTGATCCAGAAGCCCCTGAGGATAATTAAAGCCAGATATTTCTGGAAGATGAATCTGACATTTACGTATCTGAATGGGCTGCAGAAAGCAAAGAGAGAGCAGATTGGGGAAGGGAGAATTCTAGTGACTGGTGGCTAAACTTAAACTACTGGGCAGTGTAGGTAGGAGATGAAGGGGTGTATAAACTACAGTGGTACCTACAGAGGTAGAAAGAAAGGGGATTATACTACATACTGGACTCTGCTAGGTTCAAAGAGTAAAAGAGTTGTGGTCTCCTTTTTGGAATTTCTTAGTGAGAGAGACAGACATTAACCAAATAGTCAAAGAAATAAATTATTATTGTCCACTGGGGTAAGTGATAAGAAGGAAAACTGCAAGCTGCTCTGAGAATGAAGACCAAGATGGCCTGACCTAGCCCAGGGGATCAGAGGAGGCCTCCCAGGGGACCGATGAGGAAACTGAGATCTGAGTTAATTTAGGTACCTGAAGGGTGAGTAGTGAGGCCGTGGAGAGAGCACTAATGGAAGAGAGAGCCTCATATTCACGCACCAGTATGGGTATGTGCACATGGTTTACACCTACTCTTCTATCTTTGAAGGCCCTAAGGGACTTTTATAAGACAGAGAGCAAGCCTCCAGAAACATATTGGGGCCAACGAGGCTTACTCACTCTGGCACATTTGCCCTCAGCCTCCACTAAACCCTTTGGGTATTCTCAGCAAATCAGCACTCCCACTCACAACAAACCTATTGACTTATCAGGAAAACCAAAGCACAGAAAGTTGAAGTAATTGCACTAAAACCCCATAAAGCAAGCTCATGTGCTCTGCTGAAGGTGCTATTTTGGTACAGATTAAAGTTGGGGAGTCAAGTAATCAGTTGGAACAGCAAACAGTCAATCAATCTCAGCATTAAGACAACACGTTGGTGGTCTTGTTATTGATACAGCTGCAGTGACTCAGGGAAGCTGAGGAGTAAGGCCATAGCCATAATGGTCAATAAAGCACTTTTGGTTCTGACAAAGCAAGCAATTAGGACTAGCTGTGTTTCATTTTAATTCTAGCCAGAATGGACCTCTAGCCACATCTGTCAATGCAAGAAGGCAGGGCTGACGGTTGACGTTTAAGTAATTCTAGCAGAGATGAGTACAAAGAAAGCATAGGCCAAGAAATTCTACTACACGAGCTCTTTTTAAAAACCTCCAGATCTTGGAAGTATGAGAAAATTGGAAAGAACCCAACAGAGCCCCAGTCCTGCACCTCCCTCCACAGTGCAAAGCATCACTAGCACTAATTTATCCCAAGATGGACAGATTCAAAGGACCACCACATGCTGGGAGGGGGAGAAATGTACACTCTCTAGGTCTCAGTAGGGCAGGCTTGAGAACCTCACTAACTCTTCCCAATTTCTATTCCATTGTCCACAGCTCCAAGTATACAGGTCTACTAAGAATGTAATATCCTTCCAGTCTAGACCAGAAGAGAGTCACCTCTGTGTCATTTCTGTGTCCCCAGTACCTGACACTGAATAGGCACTCTGTTAATGTTGATTTCATTGGCTCTCTCCCTGAATTCAGAAAAAAAGCTGGTTTCCTAGAAATCCCCCAGCTCTGACTTAGCAGTCTCTGAATTCTGCCCACAAATGTACCCTAGACTAAATCCTACCTTTTGTAGCATAGCTCTGCGCAAAGGATCTCCTTCTACCCCACACATTATTTAGTCTCTGCCTTGTCATTCTTTCTAACCCAGAACAGAGTTATTTTATTAAAAATCCCCTGGCCACTTCAGCCTAGTTGTGTGTCTGCCTCGGGGAAAAGCTCTGGGCCCAAGTTTCTCTCAATCTCAGGAAAAATTATAGCTCCCACAAAATCACATTACAAGATCTAGTTCATTTCTATTTGGCTTCCTCAGCCTCATCTCTTAAATCAGGTCTTTAGTTTGGCTGGGCTGATGGGAAGGCTGTGTTTTGGGGAAGAGCCCCAGCATTCAGCATTCTTTACACATAAAAGTGTCCCCAAAGCCTTCGACATGTGAAGACAGCAACCTTCAGCCTTGCCAGCAGCTGAAGGTCATCCAGCGGGTTCAGTGGTCTTCTTCTAACCCCAAATCTAAGAAGGAGGTTCTGTGGACCAAAGAGATCTCTGATGAGACAGGGAGGTTCAGCAGTCCTATGTCCCAGGTAAGGGCCCACCTGGACGATGCCTGTCCTTTCTCAGATGGCCCAAGGGATTTGAATCCCTGGCATGAACCATTGACCTGGTGGTGGCCAGGCTCCCCAGAGCCTCAAAAAAGAGAGAAATGAAGGGGTTGGAAAAAGGGACTAATTTGGACAGAAGGCAAACAAGGAAGGGGATTCTACATTGAGGAGAAGATTCCAGGTTGAGTGAAGAGCATGAGCAAAGGGGTAGAGGTGAAAAAATTGGCAATTGAAAGTAGCAGCAAGTTGTTTTGTTTTCTTGAACTCTAGGACTCTTTTTAAAAAGCGCGAAGGTCAAGGCAGAGAAGGCTGCAGGAGCTGAATTCCCCAGGGTCTCTAACATGAACTGCCATCAAGGGCTTGGACTTTGTGGCGAAGATGGTGCCAAGCCTCTGAAATGTTTTGAGCAGAAGGGTGACACAGGCAAATTTACACTTTAAAAAGCTCTGTCTGGTTGCCGTGTGATGTTTGGAAGATCACTCAGGAGGCTAGGATGATTGGGCATTGAGATGATGGTGGCCTGAAGGTCCTTGGGTTGAAGAAAAGTAGACTAGATCCAGAAATCATTAAAAAGAGAAAGGAACAGGACATAGTACTGACTGAATTTGGGACATAAAAGCAGAAAAATTTGAGGATTTACGAATCCGTATAATACATTAAGATTTATGAATTCATAAAATACATTAAGTAGCATTTATTGCACACCAAATGTATACAGAGCTCTGTGCTTGGTAATAGGTACTAGAGGCACATAATACATGGTACCTGCACTGAAGTAGCTCTAAGTCTCATGGAAAAAATAAGCAAGATAGTGACAGTGGTATATTCCTAATTGCTGAGGGGTACAGAGGAGGAGTTCCACATCCAGCCTAAAGAAGATGGGAAGGCTAAAGAGAAAATTCTCACAAGAATCAACTGCTGAGCTGAGTCTTGATGGGGCCAGGTGAAGGCAAGAGAGTACAGTTACTGCAAGCAAGTACACAGCATATGTGAAGGCAGTGAGGTGTTAAACAGCATGATGCATGTGTGACACAGGGATGAGGTGGATGGTAGCATCATTAGTTGTGATCTGGGACACAAAAGGAAAAACAGCTTGTGGTGGCGGTGGTGGTGGAGGCAAGGAGGCAGGGTTGGGTCTGTCCTGGACAAATTGTATTCAAGATGCTGCAGGAGCAGTTAAGTAATCTCTGAAAAGAGCTCTCTGTGGAGACAGAGCAGGGCTTATAAGGGATGGTGATGGTGGCCTGCATGGAGCATCTTGCCCTTCACCTTTGCAGTAGCATAAGACCAGTGGTTAGCAGGACTGAGAAAAGGCAGGTAGGGGCTATCCAAGGCAGCGTGTCACTGCAGCAGACCCATATTTGGGGTGGGGACTGTTGGCATACCTGAGATTTGAATGGTTGAGACCCCCTTGGTGCCTAAAGGCATATGTTCCTTCTGCTTCCTGTGGTTGGTCTGGTGAAGGTGGATCACCAAGCTCATGTACACACCAGAAGAGCAAGGGATGGCAAAGCTCACCTTTGCCTCCTGGTGTCCTAAATTCTTTTTTCCTTAGCCACTCTTTCTGGCTGGCCCCTGTCCACAGTCAGGGCTCAATCCACTTATGCCTGATCCATGTTTCCATTCCTGCTCCTCCCTCAGAAAGCTGGCTACACCTGAAAGGAGAGTTAACTTCCTGGCTGTCAACAATGGACTGTGAGGCCAGTACTGTGCTTGAGAAACAAAGACACCTATCAGTCCACAGAGATATCTCATTTTTTTCATTGTCTGCTTTATCCAGAAGGATAGATGTGCTTTCAAAGGTAGCAAAAGGAAGAAAAAAGAGAAAGGGTAAGGTATATACTAAGAATGTTGAGTTTGCAAGAGTGTCTGGGGCCGGAGCTCAGGACACTGGAGGGAAGGGAGTGGCTTTTAGTGAGGGGATAGAAATGGACATAGGTCAATCAGGAGGGTCTCTTAAGCTAGGTTAAGGACTTTGAACTTTGTTCTAATAACAATGAGGAGTCATTAGAAGGTTTTTTTCTTTTTCCTAAAGAATGACTTTATTGTTTCTATAAAATTTATGTGTTCTTCTAATTAGAAACTAAATCAATACAGAAAAGGTCAAAGAAGGAAATTAAAAATAACTTCAAACTCTATACAATAATCATTGTTAGGGCAACTTTTATTCTAACCTTGCCTTTATGTTCATACTTAGAGATGAGGATGGGTATAGAGATGAGAGGGCAATGCGTGAAGAGAGATGAGCAATTTTCAATAGTATTCTTGTTTAAACTGTTTATTAAACAAACAAAAAAACGTATATTTTAATTTCCCTATAATTTAAGAGAAAGTGTCTTCTCTCAAAGAAGAGGTAACAAATCAGTGGAAAGAAGTATTGTGTCTAGGTTATAAGAAGACACCTCTGGCTACTATGACGGAGGAAAGATTGAGAAGAAGGGAGGATGGATGTCAGGGGACCAGGTAGAAGCCACTATAGTCATGTAGGTGAAAATAGTGAAAGCCTTAGTGTAGGAGCAGATTTCCTAAGACTTGTTTTCTGGTAGGGGAAAACACACAGGAGGCTCTCTTAGATGATAGAGGTCTCAAACCTTGGTGATTAGGAGGTGTTGGTGCCATGATCAGAAATAGGCTAAGTAGGCAGAGCAGATTTGGTGGGGGAGAGAGTGTTGCTTCAGATGTGTGAAGATTCTATAGCTGGTGGGGCATCCAACAGGCAATTGGAGATGGAGATCTAGGTCTCAGATGGAAATGGGACTGAAGATAGGGACCTGGGAACACAGAAGTGAGCACAAAAACTGTGGGAGTGTGAGAGCCCTCCAGGGCAGAAAGTTTTGAGGTAGAGAACTGGGCCAAGGACAGAAGCTTAGGGAGTGTCTATGTCAGGGGATGGAAGCAGAAAGAGGAGCCAAGGGGAGTCGACAGGGTTGGGAAGAGGCCAACATTCCTGTATCAGTGCTGTGTTTCTGGGATTTTTCAGAAACCTTGTGGGAGACTCAAATGCAACATATGTTTGGTGAGAGAGAGGAAGATCAAGCCTGCAGTGTGAGAAATGGCAGCTGGGAAGCAAAGAGCTTCTTCTCAGGAGAGTGGGGCTAGCAGCGCAGTACAGAAACCTTGAGGAAGCAGCAGGCAAGATAGGGCCACTAGATTTGGAAGTTAGGAGGTCTTGAGTGCCTGGGACCAGGTTCTGAGAAATACTGGGAAACAGAGACAGATGGCTGGGGCATGAGGAGGGAGCCTGGATAAGGATGAGAAGCCTGAAAGGCAATCTCCACTCTCCAGATGTTTGGGGCAAAAGCAAAGGAAAACTCAAAGAAGTCCGGGAGAATAGGACATGCCTAGGCATTTTCTAGACTGCAGGGCCAGAGCCAACAGAGCAAATGAGGCCGGAAAGTAAGCATGGATGGTAGTAATTCATAAAGCTGGGACCTCAGGAAACTGGATGGAGAGGACAGTAAGAGTGGCAGTAGAGAGGTGGGCCTCAGGACTAGAAGAGAGGAGAAATATCGAGGTAGAGAAAATGTAACATTTTAGTCTTGAAGAAAGAAATGATACCATCAGCAACCAGCATTCCTTAAGCATATACTTGGTGCCAGGCATCAAACTGAGTGCTCCTCAGACATTATTTGGTCTCATTCTCATAATGACTCACGAAGTAGGTACAATTATTACCCACATTCTACAGAGGAAGGAAATAAAACTCACAGAGATCAAATATCCCACTTCTGCTTAGTGAGAGAGACAGGACTCTAGCCCAGGTCTGTAGGACAACAACCAAGTCGTTGCTCATTCATGTCGAATGGCCTCACAGAACTCAATGTAGGAACTAAGTTTCCTGCAGGCAAAGGAAGTAAGGGTGTGATTGGGAGTGAGACAAGTAAGGAAAGTCCTCAGGAAAACTGATTTGGAAACAGAATGAAGTTTGAGTTAAACAAGACGTGACCAGAAAACAAGACATGACCAGCAGCCTTGCCCAGAGTCAGGAAGAACCCAGTAGCCCTATAGTCTCCAATCCTTCTTCAATTCCCAGATCTACAGAGAGATTATTTCTTTTTTACAAATGAAAATTAGAGGCCAGGAATAGTCATTGATTTCCCCCAGCATAGGTGGCTGCGCCGGGACAGATATACAAAGCTTCTGACTCCTATGACAGTGCTGGTTCTTCTATTTTAGTATATGAATGCACGCAGGTGGATGGGAATGCCAAGGCACCAGCTTTTCCCAGCACACAGGGACAGCATAGTTCATAAACTGCAGTTCCAAGCAACCAGGCTCTGTGGAGTCTGCCAGATCTGGATTTAAGTGTCAACTCCACCACTTTCTGGCCATGTGTCCTTCAGTCAGTCTCCCAAGCTCTCTAAACCTCCAAATCCTCTGAAAACTAGAAATAATAACATATGCCTCATAAGATTGTTGTCAGGATAAAACATGATAACCCATGTGGGGTGCATAGCACTGTGCCTGGCACTGAGTGGTCAATAAATGCTCGTGGCTGTTGTTCCTATGGTTGTGGTTCCTGTTGATGGAGAGAACATGATTCAGAGGCAGACAGTCCAGCCTCTGATCCCTGGCTAACCACTTCATTGCTCTGACATGGACGAGTTACTTCACACTGGAGCCAGTTTCCTCAGGTCTAAGTTGGGGACAATTCACAGGTGGCTGAAGTGCTTTGAAAACTATAAACTGCCCCTGAAAGGTTACTTATTTAATTCCACCTTGGAACTAAAAGATCAGCCTTCTAGAGAAACAGGCACAAAGGATGAGAAGAGAGGAAAATAACTAAGTTAATGAACTCCATAAATCAAAACTGAGAAAGTTTGGAAGAAGGAAAAAAAAAAGACTTTTTATTTCTCTGAGGTGGAAGGAGTGCATTTTATCCTAGCAAGCATGAATTTTGGAACCTACTCTAGATGAGAATTTGGACAAACCCTGTAGGGCGGACAGGGCTGAGTCAGCTTTGGTCTGTGTTTGCCATCAGCTTCCCCAGGTCAGTTGTACACACCTAACTCTGCCACTATATAGAAAGAGGGGAAAGCAGAGCAGAGGGTATAGGTATCAGGATGAACTCCTTGAAAGGAGTGGCATTTGGACTGGGCTTTGAAGGATGAGTAGGTAAGCAATGCATGAGGGGTAGGGGAAGTTGTTGGAAGGATGAATGAAACAGCTTGAGCAAAAGCACAGTAACAAGGAGGGGCATGAGTCTAGGGAACAGCAAGTCAATCCATGTGACTGAAGAGAAGATTTGTGAGTCAGGGACAGAAGTGGCAGATGAACCTAGAGCATTACATTGAGACCATCTCACAGAGCATCTCAAGATGGCCAAGGAGCTTAGACTTTGTCCTGCAGATAATGGGGAGGCACTGGTGACCAGTGCTTTCCAACTGCTGTGGCCTGACCTTGCCTCACACAGTGTCTTAAGTAATGTAGGTGTTAGAAAAAAGTTTATTTGATTGATGAGACAGACTCCATGGTTGGAACTTCAGTCTGACTTGTTCCCACCAAAGTAGAATTGACTGTAGCCAAAAGAAATGGTTGGCCATGTCCTCTGCAGCTCAGGTAAACAGCTCTCAATGTAGGTCTCTCCAGGATCCTAGGAAGACCAAGACAGCTCTCTGCTAGAAAATGGGAGGCCATGGGCACTCTGGAAAAAGCTTACTGATTCTTATGCTCCTCACCTTCCTATAAATGTTTTTCTCTTCATTTGTGGCTTTCTCCCTTCGTTTGTGGCTTTCTGTGGCTCAACCTGCCTCCTGGTCACTTCTGAACTCTGGTATTCTGTTAATTTTGATGCCTAGCTAGCCCTTGATCTTTGTCAAATTGCCAACCACTGCCATCCTATATGCTAGTCTCCCCCTTTTCCCACCCCCAGACACACACAAGCAGGCAAATCCCTGCCAACATGCAGAGGTAGGTTTAGAAATGTCTTTGAGCACACATTCTTCCATCTTGTTAGTACTGGAGAGCTGTTCTGTCTGGGTAGGTCGGCCCTTTACAAACCTGACATTGACTAATCTGCCAAGTGGCTGCTTCATTGTAGAAAGATTCATAGCTTTGTTCAGAAAAAGGTCAGATTCATTGGTTCCAGTCAATTAGAGAATAACTTATTGTCTCTCTTCCTTCTGTGACCTCCAAGGTCATATGTGGTTTATCAGCAAGAGGCCAATCTCCAAGGCAAAGCCAGGCACACCAATAATCCCCCAAAAGGAAGAAATAAGGCAAATGAACTATCTGCGATTCTCTGGGTTAGAAGTCTCAGCTGGGTCTTGTTCTCTACAGATCCCCATCACAAGGAAATTAAAGTAGGCTCCAGGTCTATCAAACCAACGGGGAATCACCAGTATTTTAGAAATGTGAGACTGTGTAAGCAGACTTTAAGATTACTATTTTCTCTCTAGAATTATCTAGAATTATTAAGACAAACAGTAACCGGGTAGTAGATGCTAAATTCTTAGTTATGTGTTTCTGGTAAAAACAGCTAGACTCTTTGAGAATGGCTAAGTGAATAAAATTAATAAGCTTTACTATTCAATTGTAACCTAATAAGGAGACCACTTCATTAATACAACTGGGCATTAAGGTAAACTAGAATAACTAAACGGGATACATAATTAAAGCAAGGTTTAGAAAAACAGAAGTTCCTAGGAACTTTAAAGAAACTTTTTTGGTAAGCCTAAACTGATCGACCTAGTACTTTCCCTCTTTTTCTCTTGCTTTAATCTGTTAGTTTCTGTATCGGGTTTATACTGAGCCTCCTTCAAATTTTTGACTATCTGCTATCTCAAGCAAGGGATCTAAAGAAAAAGAATGACTTGGCCACTTCTCTGACACCACCCTTCCCCGTCATGAGCTGTATGTAATGTTAAAGGAATCATTCTTGTGGCTCTTCCCAACAGCCCTCTAACTGAAGTCATTAATCAGAGATGTAATTTTCTTCTCATCATAGTGCTTCTGCCTTTGTTTCCAAGGAATCTGAGAGACTCCAAAAGGAAAGAAAAATGGCCTTGTAGGGGCTGCTTCTCAGCATGAAACCCTGTGATTTTCTTTTCCCCAGTCAAGAGGGATTAAATGTTCCTTCTCTAAACCTTAGTTCCTTGCCCTTTACAGCGTATGGTATTCATAATATATGTTGGATGGTCCCTTAGCAGTCACCACTCCTCAAACTGTTTTCTGTTAGGATTTGGACTTGAGAAACTGAATTATGCCAGAATGAAGTGATTAAGAGAATGTTCCAAGAGCATAAGCAAATTTCAAAACAAGCATATGTAAATGTTTTTTCCATATGTGCTGTGAAATCAGTTCCAACATCGGAGTTCTCCACTGTAGCTCTGGTCTAGGGTCCTTGTAAGAAATGCCCAATTGTGATTTTTTTTTTCCCTGTGGGGTAAGGATAAAACCTTGGGGATTTGGGAGTTACTCGGTCTGCAGCTCCTGAGATGGAAAAGACTCACTTGATTCTGATTGGAAAATAGACATCGAGGTTTTTTCATTTTTTTTTCTTTCCTTTTTTTTTAGATCAAGAGCTAGAAAGAAGGCTTTGGAAGCAGGAACCTGCAGTTCCAGAAAATGGAGAAATGCTAAGAAATGGGAAAAGTGTGATGAGTTTCTCCCTTAAGGATAATAGAGAAATCTTGGGGCATGGGATTCTAGGCACTGTCAAAGAGAAGTTGGGGGAAATGGAGGCAATGAAGACCAGAAACAAAGTGTAGTACAGGAGACTTTTGGAAGATTCCAGAACATTTCCAAGTAGTCCCTAGTACAAAAGGCCTGTGACTTCTTTAGGGCAGGAGAAATGAAAGTAGGATCCATGAGGACTCTCTCAGGTCATTTCCCAAATGAAGGTGAGGAGACCAAAGGAGCAACAGGAAGGGAGTATAAGCAGACTGGCTTATAGGGCAGCAGGAAAGAATTGAGGCGAGTGCTAGGAATGATCCCAGGCTTTAAGACACACTTCGAGGGTTTCACAGAATGTAGAAAGCCCTATTAGCCATTTGTCACTCCCCAACCATGGGTAAAATAATAAGAGACCCCACAAGTCTTTGCAATCTCACTTGGCATTTCTATCGTAACCAGTCTGAAACTCTTAGCTTCAACCAGGGCTTCTGCCCACTTTGGATTGACATGAATTCTCCAAGAAGGCTTATCTTTGTACCACTTTCCCCCTTAATCAGCCTCTGTCTGGCCAGAGGTCCATACCAAGAGACCTAGATCTCTATCCCAGACCCAGAGAAGCCTCTAACCCACATTAGTGGTCTGTCTCCCCCTAACTTTGCTCGTTATAGTTCCCCTCCCACCTCAGCCACTCATTTGGCTTCAGCTGACCTGCTCTGAGAAGCCTTACAAGTGAGCCCTTCTCTAGAACAAATGATCAGCCCTCTTTAGAGTGACTCTGGATGCCCAGAAAATTACTATCTGCCAGTATCCCTTTTTTTTCCCTTATGGCTTTCTGTTTCAAGCCTCCCCTGCTATTCCTGGCCAAGTCTATGCAGAGGCTGACTGATCCCAGAACCTCAGTGTCTCATTCCTGGCCTGTGGCTTGGCCTTGGCTCTGTTTGCTCTGTGACTCATGGCACTGACCGCTGGCTGGACCCCTTCCCTTATTACTTGCAGCAGTTGGACTGGGCCTCAAGTTCCTGGATACCTTCCCCAATCCAGGCCTCAGCCCAGATGTTGATGTACAGACCTCTACCTCAGAGTTGGATGTTCTTTCTATTTTCCAGTCAGCCTATGTGGCAGTCACAGTGGAGAGGCCTAAAGAGGCCTATGCTCCCTCTTCCATGTGGGGATTATAGCAAAGCAAATTATCCAAGTCCTTGGCTCACAAAGCCAAAGTCTGATGAGAGAAAATGAGTAAAACTAAGGAGGCCAGAGGACTCTGTCTGTCATCAGAGAGTCCTCTGACTGAGCTAGGATTGCCCTGCAGTACTCAAATAGCCAGAGGTTATAGCCAGAGGGAGAGGTCAAGAGAAGTCTGCCCATAGTAATCGGTACATATGGGCATTGGAGCTAAAGATAACTAAGAATCTGCTGGTGCTGTATTTTTGGTGACCAATGTGCTCATGCGAATAATCAGAATCTACATACCATCTCTCAAATCCCAGGCTTACCTAGAAACCACTGACCCAGATCAGCACTGCCCAGTAGTGGCTACCATATTAATCAGTGCACATATAGAACATTATCTTTTTCTTAAATAGAATTTCTGGATTAAGATTGAAAAAAGAATGTACAAATGACTAGTGAACAGATCACCAACCAAAGGGCCAGACCAGAAGGGAGGGGTTGCTGCCACATGGAGAGAGAGATAGAAATACTCGTGTTTTGTTATTCCCAGGCTAGCTCTCTGCTCACTTATGAGGTTTGGACAGGTGGTCCTACTTTACCTTGCTATATTCCTGCCTCATTAACCAATTCAATTTTCGACTATATGCCAAAAATATAAAATTCTATTGTCATTTAAGAGATTTTAAACAAATGAAGAAAGAGAGCTTATTCCTATATGGGAAACCTCATTATCAAAGAAATGTTAACTCTCTCCAAATCATAACATAATCCCAACTGGAATTTTGGGTGCTTAGACTGGATGATTCTAAAGCTCATCTGGAATACACATAATTGAGGATAGCTAGAAATACTTTAAAAAACAAGTAAGGGAACACTAACATAGCAATATTAAAATGTATTCTAAAGTCACAATAATTACAGCACGATGTGACAGAAGAGACAGATTAGTGTACAGAATAGGTCTAGAAGCAGACTCAAAAATATGAATATTTAGTACATGATATAGGAGGCATCTCAAATCAGTATAGAAATACGTTGAGATAAATGGATAGGTATTTGTGGGAAAATTAACTTATATCTTGACATGTAGAGGTGGAAAAAATGAAAGAAAGCCACCATCTAATACTAATCTCTTTCACAGTGTCATCTGGAGGAAGCAGGAATCTGAGTCTGAATAACAATGTACTCTTTTGTGTGTAGATTATTTCACCCACAATGCTGATGATTTTTGGATTCACACATGCTGTTTCATACATCAGTAATTCTCTTTTATGGCTGAACAGTGCTCTATTGGATAAATATAACACAGTTTGTTTATCTAGTTTGTGTATACAGTATGTGTATACAAATCTAACCAGTTTGCTTATCTTATTGATGCACACCTGACTTGTTTCCAGGTTTAGGCTATTATTAATAAAGCTGCTATGAACATTCTTGCATAATTCTTTTTTTTACCGCTTTATTGAAATATAATAGACAATTAGTTGCTAATATTGACATTGTACAATTTGATGAGGTTTTTTTTCCGTTATAGTTGGCAAACAATAATATATTAGTTTCAGTTGTACAGCATAGTGATTAGAGATCCATATAACTCACAAAACAATCGCACTACTAAATCTAGCACCCTTACATATTTATTACAACATTATTACCTATTTTCCTTGTGTTATACTTTATATCTCCATGTCTATTTTGTAACTATACTCTTATACTTCTTAATTCCTTTGCCTTTTCACAGTCCCTCACAATCCCCCTCCCATTTAGCAGAGCCTCAAAGTCTTCTCCGTATTTGTGAGTTTCTTTCTGTTTTTGTTGTTCTTCTTTTATTCTTTAGATCCCACATGTACATGAAGTCACGTGATATTTGTCTTTCTCTATCTGACTAACTTCACTCAATACAATACCGTCTAGGTCCATCAAAGCAATATCTTTCTCCATCCTTTTCCTTTTAGTCTCTGTGTGTCTTTTAATCTGAAGTGAGTCTCTTGCAGGCAACATGTGTAGGGGTCTTGTTTTCCTATCTATTCAGCCACTCTATCTTTTCTTTGGGACACTTAATTCTTTTTCATGTGAGGTAGTTGTTGATAGGAATATAGTTATTACTGTTCTTTATTCTTGTTTTTGATACATTTTTTTTAAAAGAAGTCCCTCCAACGTTTCCTGTAATATTGGCTTGGTGTCGATAAATTCCCTTAGCTTATTTTTGTCTGAGAAGCTCATTTTCTGTCCTTTGACTCTAAATGATAGCTTTACTGGATAAAGTATGATTGGTTGTAGATCCTGGGTTTTCATCACGTCAAATATTTTGTGTCAAGTCCTTCTGCCCTGCATAGTTTCTCTTGAGAAATGAGCTGCCAGTCTTATGCGTGCTCCCTTGTAGGTAACTAACTGCTTTCCTCTTGCTGTATTTAGGATTCTCTCTTTGTATTTAACCTTTGGCATTTTAATTATGATATGTCTTGGTGTGGGCCTCTTCGGGTTCATCTTGTTTGGGACTCTCTGAGCTTCCTGGGATTGTATGTCTATTTCCTTCACCAGGTTAGAAAATTCTTTCCATCATTATTTCTTCCAATAGCTCTTCAATTTCTTGGTCCCCTTCAGGTACCCCTATAACTTAGATGTTTTTACATTTAATAGTGTCCCATAGGCTCCTTAAATTATTATTATAGTCTTGGATTCTTTTTTCTTGTGTTCTGATTAGGTGTCCTTGGCTTCCCCATCCTTTATATCAGTGGTTCTATCCTCTTCTTCATCCACTCTGTTTATTCCATTTAATATACTCTTCATCTCAGATAATGTGTTCTTCATTTCTGACTGGTTCCTTTTTATAATTTCCATTTCCATTTTTATGTTTTTTTTTTAATCTCTTTGTCAAAGTTCTCACTGAGTTCATTTTCTCTTCTCCTAAGTTTACTGAGCATCTTTACAACCAATGTTTTGACCTGTGCATCTGTTAGATGGCTTGACTCCATTATTCCTGGACCTCTGTTCTGTTCTCTTATGTGTTTTCTGCTTCTTTGTCTTCCCATTTTGGCTGCCTATTTGTGTCTGTTTCTATGTACTAAGCAAAGCTCCTAAGTCTCCTGGTCTTATTAGTGTGGCTATGTGTGGTAGGTGTCCAGTGACACAGTCTTGAGAGGGGTTCAGCTGCAGGCCAGGTTTAGCACCAGCCTGTGCCCCTCTGGGGCCACCTGTCAAGATTCAACAAGCAATCCACAGATGCTATGCTTATAGTTGCGTCAAGAAACTACACCAGAAACCGAGGTCAGCTGCCACTAGTTTGAGTCTTGAAGTTGACTTTCCAAGGATACACTTGGATATGGCTTGGGTGGGTCATGAGTTGGAAGAGGCGGAGTTTCAGGGAATCCTCTGGGTGGAGCGACCTCTGTTATCCAGTTTGTTGATATCTTGGCTATGAGGGCCCTGAGTCCGCACACTGGGAGTTGGGGGGGCTCAACAGAGGAACAATGGATACTCCCGGCACTTCTGTACAGAGTGAGTCTCGCCTCAGCCCTCACTCCGACAACTCAGTGTACCCCTGTAAGTCCCTGGTGCCCCGCAAGGAGCCTACCCAGTGCTGGTGCTCAGAGGGAGCAGGTCCATCAGCACAAAAGTCCACTCGTGGACATAGTCTCTGTAAAACGCATCTGTTCCTGCTGGCTGCCACAGCCTCTGTTCCACTCAACCGCTCAGACCAGGCAGCCTCGCGTCTTCATCCCCTCATATCTTCTACCACTGCAAGGTGATTTCTTATTTCTCTCCCCAGTTGTAGGGCTTGTTTATCTGGATCCCAGGTGACTTTACTTGCTGTTTGCTCCGTGTTTCTGTCACAACTTTGATTTGGTCAGAAGAGGGATAGACAAAGCCCCTATCATCTATGCTATTTTCCCTCTCTAAACACAGTACTTTTGAGTCCAGGTCCTATGTTAGTCCTAGTTTCTCAAAGTGTGGTCCACAGGCCACATGTTTCAGCATCCCCTGCAGAACTTCTTGAGCAAGCATAACCAGTGGGCCCCTTCCAAGGCTTACTGAGTCACAGCATCACACAGGGTAAGCTCATGAATCTGCAGTTTAGTCAGCTGCCTGTGATTTTTAGGCTTCTTAACATTACAGAGGATGTATCAGTTTACTTGGGCTGTCATTACAAAGTACCACAGGATGCATGGCTTAAACAACAAACATTCATTGTCCCCTATTCTGGATGGTAGAAGCCCCAGATGAAGTGTCAGCAGGTTAGGTTCATTCTGAGGGCTGTGAGGGAAGGAGCTATTTTAGGCCTCTCTCCTTGGCTTGTAGATGGCTATCTTCTCTTTGTGTCCTCACATGGTCTTCCCTCTGTGTGTGTCTGTGACCTAATCTCCTCTTCTTATAAGGACACTAGTCATATTGGAATAGGGCTCACCCTAAGGACCCCATTTTAATTTAATCATTTCTCTATAAGCCCTAGCTCCAAATACAGTCACATTCTGGGGTCCTTAGGGGTAAGTACTTCTATATATGAATCTTAGGGGGATGTGATTTAGCTTAGGACCAAAGCATTGATTGAAAATATGATTCTTGGGCCCCAGCTCTGCTCTCGAGTGAGGAGGTTGTAGTGTCAACAGGTTCTAGGCAATTCAAGCTCCAGACAGGATGACTGAGGTTGTTTGCAATGACCATTTGGGGAAGAAAGTCCACATGAAGTGCAACACCAATGACACTATCAAAGATCTTAAGAAGCTGATCACAGCCTGAACTGGTATCCATTGCAACAAGATCATAATGAAGAATTGGTATATTATTTTTTAAGGACCATGTTTCTCTGGGGGACTATGAAATCCATGATTGGATGAACCTGGAGCTTTATTACCAATAGAGCAGAATTTCTTGCCCCTGCCCTCCTCTCCTCTCCCATTGTCACATCCAACAACACTGATATGGATGTTTGTTTTTAGAAAGTCATGTTAAGAAAAACGTAAAAACAAAGAAATATGATTCATAAGCCCCATCCCTAGTGAAAAACAAGTCATTTGTCTTTCTCTACCCCTTCCTGCCACCTCCCGCCCCTCTAAAAACAGCAGCACGTTGTTTTAGAACACTGCCTGCAGGAATCCCTACTTCCTGTTTCTATATCTCCCAGCCCAATTGAGGACTTTGAGGACCCTCTGGAAGCTGGGGTCATTTCTCCCTTCCATGATGATGGGTGTGTGCATAGGTGTTGTATGGCTTGTGATATGTGGCTTCTGAAGAAAGACTCTTACCCTCAGGTGTGCAAACTGCCCATCAACAAGTCTCTTAGGGCCGTAATCAACACAAAACCAAGAGGAAGGCATATTTCCAAGGGCAGAAAACACACCTACACTCTGGCTCAGTGCCAACACAATAAATATTATCTATCATGCCCTGCAGCTGACAAATTTATCTTCTCACTTGAAACAATCAAGGTTCATCACCACTCACAACACCAAGCATGCCAGCCAAAGACATCAGAGAACAGAGAATAAAGATGATATCTAAGAGGAATGCATAAGGACAACCCTTCTTCTGCCATATCTCGGGTCTTTGGGCCACAGTTACCGGAGGGGGCAGTGTCATTTGGAGCACACCATTGCCCACAAGGCCTTGCACAGGGGCTACAAATCTTGACCTAATGGGACCTGGGTTACCCCAGGCCCTTTTAGTGCTTTTCCTACACAATACCTGGCATGGCACGTGCACTGAAGCTCTTGTCCTCATATACTTTTCCTCATACAGCCCTCCCAGGATTTGGAAATCCTGGACACTTTCCAAGAGCTAGCTCCAATCCTCACTTCCCCGTAGAGCTTCTGGCACAATCCAATGCCATCTCCTCTGAACTCCCTAGTCCCTGGTGTAGAGATTCCTGCTTTCTCCTACTCCCTATGATTGCCCAGCCTGCAGTTCAATCACACAGGAAACTCAGTTTGCTCTGAGACGCAGGCCCCTGAGCTGGGGTGATTTTAAGAGCACGTGGAATCAGATTGCAGCCACTCTCCACCCAGCTCCACCCAGCTCCATTCCTGGTTGCCCAGAGCTACTGTCCTAGCAATCCTACTTTCCAACATTTCTGTTCTGGAGAGGATATGTATATGCTTCCCCCTACCCAGCCATGAGCATCCAGGTGGCCCAGGGATATGGGCAGGGAATAGCTAGGCCTTGGCTTTCAGAAGTAGAATGTGGACCCTTCCACACTGCTTGCTAGGCTGCTAAAGGGCCTCACTGGTAGCGGTGAAGAGAAGGGTGGCAGGGCTATAAGGGCCTCTCTCAGCAAGAGGAGAGAGGAAGGGAGGAAAGGCACAGTGTGACTACCTACGACTATGTAACCATCACCACCATAAGAACAGAAAGCTGGAGGTGAAGTGGCACACTGGGAGAAGATACAAAACCAAAAGTTTATCTGGTTGGGCTTTTTACATGGAGGCTATTCATAGAACCCCTGCCTGATCCAGACATGGGCCCTCTTCTCCTCAGTGATACAGGTAGAGGGCTGGAGAGATGAGGTCTCAGCCCCAGAGTGTGGGCCTCTTCAGAAAAGGGGCTACATATGCCTGTAAAGGCCTGTCCTGGCCATGCCAAGCTCAGCAAGTGGGAACTGAGCCTATTCTAGCAGCCACGAAAGCAGCTGCCACGATATTGTCCATGAAGACAGCTGTGTTTCAAAGGCGGGCTTGACATCATTCCCCCAGGCATCTGGGGTGGGACAGGAGAGCTCCCTCCATCCTGCCTTTGCCTTATTTGTGCTTACATCTGTCTCCTTCACTGAACTGAAAACCCTCAAGGCCAGCAATGGCATCTGATTCCTGTTTCTATCACACTCCCTGCACAGCCCACACCCTATAACCTGGCACTGAATATATGATGGCTCAGTGTTTGTGAGTGAGCCTAGTAACTCAAGAAACGAGAGAATATGAAGTGTGAAGTCACCACTGCAGATGTGGGTCAGGAGGTCAGTAATTCTGGGACAGGCAGCCTCTCTTCTGGGACACAGCTGGGGCTGGGGGTGGGGCTGGGGCTGATGTGAGAGCTGTATGCTTCTTAATCTAAAGAATTGCTGGCTTGCTTCCTCTGCCATGAGGGATGTGCAGGGCCTGCTGAGAAAGCACGGGGCTCTCCAAAAGGCTCCTACCCCCACACTGACTTTACAAGCCATTTCCTTTCCCTTCTCTTCTGCCTCCTCCTCTCCTCCTCTATCTCTGCATACGTACTGACTTTCTCCATTTTACCAGCAATATATGCTCGTTAAAGAGCATTTGAAACATTTCAAACAAAAGAAGTAGAAAGTGTTATTCACATTCCACCTACCCAAAGAATGTCACAGTTAATATTTTGAAATGTTTTCTTCCAATTTTTCCTTTAGTTTTTCTGAGAAGTGAGAGTTTATGTGTGTTTGCTTTATTTCTACTGTGTAGTGACAACTGACAACCAGGTGAGAAGGAAGAGAGCAGAATGAGGCAAGGTAAATATGAAGAGTAGCATTTGTGTTCCCATAGCACTACTAATGTGCTCTGTGGTGTTTGGCATGCTCTGACCCTCCCTGGGCTTCGGTTTCCCCATCTGTATAATGGGGTATTGGATTAGATGAGTTCAGAGGTTTTTTTAAATTTAAAGATTTTTTTGAGTCCATTAAGGAATAGGGAAGGCTTCAGGAAAAGGTTGTTATTTAAAAATGAAAACTTAATCAATTTTAAGAGGGCAGTCTGGGTGGGAAAAAAGGCAGTTGCAAAGACAAAAAGGTTGGACACAAGCTGCCCTTGGGGGACAGCCCCTGTAGGGTTGAGTGTGTGGGAAGTATTGGTGGGAGATACAACTAGGCTAGCATCAGATACCTGGAATTCCTTCAGTCAGAGGCCCTCTGGGTCCAAGGTGGGACCCAAGCATAGGGCATCTGTGAGCCTGTAGAGTAGAGAGTGGTTGCTGAGAGATGAGCATGGGACAGAGCCAGCTGTTACTCATCCAGATGTGAGATCTCAGGGTAGGACTGGCCTTGCTAGCTATACTGAAGTGGAGGCCCATGGAATCAAAGAGGGCTGGAGACAGGAGCCCAAGGACTCCAACAATTGCAAACACAGCACAAATCTGGGGGTAAAAGACTCAAATAAGCTGGAATGAGAAAGAAGGAGCAGAAGTCCCAGTTAAAAAAAAAAAAGGAAAAGAAAAACATAAGAAGAGTGAAATGACAACCTAGATACAATTATTCTGCCATCTCTACCAGCCTTATTCTCATGTGAGTCCCACACTAACGTAGACAAGATGGCAAATAAACATGTTAAGAGAAACAGTCAAACTTCCTAAGAAAGAAGGTGATTTCAGATAAGGGTCTGGGCATTCATTCACCTATTTATTTAACAAGAATCTCCAAAGGCCTGCTGAGTGGCCAGCCCTGTGAGAGAGGGTGTCAGCCAAGCTTCTGACCCTTCCTGTCAAGACTTAAATTTACAAGATGAGCATATCAGAAACAGTTGAACTTTGTCCAGTACTTTGTCCTAATTTACATAAACTTTGAGGGAATCGTGGTGCTTAGGTTACTGGCTCATCGTCAAAACAGCTTGGCTTCTCACAAACATTATTAACTGGATCAAAGAAAATGTAGTTTGTGTTTCCATTCATCCATAATGCTTTATTATAGCAAAATATAGTAAGGAAATTTCAGGATTGAACTGGAATTACAAAGTCACTTAATGCAGAACCGTTATTACTGATTTAAATAGTTAAGTATAAATATTTGTTAGACTTAATGCTTTTAAAAAACACACACAGTTCTCTAAATGCAAGAAGGCCAAGAAAGCTAGGTCTCCACTCACCAACCTCTCACTATTATCCACCAGGCACATCAGATAGCCCGGATAGATAAGAAGGTCCTATGGGGTTCCCTCCGGTAGGCTCCAGGCCTTCCAGAAGTTTTAATGAAGTTATATTCCCAGGCAACCAGCCAACATTTGATCTTGGTTCAACTGACTAGACCTTTAGTAGCTGGATGGATAAGTTGGCGGATACCTATGTTTGGCATTTCTAAGTGCCCTTTTCAGCTAGGAGGTATTTACCATGGCTTCTTGCTCTCTTGACTTTTGTCCTGTCTAATGACAGTGCAGGATAAAGAAGAAGAAATGTTGGGGTTTATCATACACGTCCTGGGGTGCTCCTTTTGTAAAGGCAGTCACCTCTCTCAGTTAGCTTCCAAACTTTAAACATATGTCCTATGTAAGAAGAACTCTGGTTTTCCAGAAGCAGCTGTAAGTTTATTTCCCATACAACTTCTGTGAAAGACAGAACCTGATTGGCCCCATGACCCAGCACATAACCAGTTTGTTTTGACTCAACTAATTCCAAGAAAAACCAATTATATCCTCTGAAGCTTTATCAGTGGCCATTCCTTCCTCAACAAGAGATATGGAGCCTTTAGGGAAGACCCTGCAAATCCCAGCATGCACTAGTGGATGTAGGGAGCCTAGGAAGGCCCTGGTGGTGGTGGTACCAATGGCAGTAGTAAGAATGGAGGGCTGGATGTGGCCCTGCTTACTACATTTAGTAGGAGAATCGCTACTAAATGTAGTAAGCAGGGCCACGTCCCAGAAGGTCCTCAGCCCTGCCCCCAGCCCGATGCCTTGCCCAGCCCCTTTGCCTGCTTGCTTGCTGCCTCCCTCCTTTTTCAATGTACACAGCAGGCCACAGAGCCATAGAGCAGCATGAGTTTTTCATGGTGATAATTAAAGGCACCTTCATTATCATCTCCCTACACTATCTATTTGGCCCTGATAAAGCCAGCCACGTCAGTGTGGACTGTGAGTCTTCCCTTGCCTCTATCTACAGCTATCGCTGTAGTTGAGGCTTGGGCTGCAGATTACATATATATTATGCTGATAAAGGGCCTCTGCAGCAGGGGCAGAAATGCCAAGTCACGTTAGAGCAGCCAGTGGCAGTTGATCCAAACATAGTAACTCAATACAGGGAGCCCAGCTCCCGGACCATTCCATTTTGCAACTGTGGCACTGTGCCAAAGTTCACCTGTGGCTCATCAATCCCACAGATCAGCTTGGATAGAAGGATGCCAGGGAGGCTTGCCGATGCCCTGGCTAGCCAGTGGCTCCAGGAGAGCAAACATCTTCAATTCCTTTCTTGTTATGCCCAGGCAAAATTGGAGCCCCTAACCCAAAGAGACTTAAGACTGGGCTTGCAACTTGTGCTTGCAAGGCAGTGGGTTATGGATGCAAAGCTGAAGGTTAGGGGCTATGGCTGACTGTAACCTAAACCCAAATGGAGGCAGTAGGAGCCCTTTCGAGTGGGGTACTGACAACAAGCTCCACAAACATGCATTCCTACAGCATCCCTGGTAACCAAATACATCTCCAAACCAAGGTAGATAAATTTGCCAGTTGAATTCTGAGGAGTACTAAGCTCACACCATGGCTCGACAGCTCTGTCCCCAGGGGCATGCTGCGACTCATCTGCTTCATGAGGGACTCCAAGCTGCCTCCCAAATTTTTTGCTGCTCTGAAAGAGAAGAGACAGATTCAGAGTTCTGAAGCCCCTGGGACCTCATTCTTTCCCATACTAATTGGCATGTTCATCTCCAAAGCTTTGTGTCATTGCAATCTGGCCATTCTTACATTTGGTGAGTCACACCACCTTGAGGGAGAGTTCCCTGGTGTCTCTGCTGCCTGTGGTTCCACCAAACGCCACTGTGGTTCTGGTGACAGGCAAGAGAGAGATGCCGCAAACACCATGGTGCCAGTGGTGTTAAGGTCCCAGGCACAGTGTTGAGCATGACTCCTGTGTTGCTCCATGTCCCATCCCAGGCTGGGCCAAATCTCCTGCTGACACATGGCCTCCATCTCCAGGAGACAGCAGAGGGATAGCATTCTGTGCTAAGGCTTCTCTGCTCCCAATACAGGTCTCATTGATGGGTGGCTCAGGGGTCATCTTGCTGCCACACGAAGCCCTCTGGCACAGAAACTCTTTGTTGACAGAGTTTAGTCTTCATTGATTCTCAGGAAATGCTTATTATATACTTGTATGATAAACAAATGAGTGAACGAGAGTATATAAAAAAGACTTCTCAGTCTCTGAGGGCGATATCTCACTCATCTAGCCTCCCACATTGGACCCACTGCAGGATATTTGATACCTTGTCCTGCGGTCACCAGGAAACACTTCCTCAAACTTGCAGCTAGAATGTTGTCATGAAGCAGCCCAATGTGCTATTTGGATCAGGGATTACAGAAGACGCTTGTTATTTTATAATTACAAAACACAACCTTCTGACAGACGACTGATTCCTTGATCTTGCAGCCTGATGGCTCATCTTTAGATTTCCTTCTGGGGCCCACAAGCAGGCAAGCCTGCTCTCTCCTTCTCAGGACAGAGTTTTAGAAGGGGGCCATGTGCCCCCGAGAATCTGCTGCTCTCCATTCTCAATAATCCTTTTACTAATTTCTCTTCTTCTCCCATCCTGGTAGTTTTATTTTTACACCAGGTTGTACCCAACCCTATTCAAGTGTGGGACCCACAACTAAGCTAAAGACTCTGGCCATGGTTTGCTCAGCAGGGAGTTACTACTTCCGTCTACTCTGGCAGCTCATTCTCTAGTCACATTATACTCTGGACCCCTTTGTGATCTGGAGCTTTGTGGTCAACCACACTAGATATTTTTCTTCTGAGTTTCTTCAGAGCTAGAGATATTTAATTGGGGGTATAAAATTTATTTTTAAAAACATGATGATTTTCCATGTAACCCTTTATAAAGTCATCTTGTTGAGTTTGCCCAGGGTGCTACAACTAGCAATGGCTACATCCTTCTCTCCAAGCTTTGTAGCATTGGTAAATTTGGCAAATCCATCTGTTATCAAATTTGGGACTGATCAAGATCAAGAACAGAGTTCTAAGACATGTCACATTTTGACTCTATTCAAAGTGGAACCCCAGCTATCAGTGCACACTCTTAGTGTAGTTGCTCAAGTAGTTGTGAGTCTATACAGTGGTATGATCATTCAACTCATATTTCTGAGAAAGTCATGAGAGTCTTGCTTGGGTGGTTTAAAACCCTGAGATGCCTAGATTGTCACAAGTGGAAAGTCACTTAGTGATCACCTGTCCCTTTTCCTTGTTGGACAGGTAAGACAGAAGCCCAGAGAGAAGAAGAGGTTGCCCAAAGCCACAACTGTGGCAAAACAGAATGAAGCTTTGTTCCAAATTAATCCAGATCTTGTCCTTCCTACCTTGCTGCAGGTTCTGTTCACAAGGGTGCAATGGGCAGTTGCATTGTTTCCATCACCAGAATATGTGAAGCTTCCTTCTAATTGAAACTGAAAATAAAAGCAGAGACATGCCATCCCTCAGTTCCTTCTCCAGTACAGCAGTGAAAAACCAGAAAGCATAATTTTTTTCTTTCCATTTGGCATCGAATGTCATCCAGCTCTCACATACCCAGTGTCAAGGCAAATCCCTGGGTGCTACAGCTATGTCTCTTCTCTCCTGCCCTGGAGACACAGGCTGGGGTGGGGTACACAATAACCAGGGCTAACTGGAGTGTACAGATAGTCCCAGATGCCAAGATAGGGGATAGACCATGAGGCAGGTTTGGGACGAAACCCTCGTCAGGGTGCCCAGCCAGCCATTAGTTATTTCAAGCTCCTCTCGGAGGGTGAGAAACCTATGTGCCTACCTTCGTGCATACTTTTTCCAGATTGGGCTTGAAAGAGAGAAAAGCAACAGATATAAAAATGTTTCCAGTAAACTTCTTAACCAGCTGACATGATTATTTTTCAATCAGCTTCTTTTGGTGTTTTGGGTTTTTTTTTCCACTTAGCTTCCAACTCCAGAGCTCATATACCCCCTTTCACTGGAAGGAAGGTAATTTATGAGAAGCTGAACAAAGTGACCCACTAGTTACACACATCTGTGCTTCTCACTGGGCTTCTAGGCCTTTCTCACCGGTATCATTCCTCTCTGGCTCCTTGGCCTTCATAGTCATTAACTGTCTCTCTAGCTCTCTGTCTCTGTCTTTTCTCATTGTCTTTGTTGTCTCTCTCTCTTTCTCTCTGGCTTGCTCTCAGACTGTGTCTCTTTGTCTCCTTCTGTGTGTGTCTCTGTCTCTCTCTCATCCTGTCTCTCTTCATTCTGGCCTTAGGCCAGATCTCAGTCTCTGAAATCTGGAGGTTATAGTGATGCTAACTCTTTCTCGAAACACCAGCAGTTTCCCTTCAAACTTATAGCTGTGGCCCTTGCTCCTAGTTGCCTAACTTTGAACAATGACTGTTAATGGAAAATGAAAAAGCAAAATAAAAATGTTCTCTTAGGGTTTGGAAAATTTAGGGCAAGAAAGAAGAGGAACCATTGGGATTCCCTGGGACTTGGCCTGGCTTGTGAAAATTCACCCTGAGCACTTGGAAGTGGCTTATAATGAAAGATCCCTAGGGCCAGATTTAGGAGACAGAGTATTCATTTGGGGACATTCTTCCTCATAGCATACCCCTTTCATGGCTCCCCATTGCCTATCAGACAAAAATGAAGTTCTTTAGCCTAGAGCACAAGGTCTGGTGTGCCATGCCCCTGCTGTCATCTCCATCTTCACCTCCCAATATGCCTTGCATACACCTTCTTCTTGAGCCATTCCAAGATCTTCACCTTTCTCTCAATACACTCTCCATTTCTGTGGCTTCATGTCTTTGCTCATGTTTTCTCACCTAGAATCCTTTTCCTCTTCCTATACTATCCAAATAACAATCTCCTATAAATTAAAAAAAAAAAGCCCATTCATCTCCAAGCCCAAATTAAAATTTGCCTCAATAATTCATCCATTTAACAACTATTTGTTGAGCTTCTACTATGTGCTAGATACTCTGCTAGCTACTGGGAACATAGTTTTGACAAAGACAGATTAAGTCTCTGCCCTTATAAAGCATTTAGCTTGAATGAAAGAGACAGATATTAATCAGATAAGCACACCAATAAATGCATAATGATATCTGGGCTAAGAGCTATGAAAGAGAAGCCCAGGATGCAATGAGCACCATGGAGTGGAGAACCTGATCTAGTATGGGAGATTGAGGAAGTCTTCCTTGCAGAGGTAATATATAAACTAAAGCATAAATAGGAAGAACTAACTAGGATTTAGTCAAAGAAATCGATATGTGCAAAGATCTTGATGTAGGATGCACATCTGTGTTTGAGGGAGAGCCAGGGAGTCAGTGTAGCCAGAACATAGTGGAGGATGGGGAGAGAAGCAGGAGATAAGGTCATGCAGGCGAGCAGAGTCCAGGGTTTGGAGGCTAGGAAAAAGAGTTTGGATTTCATTCTTTATGATATGAAAAGCTATTGCAAGGTTCTGAACAGGAGTTACAAGCTTTGTAAAGATCCTCCTGGCTGCTTTGAAGAGAGTAGACCTTAAGTAGGCAAGAATAGAGGCAAAGAGACCATTTAGGAGGCTATTGCAGTTATCCAAGCAAAAGATGGTGGTGGCTGGGACCAGGATGGTAGCAGTAAGGATGGAGAAAGAGATAGTTAAGAATTCAAGTTGACATAATGTAAACTATATTGGGAAGTGGAAGGGCAGTGGATGATAAAGACATTTACTGAGTGAAGAATACAGGAGAGGAGAAACAACTTGTAGCAGGTCTTGAGTTTTGGAATAGAAAATGATAATATTAGTAACAGGTCTTCAATGCAGTACAGGGCACTCTGTGTTCCAGGCCCCTTCCCCTACATTGTACATTACTACTCTTCAAACCTTATAAGGTAGATGATGATGATGATTTTCATTTTTAAATAAGGTAACTGAGTCTCAGAAATTAAATAATCTCACAGATAGTCATTGAAGGAGCAAAGATTGAAGCTGGGCAGTTGGGCCCATGAATCTGGACTCATATGTACTAGGTTCAGGTGCTATTCATATTGAGTTGACGGCCTTACAATGCCAAACAAATGATTGGAGCTATGGGTCTGTTGTTCACAGGAGAGATATTGTCTGTAGTTGGAGGTTTAGCAGTCACAGTCACAGAGGTCACCACTAAAGTAGTGGAAAGTAGATGAACTGACCTAGGGAGAGGTCACCATGAGACCTTGCTCTCAATTTCCCAGCATTTGCACATCCATCTGTCTGAAAATCATTCAAGAAGACCTCCCAGGACAAATCCCTAGCAAGGTACTGGGGTTACAGAGACAAAGGCAACTGGGTCCCTGTCTTCAGTGGGCTCACAGACTGCTGGGGAAGACAGCAGAACTCATAGCCAGCGTGAGCAATTCTAGATGGGTAAGAATCCTGAGGACCATATCTCATCACATATGTATATGTATGTAAATACACACATATCATTGTCAATACTCACACAATGTTTTGATTGTGTCCCAGGAGCAATGGTTACCTTTTATGTTCCTAGTATACTGTGAGCTCAATGCATTTCCAAAGTTGGGGCCATTTGTGAATCTTCACTGACCTCACTCCCCAGGGCTCAGCACAGAGACTAGCAGCTAGAAGATGTTAAGTAAATGTTGATGTAGTGAATTTGTCTTTGTGACCATGAGAGTGGACACAGATCAGTCACAGTAGGAATCTTAACTAACATCTCTTTCTGAACCATGGAACACTCAAGTGTGACAGAACCTCAGTGATCGCTGTGGTACATTCCATTCCTTTGACTTCAAATGGCTTGTTTCCCTTAATACAGTCTTCCCTTGGCCTTTCCTGAGAGCCTTTGTGCAGCTGTTACTCTGCAGTCAGACCCACCCGAAAGCCCTTCCGCCCTCTGGACCATAGCCCCTGGAACATTGCCAGAGAAGTTGAGGCTCTGGTTTGGGAACTGCACTTTGGAGACCACAAGGGATGCTTTGGGCTCAGGCCAGGTCTTTGCTAAGTCAATGCATGCTTTGTTTAGCACGTACAGTGCAGAACAGGAAAGCCTGCACCCCCTAAACAAAAATCTCGACAAGCATCTTAGCTCCATTCGTCTTTGGGCTTTGGGAGAGAACTATATAGTCTGCCACCTTCAGAGAGAGCGGGAAATTGGGGAGCCAAGACAAGCATAGGGCAAACTGGGCTGTCAGTTATTGAACCAAACCCAAAGGGAGCTGGCTCCAGGGAAGCCCTGAAAGCTATAGTAGAAGCAGGATAACCACTGCTGACTAGCAACAGAGACACAGCAGCCTAGAACCTCCAGGATGAAAATGATCTCTAGAGGAATGGTCCTCTGTACCCATGCTACACAAAACATGTTCCATACGCTTATTAGCTAATTAACATTAGCTAATTGATGAGATAAAGTACAGCAATAAAAGTAGATGTTTAGGTATTGTTTTAGCAATTTGACATGGCTACAACACAGAAGTGTGTGATTTTGTATTTTACAAGAGTATAGATTGTGACAAAATGGAGATTGAAAAACTAGTCCTTCCTTCCTAGGTAGTATGAAAAACACTCTTCTGAACTACTGGTTCACTAGCCTGAGGGTGAGTCAGCAGGGTAGGGACTGGCATCTGTGTTTTTAACTCACTCCCCAAATGACTCCCAGGTCAGCTTGGGAACCAATGGATCAGTGATGTAGAATAATTTACATCCCAAACACATGCACATATTACATTTTCTTGTGGCCATGCACCCACTCCTTGTACATCTCTAGGACCAAGGAGGGCTCCCATTCTGAAGCAGTGGCTGACCTTTAAAAAATGCTTACTCAGATGGAGTTGGAGTACTGACTGGTGGCTATGCCCCTGTGAGACTCTACTAGAAGTGTCTATAATCATAAAATGTCTGTATCAAGTCTTTCTGCAAAACTGATGCTCAAGTTGAGTCCCTATCTAGACTCCTAGCTCCTTTTCAATGTCTCAGGAACTCCTGCTGAATGCACCATCTCTGCCAGCAGAACCTACTGCTGGCTTCATCAATGCAGTTACCAGCACCATGTCCTTTTCCCTCTCTTCCTGACCCATGCTACCTGCTTGACTGCTGGAGTGTAGGAGAACTTGATCTGTTAAGACCCATTCAACTGTTTCCATACACTTCCCTGCAGTGTCCCCCCATCTGGTTCCAGAACTAGTTTCTTTGTCCCTCAAGCCTTCCTCTGCTTTAATTGTACCCTCCCAACTATGCTTGATGACCTCCTTTGAAATGCCAAGTAGCCTTCAGCTTTTGCATCTTCAAAGCAGTTCTGGCCATGCTGTCCCTTTACCTTGTTTATTTGAGTGGAGAGCGGCAGTGGCAAGTATTTGTGCTTGGGAGCATGAGTTGTCTATTTCCTTTGAACACCATTTGTTAGCCTAGTGTGGTGAGAAGAGCCAAAGACAAGAACTCAGGAAGCATGGGTTCAAGTCCTACCACTCTGACAAACTTATTGCGAATCTCTGGGAATCCCTACCTCTCTCCGAACCTCATCTATAAAATGAGGTTGCCTTCCTCGGGAGCTTCTCATGGGTCTTGAAATAAAACAAGGGACCTGATATAAATTTGTGATTCCCGAAGCACTAGCTCCCATGAAGGAGTAGTTCTGCTCAGGAACTGAGAGGAAGGAGGGATTCCCATTTAGCTGCCAATTCAGTGCTAATGCCATAAGTTTGTTTATATGAGAATTAAGGAAAGAAGACATTGAAAGAATAAAGGTCTTGAAATAGGTAAGTCAATTGTACAGAAAATGAGCAAAGAGGAAGACCTGTCCTACCAAATATTAAGATATAATGCAAAGTTATCACAATTTAAAAATAATAATAGGTAAGAGTACAGGTGAAAGGATCCTGAGGAAAATAATAGTTAATATACACGTTAAAGTTGGAACCACAAATCAATAACCAAAAGAAGAGTTTTTAAGTAAATAGTTCTAAGAAAACTAGCTAGAAACACACCTTACACCACAATTAAACAAATTTCTTTTCAAAAATTATAATATTGGGGGAAAATGATAAGTGACTGAGAGGGTAATACATTGATGATGTCTAAAACTAAACCAACAATATGGATGAATCTTGAAAATATCATGCTAAACAAATTAAGTCAGAAAGAAAAAGTCAGGAACCATATGCTTTCACTCATATGTTGGATTTAAAACTGAAAGCAACAAACAAATAAGACAAAAGCAAACAAACAAAAACCCATAGACATAGACAACAGTGTAGTGGTTACCAGAGGGAAAAGGGGGAGGAGGGTATAAAGGGATAAAGGGGGTCAAATATACGGTGATGGAGGGAGATCTGAATTTGTGTGGTGAACACACAATGCAATATACAGATGACGTATTATAGAATTGTACAATTGAAACCTATATAATTTTATTAATCAATGCCACCCCAAGAAATTTAATAAAAAGTTTTGAAAAGAATCATTCAACAAGAAGACAGTAATCCAAATTTAAAAAACAGAAATAATTTAAATAGGCAATTTACATAATGGTACAAACATGTGAAAAGATACCCAAGCTCATCGGTACTTAAAGATATGCAAATTAAAATAACAATACGATTCACTTGGCCCCTCTCAGTTTGGCAAGTATTAGAAAGTTGGACAATATCAAGGGTCAGCAAGGATTATGTGACACTGGAGCCTCCACGCCCTCTTGGTAGGAATGTAAAATGCCCTACAGTTTGGAGAGCTAACCAGCAGTGCACATGTATTCTTTGATCCACTGAGGCCACATCTGAGGGCCTATCCCAATGCAGGTCTCACCAGGACATGTCGAAGAGGGCCACTATGGCATTGCATGGAACTGGGGACAGGCCATTTTTCCATCCCCAGGAAAATGGATAGTCAAAATAGAAAACTAAGCAGCAGTTTGAAGTAAGTAGATGTATGCACAACACATACTGATTTCAAAATTATAGTGCTGATTTTTTTAAAAGAAACAGAACAAGATTTATAGCACAATAACATTTATGCAAATTAAGAACACATGCACAAAACAACACTATATTTTACAAGAATGCATACATATTCAGAGACTCATCTCAAATGCTTTAGAGTGAGTGCCAATGGAGGGGGGTAAGGAAGTGGAAGATCTGAAATAAATGGGAAAAAAAACCAAAAAGGGGGCCTTGCACATCCCATAAGTGATTCGATAGCCAGTCCTGAAAGGAGGGGTAGATTTAATTCAACTCTCTGCACCTGAGGTCCACAAATAAGTTTTAATAAGTTTTCTACAGGGAAAAGAAGGGAGAGGGAAATGGGAATTGACTGCTTAATGGGTATGAGATTTCCTTCTGGGGTGATAAAAATGTTCTGGAACTAAACTGGGGTGATGGTTGCACAACATTGTGAATGTACTAAGTGCTATTGAATCGTACACTGTAAAATGGCCAAAATGGTGAATTTTATGTTATGTGAATTCTACCTCATTACAACCCTTCCAAAAAAAAGAAAGAGGAGGATAGAGGAGCTGGCCACTCAGGACTCTTCAGAACACAGCCTGTTCCTCCTGCCTGTCCTTGTCACAGTCCTGTCTCCTGTCTGCTGGCCCCTTGGGCCAGGTTCTCCACTGCAGCACAAGGACCTCTTGAGCCTGGGCCTGGCCCTGTGCAAAATGGCATAGACAGCAGTGCCCTGGGCTGGGGGCTCTGACCACAGCTCCCAAGGTAGCGAGTTCTGGTCCTCACATGCCCATTGAGAAGAGGCAGTAGGCTGATGTATGGGAGTATGGGAGAGAGCTCAGTGTCCAACAAAGCACCACGTCAGTGTGAAGGATTATTGGGGATATTTATGACCAAGCCAAATTGCTCACAAGGCAATTTTCTCCACCTTATTCCTCCCTGACATGGTAGCCTATTTCCATTTCAGCAACTTGGGAGTTTGAGGAGGCAATATCAAAATTCTTCCCCTCTTTCCTAGGGCTTGCCAAAAATTTTGTCATCCTTCCTGATGTCAAATTAAAACAACAACTGAGAGCTGTGCAGTGCAGCGGGGTGGGGAGCAGAGTTCAGAGCCCAGTCGCTCAGATACAGGATGGCTCCTCAAACAGAAGTTGCTTCATCTCAGAGCCCCAGGCCTACAGTGTGTGTGTGTGTGTGTGTGTGTGTGTGTGTGTGTGTGTGCGCGCGCGCACTCACATGTGAATATGCAGATTCAGGTACATGCACCATGCTGTATGCCCAGGGGCCTTAATCCTCATCCTGCACAGAGTCCACACAGGGCCTAGCTCTGATGGAGTGGGACAGTTCCAGGCTTCAGGACAAGCAAGTAGAAGGCATCAGGATATTTCCTTTTTTTTAGAGGGGCTCTTGGCAACTCTTTCTTCGCTTGGAGGCCCCTGTAGTTACATTGTTGGTGCCACTAGAGCTCAGGATGCTTAGAAAGGCAGCCCTCCCCAGGGTCTTGGTGTTCAAGTTCAGCACCTTTGGTCAGGGAAGGTCAAGGCTGGAGCTGGTAATGCTAACATTCCAACACCTGTGCCTTTTGTTCCTTTGCAAACTAGGTCACTGCACACAGCTCACATGTACTTTTCTGTCTGACCAAGTATTTGGCATGGACTCCTCTTTCAGCAGTGAGCACTACTCACTACTCCCCTCCTCTCTGTCCATATTGCTGGCCAGCAGAGACATAGCATTAAAACAAAGGTCTGAATGTACATCTACCCTGCTTTCAATTGTTATAGTCTAACAAAGTGTAAATGCCTCCTTGTGACTTTCAGGAACCTCTGTGATTAGGCCCCTGCCTGGCTTTTCTGCTTTATCTATTGTCGTCTCCCATACCCAACCCTTCAGCTAAAGCATTTCTATATTCTTCCAAAAACATTAGGCCTTTTCATATCTTAGATTTTGCATATATTGTTTCCCTTACTAGAAATGGGAAACATTGCTCTGCCTGGAAAACTCCTACTCATCCTTCAATACCTTCCCTAATGCTTCCAGACTAGGTTAGTCACTGCTTCCCCTGGGCTTTACAGTAAATGTTCTTTGAGCCCCTGCTGAGTGCCAAGCACAGTGCCAGGCTTTGGGGTACAAAAGGGATCAAGACAGAGGTGGTCTTACACTCACAAGGCTGGCAGTCTAGTGAGAGGGGGGAGAGAGAGAGAGGAGAGAGAGAGAACACAGAAAGTAATAAAGGAGGACAATATGAGATAGCAATGCTGACAAGAAAATTGAGATGAAGTGATATGATAGAGAGTGGCTGAATGGCCACTTTAGAGTGGGTGACTAAAGCATGATGACACTTAAGCTGAGAACTGAATATCAAGAAGGAGCCAATAATGTAGAGATTGAGGGACAGAGGATGCAGGCAGTGGGAACAGCAAGGGATTAATAAAAAATTAAGATCTTCTGCCATCATTAAAACCATGATTAAATGCACAACACCTTGGGGGAGGCGCCCTGCCTCCCAGCTTGTAGTAGGGACAGAAGGAAGACAGTTAACTGAAGGCAACCAACTCACTTGAGCAGTTTTGAGTCTTCTCCCCAACAGCTTGGCCTTTCCACCCATCAAATTGCTGCTGCTGGGCAAGAGCTGAGAGTGCCAGATCCCAGGACCAGCTCCATCAGTAAATACTTTGATACAGCCAGCCAAGGGGGTGTGGAGCCAACCGATCCATGTTTTGATCCCAGCTCTTCCACTTTCTCACTGTGCATCTGTGGCCAATCATTCGAACTTTCTGTGCCTTGCTTATTGGATGTGCAAAATGGGGAACCCCAGCTTGTCAAGTTAATGAGAGGCTTAAATAATGCCACATATGAACAGAGCCTGGAGCAAAACAAGCCTTGATAAGCCAATATCACCACAGGTAAAAGGCCAATTAATCTAGTCTTCTGTTTAATATTGAGATTCTGAGGCCCAGGCTTGCCCAATGTCACCCTAGCTTTGTTTCTGGCTGCAGTTTTGGACTGCTGGAATGATCCACCCTAAGTGGCCCTCAGCATCTCCTGTACAAGAGGCTTGAGACCATGTTTGTGCAGCCATCCTCACCCCAACTCCCTTAGGTACTCTGTGACTCCCCCAGAATGCTGTTGTCGCTGTCTTCTGGCAGGCCTTGGTGGGATGACAGAAACTCACCCGATGGAAGATCTGTGCCCTGGGCCTGCTGGGCTGTCTCTGTAAAGGGCAGAGTCCTCATTTAGAATGTAATTGGGGAGGATCAATGGCTTTTCCTGCTCTGATGCAGAGCTTGTGATTGCATTGTGTTCATGTATGTGCCTTCCACCTTCAGAAATTGCCCCCCAGCATAACCCACTGCCTCGTTTATGATGGATGGGTGAGTCAGTGGCTTCCCAAGGACTCTTCCCTTGTTGCCCCATAGCCAGCTGAGAGCATAGTGACAGAGTAGCAAATTGGGCAGAGGCAGAGAGTGAGGTAAGCTGGAAATGAAGAACCAGGACATGGGCTTCAGGGCCGAGAAACAGGCTGGGGCGATGAGCAGTTAAGGATGCAGGTGATGGGCAAAGATGGCCAGGCCCTCTGAGAAGAGGCTGGATGGAGGGCCATCCAGCCAAGGGAGGTTCCAAGAAGAAGACCAAAGGGTCATCTTACACGATATCTGCCTGGGGCTCAGTTCACGATCTTGCTTCCTCACAGATGGCTCATTGCTGAAGGTGCCCATCAGGAGCAACTGCTATTGATGGAACACTGACACAGATTCTTAGGAACCTTCATAGAGCCCTCTTGTCATTGTCCAGGTGGGTGTCAGCAGCCCATTGGTCGTGTTAGCTCTGAGCTAAGACTCTATCCCAGCACGCCTGATTCCCAGTGTTTGCCCTTCTTTCTGCTTTTCATTGACTCTCCCAAATCCTTGCTTCCTGAGGCAGGGCTTAGGACAGGGCTTAGGACAGTTGAGGGAGTAAGGCTAGGGCTGGGCGATGAGGTCTTGTCTCCTGGGCTCAGTGAAAAATCCATTAAGGGAAAATTCTCACCAGCTCCAGAGGCTGCTATCAGTGCTCTGCTGCTTGGGATGCTGAGAAGGGTGTCAGGGAAAGAGAAGGGTAGGGTTTTGAGGAATGGGAAGAGGAGAGACTGAGAAGGAAAGGGGAGGGGAGAAGGGGCTGGGAGGCGGCTTGAAGGAGAGAAGGAAGATGAAGAGAGCTTGATGGTGGAAGGAAGAGCTGTGAGAAAAGAAGAACTGATGGTAGGAGAGAGAGTGAGCAAGAGACAGACAGACAGAGACAAAGAAGAGACAGAGAGACAGAGGCAGAGAATGGGAAAGGAGGGCAGAGATATATTGAAAGAATGAGCAAGGGACAGCAAATGAGGGCAATGATTCTGAGGAGAGGG
>NW_024345483.1:983619-987448 GCF_902729225.1 Pteropus medius
CCTGAACTTTTCCACCTTTTATCAATCTGTGGCCATGAGTCACCAGGACAGGGACCCAGAAGTTTCCCTGACTGCCTGCCTGCATCCCTCTCTCCTTCCTCCCTCCATCCGTCCCCCTCTCTTCCTTCTTTCCTTTTTTTCCTTCCTTCCTTCCTCTCCCCCTCCCTCCCTCTCACCTCACTCCTTTCTTCCTTCCCTACCTCCCTCACTCCTTCTTTCCTTCTTCCTTTCCTCCCTTCATTCATTCTCTCCTCCTTCCTTCTTTCTTTTTTCTCCAGTCAGAGTTGGCCGCAGATTCACCTGTCCTCCAAAGCCCTTGATATGCCCATGAGGCAGCTGGAGGTCTGGACCCAGCCCTAGGTCCAGGTTGAAACCCCATAGTAGAAGCCAGGCAGAACTCAGGTATGTGGGCCACTTGCTATGGACCCCACTCCTTTGTGTAGCAGGGAGCAAGCCACCTCCAGCTCAAGTCATGGTTTTGCAAGGCCACTAGTCCAAACTACTAGGTCTTCCCAAATGTAAAGGAGACATGACAGATCCAGTTATGGTCACTTGCTGTGGAAAATATGCTCTTAAAATTACAGGCAAATAAAAATCAAGTAGTGGATATTTGTGCCATTCAAAAAAATAATTCAATACACGGCAATATTTGAAAATAGACAAAAATCATGTTCTAGCCGGCTCCAACTCAAAATTCTGAAATGTCACCAATCAGTGCTTACTCCAGCTGGCTGTGATGTTGTCTCTACATTTGGGTCAACAATTCACCAGAGACCTGGGGTTTGGACCCACAGTGGCTCAGTTGGGGACTGCTGTCACCTCGGGGCTCTGGAGCAGCTTCTGAGTGCAATCCCCATGACAGCCAGTGTTCTGAACCACCCACTCCATGGATGTTTCTACAGCGAGTATCTGAAGTTGCCCTATAGCACACACAATTAGTTCTCAGCACATTCAGACACAGTTACTGCCTTGTCTACCTTGTCTTTGGGCCAAAGAAAAGTTTTCTGTTCCACGTAGTTAGAACAGAAAAGAAAGAACAATATCGTGCCTGCTAAATGAGCTGCATTCCTGGGACTCTTTTCAGGCAGATTTCCTCTTTTCCAGACTATTTCTCCACCTACAACCTGGCCTGTATCCTGCCCAGAACTGGTTTATTTCCTGAAACTCTTACTGTGCTACAGATACACTGGACACACACTTGTTTCCTACAGGGCTGTACTTTCATTTCGTAGGTATAGTATACAGAAAAATCCAAGCATGTTAAATAAAATAGAGAAATACACTGATTTCCTCAGTCTTTCAACAAATAGTCACAATATTGCCATCCACTCTGGGCCTGATGATTAACGGGGACAAGCAGATTGAGCCACAATATGTGACTTCATCAAGTCAGGCTGGAGGTATCTCTGGAGACCCTCAAATCAAGGTGGGTTTAGGAAAGGTCAATTTCAACTTGAAACCCAGGGAACTGGTCCCAGCCCTTCATTGCACAAGAGGGCCAAAGAAGAAGAGAAGACAAAGACCATGGCTTCTGGGCCTGGCATGAGAAAGCAATGCTCCTGGGCCACTGACAGGAACCCCAAATTGTCCTATTGTTTTGAGAAAGGGCTCCAACCCAGTATCTCTTTCTACGCACAACGTGTATCTAAGTGTTCACGGATGATATCCATCTGCAGAGGTGACTCATAGGTAGACAGCCAGTGCAGTCATGGGGCTCTGTCTGCATTCTCAATTTGCCTGCTCAGGTTGTTGCCTTGTCAATGTTATTTTCCAAGCTCCATGCCCCGAACGCCTGTCTTCAGCCCCTGCTAGAGTTCTCCAGCCACTGTATCTGTAGTCTGTCACATCTTATCACTGCACGCCTGAATTCAACAGGTCTGGGAAACCTGTCTGCAGACTTGACAGCTGGCTCTTGTGGCTCCAAGAACTTTACTGGTTGCTTAATGGCCCCAGCCCCACCCTCTCTCATAGCAGGTTCCAGAGGGGGATGGTCCACAGCTGCACCCCTCTTGCCTTTCCTCAGGAGAGTAAAGAAAGAGATTGGAACAACGACTCTGCAGAGTGGCACTGCGCTGTTGGCAGAGATGGTCAGGTCCCCCAGCAGTGAGAGGAGAGGGTGAAGGGCAAGGCTCAGTGGAGATGAGGATAGGGAGACCTGGTGCAAGCAACCAGAGAGCTTCCTCCTGTCATGCCCTGTGCGCGCGGCTGCCCTGTGCGCGCGCCCCAACCCCTTCTCGCCTCGTGGGTCCCTGATCCCTGGAGTCCAGGGCCCGCAAAAGGTCTCCCGCGACTTAGAGAATGGGAAAGGGCTAGGAAAGCGCGGCGGTGCGCTCAGAACTTCTAGCGGCGCGAGAGCGCCCCCACCCTGCTCTGCGGCCTGCAATGGAACAGCAGCTGGGAGAAAGGTTTTGAGCCTGAGACAGCCTGGCCAGCAGGCGCCTCCCAGATCCCAGCCCAGGCTGCTTCCTGTTCACCCCATCCCAACTTCTCTGATCCCGAACGCACACCCCCTCAGCGAGGTGCTTTGCCTCCAAGATCTGGGTTTCAAAGACTGAGTCTTCCTCAAGCACTGGACTGACCTGCTGCATCTTGGTGAGGCTGGATCAGTTTCCTCCTCCTCAGAGCCTGAGTGCCCCATAAAATCAGAAAGGAAGGGTTTCCAGAGACTTTATACAGATAGGAAAACAAAGGCTGAAAATTTAAGGTAGACCCTTGTTCACGGGCAACACTAGAAATCTCTGATTATTATCATCTCACCACTGTTCTCATCCAAAAGTAGTCCTGAAGCCCCTCTAACCACATACCTTGCTCTCTTAGACCCGCAAAGAGAGTCTGGTTATGCCCCAGGGACTCAGACCTACAAGAGCCAGCAGATCAATCTGCAGATCCCAGGGATACCCATTCCTCCAACTGGCTTCTGATTCTACTACTCTGGGAAGAAGTTGGAAGGTCTTGAATGTGGCACAAGACCAGGTTATGAAACCAAGTTGGCATATAAATAACAATAACAAATTGCCCAATTTAATTTGCTCACTCGATCCAAAAAAAGAGAAACAAGAAAACCCATCTAATTAAGTACACTGATCCACAGAAACTGGCAACTCTGAAGATCTGCCTAGAAGTTAGGCTCAACAAACCTGAGTAACACAGGCTATGAGTTGAGATAAGACAAAGCCATTCTCTTCCTGCCCCCAGAAAGGCTGCAAAGGGCCCTGAGAAATTCTTTCTTTAAAATGAGTGGTAAACTGAGCCCAAATTGGAAATAAATTTGTCTAACTCCAGCCAGTGAGGCCAAACTAATACCAGGATCCATGGCGCCCAAGAGAACATTGGCTTTATGCTCCACTCCAGCCACAGACTGGGTCACTGGGCCTTGGTCTTAAACATTCTTACCCAATCGGCTCCTTGGACCTGGAACTCAACCCTCCTTACCCAGACAGCGCCTCTGAATCCTTCAAGACCCTGGGTAAACATCAGGTTCTCAGGGAAATATCTGACTATGGAGGGCACATGAGCAACTTGCTCCCACCCCCTTACAGTACTGCCCAGTTTTAGTCATGTGAGTACAATTAGATGGAAAGTACCAGAAAAGAGCAAGACCTCACCAAACCTGGAGGAGCCAAGAAAGGATAGTTTCATTGGAAGTAAAGATAATGCTTTCTTCCCCAACTTCCCCATGGTGTTATGCCCCAAGTTTACAAGGGCAGAAATTTCCAAGTCCCCAGCAAGCAGGGGTGGAACAGAAACTAGATTATATTCCTGGGTCCCAGGCCAGTAGCTCTGTCAGGTCCTTCACTGGCATGGCTCTGAGCCCCTTTGGACCTGTGCT
>NW_024345483.1:988150-1070040 GCF_902729225.1 Pteropus medius
GGAGCCAGTTACTGTAGGAGTTCCCGGCATTCAGCATTTGAATTAAAAAAAAAAAAACTAAAAAATATAAAGAGAGAGAGAGAGAGTGAGAGAGCAGTCTGGAGAAGATAGTGGATGAAGTGAAAGCGGGGTTCGCCCCCTCTCTGGTCCACATTAAAATTACAACAAAATTATTTAAAAAGAGAGAGCACAATGACATGGCACTGGCTGCTGTAGGTGCTGGGGATACAGTGGAGGAACCATCAATAATGTCTGCCTGGGTTGTTGACAGTCAAATGGGAAAAACAGACAATAAACAAGGAAACAAACAAGATGGCTACAGAGATTGATAATAATATAAAGTCTAACAGAGTGATGAGACAAGGGTTATGGAGGAGAGGGGTACTATTTTTGATGTGGATAACTGTGAGGCCCCCTTCAGAGCCCTGAAAACAAGGAGCCAGCCATAGCAAAGTTCAGAGGAAGAAACATTAAGGCAGAGGGTCAGCAAGTGCCAGGAAGAAGCTCAGTGGGCATCGGCAAAGAATTAAACAGAGACTAGAGGGCCTGAGGCAGAGAGAAGCAAGAGGAGAGAAAGAAGGGGCAAGTTCAAAGAAGTAGGCAGACAGTACCTGGAGATCACAGTCATGAGTTTAGATTTTGTTATAAGAATAATGGTTTTCGCTCATGGATCCTAGATTTATTGGGGTGATCACTTCGTAAGTTATATAAATGTCTAATCACTCAGTTGTATGCCTGAAACGAATACAATATTGTATGTCAACTGTAATTGAAAAATATAAAATTATTTTAAAGAAAAGAATAATGGGAAACCTCTGAGATGTTTTAAGCCAAGAAGTAATGTGATAGGATTTTTGCTTTTTGAAAATCCTGGTGGCTAGATGGAGAGAATTGCAGAGAGGTAAGGTAGAAGTAAGGACACTAGTGTGGAGGTGACTGTAGTTGTTCAGAAGAGAGCTGCTTGTGGCCTGGAGCAAGGTGGTGTCAGTGAAGGTGGGAGAAGTACATGAATTCTGATTTTATTTTAAAAGTTAAGCAGAGAGTATTTCTTGGCTGGCTAGATATGGTGGACAAAGTGAAGAGAGGAGCCCAGCATGACTTCATAGGTTTTGTCCTGAGCAACTGGAGAGGTGGACATGCCATTACTGACATGGGGAAGATGGGAGAAAGCTGGTTTGGGAGAAAATCAAAAGGTGAGTTATGATGGTGTTAATTTTGAAAGACCATGGTATCAGGCAGGCATTTGTATATTCACTATCCCCTGTGCACTACTTTCGTGGGCCATTGGAACAGTTATTTACATAATCATTTTCTTTAAATCAACGTTAAATCAGCTCACTTTTTTCTTTAGCTCCATGCTAAACAATAGTACCCATAACAAAGTTTTCATAGACTACCATGTATTTTTCTCTGAATACACATTAAAATAATGACAACCATAGTTCCCAGGTCCCCTTGCAGTTCAATCCTGACACTTCCTCCATTTCGAACCTCAAGCAGAGTCTGGTCACCTAGCATATGCAGATTTGAACTGGACCATTGGCTTTGACACCCAAGAACCTCTGAGGCCATTCAAAGGGATCATGGTGGGGCATTCAGGGAAAGGGACCTGGTCCTACAGCTTGGCAAGACCTTAGGGGCAGCCACTTAACTGTCTCAGTGGACCCTCTGATTGGGGTGAGGGTTAACAAAGTAGAGCCCACCACCCTTTCCTTAGGTTTATGCGCCCTCTGGTGGCTGGGTTCACTGTCCCTGTGCACTGGGGGCTTTTGAGAGCTTTGATTTCCAGGCTACACAGGAGAAGGGAATCCTCTCCCTTGGCCTCCTCTCAGGAGAGGGGAAAAGAGGTCAGACTAGCTTTAAGATCCAGACTGAGGGACAGAGAGGTGTTGCTGAGACTGGGACTCAGGTGGGCAGAGGTAGGGGTGGCAGTTTGCGAGCCAGGCAGGGGCCACTAAGGATCGGACCCAAAAAGAATGAAGAGTGAGTGGTGTGCGGGAGCAGGGGGTTTTGTTTACTATAGAAGGTAACCAATGCAGAGAAAAGGAAATTGATGGCCATATACAAATAAGGCAATTTACCTTAGCTGGGTATTTTCAAAGGAAAATAAAAAAAAAACACTTCAATTTAAACAATTTTAAATTAAGAGCAGGGGAAAAAATTAAGAGCAGGGAACGTCAGACTGTGCTGAACAAATACAACACATAATGGAAAATGTTTTCCAGTTCTTATATTATAGCCAGTTATGGGAGAGAAGTGGGGGTGGCGGCCAGCCACAGGCAGGAGAGAGTAACACTATTGCAGAAAGCAACTGAGAAGGGGTCTGGGAGTGGGGCAGTAGAGATAGACACTGTCTGCCTATGCTGACGTCCAGGTATTCAGACAAAAATCCACACTACATCCACACAGGTATCCACACAGTTGAATGCACACACACACACATTCTTTCTCTCTCACACACACACAGTAACACACTCCCCAACCACATGGATAGTCTTTCTGTCATTCATTCTTTTCTGAATAACAAACTGTGTTTAAACGAGAAGAGATCAATTGTTAAGCAGACATTTGCAGTCCAGTGTGCAAGGGGTTCTCTCACAGAAAGAAGGCTGTGGTGGGAGCTCTGAGAGGGAGCCTGTGACTTGAGTCTCAGAGAAAGAAAAGACAGAAAAGGGTGATTTAGGCAGAGTGAACAGCATGAGAAAAGTCCTGGAAGCTCAAGAGAACATAGACTCTCGAGGTGCCGCAAAAAGTCGTGAGTGATCAGACATCTGGGGAAAGGGAAGCTGGAGGGTGGGGGAGAGCTGAGCCTTGAAGTATTGTCCCAAACCAGTGAGTTCCCTATGTGACCCAGATGAGTCACCTGCTTTGCCCTGGGGAAAACCAGATTCAAGATGCAATGTCCACTTAATTGATGTGAGCTGGAAATCAGGCACACTTTGATGCTGGACTGAGCATGAACCAGGCTCTGGGTAGAAATGCTGCAGGTTTCTTGCTGAAACCAAGGACTCTACCTCCTTTTGGCTCAGTCTCTTCCAGTGAAGGGGCTTAGAGCCTTTTCTCCCAACCCAACGCCCAAAGGGAAAGCATACACAGAACACTATTCCATCATGAATGTTGCCCTCCTACCACTGCCACTCTCAGGGACAAGGGCCTACACATAGATAATTATAGATATCTTCAAGTGAGTCTGCCCTTGTTAAGATTTATCACCATCAGCTAAGGAAGAGGCCAAAAAATTACATTAAATTTAAAAGAAGGCTAGAAGAAAGAATTCCAATAAAAATGAAGGGTGACATCAAAACACAGGCAACAAAAGTAAAGATAGATAAATTGGACTACATCAAAATTATAAACTGTGCATCAAAGTGCACAATCAACAGAGTGAAAAGGCAAACTATGAAGTGGGAGAAAATTGCAAATCATACATTTGATGTAGGTTAATGTCCAGAATATATAAAAAACTCCTATGACTTAATAATGACAACAAAAACAAACAACCCAATTTAAAAATGAGCAAAAGACTACACAGACATTTTTCAAAGAAGACATATAAATGGCCTGAACAAGCATTTGAAGAGAAGCTCAAAATTACTGATCATCAGGGAAATGAATATCAAATCTACAATCAAATACCACCTTACACCCATAAGGTTGGGTACTATTAAAAAAATAAATAAAATATAAAACAGAAAACAAGTGTTGGCGAGGATGTGGAAAAATCGGAATCCTGAGCACTGTTGATGTGAATGTAAGCAGTTACTACGGAAAGCAGTCTGGTGACCACTCAAAAAATTAAAAATGGAATTACTATATCATTCAGCAATTCCATTTCTGAGTAAACATTCAAAACAAGTGAAACAAAAAAATTTAGACGGATATTTGTACACTCATATATATGGCAATATTATTCATAGTAGCAAAAAGATGGAACGAACTAAGTGTACAGTGATATGGATGAATAGTTAAACAAAATATGGTTTAATACAGTGGAATATTACTCAGCCTTAAAAAGGAAGGACATTCTGACACATGCTACGACACCAATAAACTTTGAGGACATTATACCAAGTGAAATAAGCCAGTCACAAAAGGAGAGTGTATGATACCACTTAAATGAGGCATCTAGAGTAGTCAAATTCATAGTGACAGAAAGTAGGATGGTGGGTGCCAGGGGCTGGGGGAGGGGAAATGGGGAATTATTTAATGGGTACAGAATTTTAGTTTGGGAAGATGAAAAAATCCTGGAGATTTGTTTCACAACAATGTGAATGTACTTTACACTATTGAACTGTACACTTAAAAATAGTTAACATGGTAAATTTTATGTGTATTGTACCACAGTTAAGGGGGAGGAGTGAACTGGTATGCATGAAGGCTTCTTAATCTTTACTTAGATATTCTTGCCCATTAATTACCACTTGTCCTTCAGGTTCCTGATCATCTGATGGTACCCACTCAAATATCTGTTCATCCAGGAGATCCTCCTCAACTCCCCAGACATAGCCAGTATTTCTCTCAAGACATGACTGCTGGAAAATGGAAGCATAGGAATTTTGGTGTGTTCGCTCACTACCCCAGTGAATAAACATTCTCCTCTGTGCCAGGCATATTTCTAAGGCTACAAACAGAGCAGTGAGGGAGACTGTCTTGGTCCCTGCCCTCAGAGCCACAGTCTGGAGAGAAACCAGATTCATCAAAACCAACCACATGGTGTGATATGAGCCAGTGATCACTGTGAATGCCTAGAGAGGGGGCGATTGACTGTCTAGTGTGGGAATGGGTGCAGTCAATGGGCCTTCTTAAAGAAGGTGATGTGTGAGCTGAGTCCTGAAGGACCAGTAGGGCTTAGGAAGTCAGTGGAAGACACCAGAGGGTGTTCCAGGTGAGTGAGTCCTGGATAAGTGGAAAAGAGATGTATGGGGAAAAGAGAGAAGTTGAGGGGGGAAGGGAGAAAATGTGAATAGCAGAGTAGAGCAATAACCACAAATAATTTAAAAGAGTTTATTACTTGTAAGTACCTCTATTGCAGATATTAATTTGAAGTCTCCCACCCACCACCAGCCTTCAGGGCCTCTTCAGAAATGTTTTGCATATAAGCATGATGGCCAGAGCTCCTGGTCACCTCCTTCTCCTGGTGGCATTGCCTGGTAGCCAACTACCAGTTACCTTGCTCCTCATTTCCTGCCTGGGAATGGATCAGAAGCCAAGAGCATCATCATCTCTCTGGTCCAGAGAAGACTGCAGAGATCTCACTCCTGGCTGGCAGAGAGACAGATTAACAGAGCAGATGTTGGAGTGCCTGAGAGGAAGAGGCATCTCTGAGTGAGTACCTCCTCTCTCTGTCCTCCTCCACACCCTTAGCCTGCCTTAGGAGACAGACACTGGATAACTGTGATAAATGTCTGCAGCCAATGTGTGAATTACATACATGTGCGTGGAAATTGGGGATGTTCAGAACATATATTAGAAAAGCAAGAACCAAAACCAAGTGGTAAGTGGCTAGGTGTAAAGGTGCCTAGAGAGAAAAGAATATTGCTGCAGAGCACACCATTCCATCTGTAGATGGGCTTCTTTAGGTCAGATTATTGCCTAGGCTCTCAGTTCCAGGAGATGCTTTTTGAAGACAATTCAGCTGCTCTTCTCTTCCTTCCTCAAACTTGGACAGGCTGAACCTCCTGGAAGCCAAGCCAACATGATCTGCAATGTGCACAAGCTTAGCTGTTAGCTGGATTTAGAGGAGGGCTCCTGGGTGATTGAGCCAAAAACCTGGGACCGGAGGCTTTGGGAGAATTCAAGGCAACATGGGGGTAATGTATTCAAATGTGAAGACCTACACAGCTCTTCTAGCTCCTGAGTCAAGGCCAAGGTTGGAGAGGCAATTGGGCTCAAGCCCTTATGGCTTCTCGGCAACAGCTGGCTCAGGACTGTTCATCCCATCGGAAAGGTAATCGTCCTCATTGTTCTGCTTCATCTTGGTCTCCAGAACTGTGATGCGCTGCTTGAGCTTCTGCTGGGCCCCTGTGTACTCAGCCAGAAGGCGGCCAAAGCGAGTGTACATGGTCTCCATATTGGTCTCCAGTTGCTGTAGCTTCTCCTGCACATCTACCTCCATGCTGGCTGCCACCTCATTCTCATCCAGCAGCCCCTCCTTCATCAGGATCTCCCGGCCCCTCTCCTCCAAGACCTTCTTAGCATCAGGATATTCAGTCACAGCTTCCATAAGATCATCCTTGGACAAGCAGAAGAGATCTGAGTAGCCCAGACTGCGGATATTGGCTGTTCGTCGATTGCCCATTTTGCTACCCTTAATGTTAAGGATACTGATCTCTCCAAAGCAACTCCCAGCTGAGAGCAGGGCATACTGAGTGACACCATCATCAGCCACCACTGCCAGCTTGCCTTCCTTGATTATGTACATCTCCTTGCCAATATCCCCCTTGCGGCAAATGTAATCCCCAGGGCTGAAGACCTGAGGACGGAGCTTCAATACCAGCTCCACCAGCAGGCCAGCCTCACAGTCCTGGAAGATGCGCACCTTCTTGAGTGTGGACAGATGGACATTGATGGCTATCTCAGCCCTCAGCTTGGCTGGCAGGTTCTTGAGAACTTCCCGCTCATCCACAGTCTTCTTATTGGTCCACAGGTAGTCAAACCACTTAATGACTTTAGCTTCCATCTCCTTGCTGACCTTGCGGAACTGCATGTAATGTTTGACAGCATCAATCTTGGCCTGGAACTCAGCCCGAGTGGCATTCATGTTGGAGATCATGGAGCCCACATTTCCCACGATGGTAGCAAAGATGAGGACACCAATAAGGAAGTCAAAGATGACAAATAGATACTCCTCATCCTTTACAGGGGGTGGTGTTTCCCCAATGGTGGTGAGGGTCAGTGTGGACCAATATAGGCAATAGATATATTCCCTAGCCAGGTAGCCATACTCAGGGTCAGTGATGTTGGGGTAAACCCAAGTATCAACCCCAAAGCCAATGGATTTGGAGATGGCGTAGTAAATGCAGGCATTCCAGTGGATGATGATCAAGATGTAGAGAACCAGGTTGCTGATGCGGAAGATGTTGGGATAACTAGTGCGTGTCTCAGTGCGGTCAAAAAATTCAAACATGCGAGCAAAGTGTAGCAGGCGATTGAAGCGCAGCTCAGGGTTGTGAATGCCTACAGCAAAATAGACCAGGTCTGTGGGGATGATAGAAGCCATATCCAGCTTGAACTGCAAGGTATGAATGTAGTTGTCTCGCAACTTCTTGGTATCTTTGACCAGCAGCCCTTGCTCTAGGAAACCTAGTAGAGATGCAAGCCAACATATCACTTCAGCCCTCAGGCCTGTCCCTCCCAATAAGCTCATGCATACACTGTTCACTTAACCCTCCTTCCCAAGGAGGGGTATAAGAAATTCATGTAACAGGGCTGGCCAGAGGTACCTAAGAGATCACCCCCTGGACTGAATCTCACTAAGCATGTGTGGACCATGAGGTTCAAAGAAGAGCAGGCACCAACCCGAGTCCCAGCCAGGCAGCTGAGTTTAACACTGGGTCGAGAGGGCTTCCGGAAAATTTTGACTCAGGCCTTCAGACATATGGGTCTTGCTCCTTCCTGTGCATCTCAGTTGCTCACTTACCTGTGCGCAATCGGATTAAGAGATCCACGATGTAGACTGCATCTGAGAAGTAGTCCAACACCAGCCACACTAGGTAGTAGCCTTTCTGTAGGTCACTGAAGCAGGCTCTACAGGAAAACATGGCTGAGTTTTACCCACAAAGGCAGCCAAGGCCCCCTAGAGGCCCCAAACTGAGTGCCTACTATGTGCAGGGATTGGGATGGCTACCAGGGGAACTGATGAATCACAGGCATTCTGGTACCATGGACACACTTACAAGCAACTTCTACTGCAACCCTTATAATTGCATAAACATCATTACATAAGCGTGACCACTGACCATTACTTGTCTGTCTCATCCACTGGACTGTGAGCTCCAAGGAGACATAGACCACCTCTCAGTCATTACTGCATGCCCCACGCCCTAGCCCAGAGCACCAGGATTCACATACTTAACGGGTGTGAGTTGAATGAAAAATAAGTCATTGGAAGGATGAGCTATAACACACAGCTGAACAGCCTCCATGCTCCTCTATTCAACAGACACTTATTGAGAACTCAACATGGAGCACTGGCCAATCCAGGTGAGAGAGAGGTAAGTAGCTGGGATTAGACTAGAGGTAAGTAGCTGGAGAGAGATTGGAGGCTGCAGGAGAGTTTTAGGAGGAATTGATAAGATTTGGTGACTGAATGGTATAGGCCTAGGCAGAGGGCAGAGTAAAGGATAGAACTCAGGATTATGACCCAGTGAGTGCAGTAGTCAAAGGGAGGTGCAATTAATTCTAACTGCTTGGTCACATTTAGAGTAAAACCCTAGCTCCCTCCCCCGGAATGCAGAGCCTGCAGAACTGGTCTGTACCTTCTTCTCTGACTCCCTGTCACGTGTCAGCTAACATATCACCTCTTCAGAGGGATCTACCCTGACCATCCTTTCTCAAGTAGCTACTGCTCCCACTCCCTGGACTCATCTTGGGCATTTGTTTTGTTCATGTTTATTCTCAGCATCCCCCACCAGCCCGAGAGTTCCAAGAAAACAAAGACCATGTGTGTCTCATTCAGCACATTAACCCCAGCACTGAGCCCAGGTGCTCAGTCACATCCTGGCTGAATGAATGAAGGGCGGGAAATGCTGTCAGGGAAAGCTTGTGCAGAGAGTAGTTTTGGAATTAAGACTGTAAGAAAAATCTTCATAGGTTGAAAATGGAGAGAAAAATGTTCTATTGAGGGAACACTATGTTATGATCCAAAGTAGTGAGTGCTGGGACTAAAATGTGTTCAGAAAGTGGAACTAGAGGAATGAGCAGGTCCAGAGGGCCTTGAAGGCCATGTTGAGGTCTTGAACTTCATCCTGTGGGCAATAGGGGTCACTGAAGAGTTTGTGAGGAGGGAGTGACATAATCAGATTCCAGTTTCTACTAACCACACTAGTTACAAGTGTGGAGGATGCATTGGAGGGGGCAAGAAATGTCTATAAAGAATGGGTGCAAGGCTGTCGTATTTGTCCCAGGGAAAGAGGAGGGTGGCCTCACTTTTGGACAGTATTGGTGTGGATGGAGAAGTAGGAACAGGTTACAGACATCAAGAAAAGGATAAAAGGATAGACATGAAGCTGTGCTAGCATATTAAATCAGGGTGGTGGTGGTGGTAATAGGGCAGAGGGAGGCACCACTGACAAGCAGGGAATCCAGAAAGAGGGTTGGCTTTGGATGAGTTTTGTGTCCACAGCTGCAACTGGTATGCTCTCAATCCCAGGGCCTGGAGACTGGGCTGCTTTTGGCCACCCCTTCCCAGACCCTTCCCTGCTCACCTGGCCACCAGCAGGCACCAGTTGTAGAGGACAAGCATGGCAATGACAAAGAGCCAACGGTAGTACCAATCCCCAGCCGGATCTAAGACAAATAGCTCAAATTTCTTCCTGAGGAGACAGACAGAGGCCAGGTTTGGGGACCAGGTCCTCACTGTGACAACATCTCCCACTCCCAGAGGCCAGGGATCCCTAAAGAGCGATGCCTAAGAGGGTGTGCAGGGTGAGGGGTAAGTAGCCTCAGGGCCCCATTTTTCAGGGATCCACACCTGGTACTGGGCATCTGAAGAGAGCTCAGATGGGCAAGGGACACTTCCTTTTCTATTCTGACCCTCTATAGTCCCATTGGCTCCCATGTCTTCCGGAGGCCCCTTGTCCAAAGGAAATGATGAGGGGCAGGGCTTTTATTTGGGTGAGCCTTGGGGCTTGGGGAGGGACTTCCACAGGATGATAATGAGGGCTCAACACCTGTTCCCACATTCGTCCCAGGAAGAAAGAGGAACTCCAAGCAAGTGAGCGCCACGTGCTTCCTGCCCACCCCGCCCTCCCTATTTGCTCCCTGGCCTCCAGCCCCCAAATCACTTTCCCAGATGCTACATCCTGCCTTGGCAAGAGCCCTTATCCTACAGTGGCCAGAGGTAGGGAATGTCGGCTTGGCCAGACATCTGCAGTCGCCTACTCATTCCTCCTAGAACAGACCCTCCGCCTCTGCTTTCTCTGCCCTCCCCACCTCCTCTTGCTCAGTTGTTCCTTAGCTTTCCTGCCAGCCAGCCTCCAGCACGGCCTCTTCAAAGGCCCACCTCTGCTCCCACATTGGCGCGGATATGGGCACACTCTCAACAGCACTGTCTAACTACACCCTCCTCTGCATTTACTGACTGCTGGAACAGAGGCTGCATCCAATTTCTTCCCCCTGCCCTTGCTATTTGCTTCATGAGCAACAAGAGGAAATCTGGCAAGGGACAGATTAGGTGAGAAAAACCACCAGGGGCTCATACGGCAAGTGGACTAATAGCTGTTGGAAAGGCTGTGGATAGAGACAATGGAAATGTTCTAGGCTTAAAATCATAGTAGTTCTACTCTGTCCACCCCTTTTCCTGCCATGGCAGAGCTTGGTATAGACGCTACTCTGCCCCTGATGGTGGCATAAGAAACTCCACCAAGCCCTCTTGATTGCATGATTTGGAGCCCTTCCAGTCCCACAGGCTGGACAGCTATACTTGGTGCCCTTGCCCTCGCCGTCCTTGTCGCTTTTGCCATCCCCTTGCTGTGTCGTCACAGTCTGGAGTTCAGGCCCACGGAAACGCTCGAGGAATGAGTCGGGTCTAGGTTCTTCCTCACGGAAATTCTTGTTGGCCCACTCTCTGATGACCCCCACCAGGCGGGCGATCCTAGAGGTGCAAGAGGGATCATGAGCCAGAGAGAACCATGTGTTTAGAACCTGTGCCCAGGAGCTCAGTGTCTGATGATGGAGCTGGGAAACAGGCCAGGCCATTATTTCCCAATGCTAACAGATAGGATCTTGGCCAGGGCTGAGAGTAGACAGCTGGAGCTCAGGTAAGACTCCAAATGCAGCCAAAGGACAAAGGGAAGACTTCCTGTAGGGGGTGCCATCTCATTTGATTATGAAGAACAAATAGGAAGTTTCCAAGGGCAAGATGGAAGTTGTGTTAAGAGAGGACACGCCTGGAGAAAGGTTGGCCCAAGCTTCCTTATTTCTCTATGAAACCTACAACTCTGGGCTGCAGACTTTGGTGCCCTCTATGTAGGGCCGTCTGCTGGGAAGGGTCCCTCCTTCCCCCTGCCCTGACACTGAGACTATCAAGTCTAAAGGTAAGCTTCCTCTGCTACTCCAAGTTTCTTCATAGAAGCCTCCTCAGGAGGTAAGAGTTGAGCTAGGATAGCACTGACAATGTTTCCCAGAGGCCTTGGTGGAAAGCTCCAGTGGGACTGAGAGGAAGAGAGCCATGGTAGCTACTTTGACAGTCCCCATGGGAGGGAGGGGGTAGCAGCAGGACTGTGGTGGAACCCACCTTTGGAAACCACCCCTCCCCCGTTGGGGGGCATCCATCTCTGCCAGTCTCTGCAGTTCTGAGGAGGTGTCATCTTCAGCCGCAGACTGTGGCCTACAGAGGGAGGAACAGAGTTGACCAAGGGTTCTCTAGTCATACTTTGTCTCCTATCAGCACTCTCCCCTCCTGGGAGGTGCCTAGACATCCTATGGTACCTTTAGAGAGTGTCCTTGAATTGAAGATTGTTTGCTGTGTGACAATGAGGCAGAGCTGGGAGGAAGTAGCAGCCTCTGCGCCATCTTTGAAATGACCAGCCTCAGGAGACTCACCTGCTACTGGTCCTGTGGTCATCTTTGCCATTGACCTTGATAGCAGGAGGTGCATGATGGTTGTGATTATTGGCTGGGGAGCTCTTCACGCCATTAGATTTTTCTGTCATCCTCCATGTACAAGTGGTACCCTCACCTGCCAGGGAGAGGGCAAGCAGAAAGGACAAAGAGGACCCTGACATCCATATAAGGCATGAAAAATGTTGGTAAGCAGTAAGATGAAAACCAGGCCCCATCTAGCAAATGCTAATAACCCTGGGTATTGCTCCAACAGTGCAGAGCAGGGATACTCAGCATTACCTAAGTGCCAGGCTCCAAGCATCGAGAAGATCGTAGTGATCCCCCTACCCTGATAAGTAATTTAAAAGGCAAGAAATATTAAATTGCAAGATGTATATCTTTTTCTTTTACTCCAGTGAATTGTTTGACATACCAACTATCAAAGCTAATATAAAACAAAACAAACAAAAAACCCTTTAAGCCATCTTCTGGTGCCCTGTTTTACAAATGTCTGGTGCATGCTTAGGCTGCTGAGCAATTCCAAACTAGCCACTTCCCCCAAGCTCCTGCCCCATGAGAGGAGATGTATATCTTTGGCTCAAGGCAGCTGACACCCACCACCAGCCTTGTAGTTCTCTCCCAAAACCATCCCAGAACTCATGCTTCTCAGGTAGGAGTTCCATCTCTCACTGACTTCTTCAACCAGGGGCTCTATCTCTAGGGTTTCTTCCTTTCTGTTCCAATTACATTCTCTCCAGCACCCCAAAAACAATGTAACTCAAGCTAAGAAACAGAGAGGAGCCCCATGGGTGGGGCAGGCAGTAAGGAGGAGAAAAGAGAGAACTCCAGTGGGCTCCATAGGCAACGGTCCAAGTCAGGACTCTCTACTCTGGGCCACAGAGAGCCTTGGAAGGGCTAAGCAGAAACATGACAAAGACAGCATTACATTCTAGAAATATCCTTGGGGCTGCTAGCTGGAGACTGGATTATAGAAGGAGCAAGAACAAAAACGAGGTGGGAGAAGGCTGGAGAAGATGGTGCCACTGGAGCATGAGACAGGGCAGAGTGGAGAACTATTTAGGAAGAATGAACAGAACTCAGAGAAGGATTGGGTGTGGGAAGCAAGGAAGAGAAAATGAGTGTGATCATGTAGGAAGAGACTACAGAGTGAGGGTCCAGGCCAGAGCCCTGGAGAGGCCCAACATTTAAAAATTGAGTAGAGGAGGAAGTACCCACAAAATAAACTGAGAGGGAAAAGTCCAGAAAAGAGAAGATTTTGTTCCTCAGTGTCTTTTGCCATGGACTTAGGGAGGTTGAGGCAGGAGAGACTTGGAGCAGCAATTCCCTGCTAAGGCCAGTTGGTAGACCTTACCAGATTTGGTAAGAAATGGTCAGCACAACCACCAGATTGCCTGTGACCTGCCCCGCAGCTTGTTCCAGCTTCTGGAGCTGTCACCATGGTGATAGCAGGCATGTCGACCTCTGTGGTGAGTGGTAATAACAAGCAGCCTCAGAGCTGCTCATCTGGCACTCTCTGTGGGACTAGAGCACCAGGATGCTAATGAGGGGACCTGAGGGAGAGGAACTTGCTTGGACCCTAGAGACAGTAGACCATGGAGATTGAAACTTCCAAGCAACACAAACAAAGCTGGGGCCACTCTCACTGATCAGGGTTTCAGGGCTGGTCTCCCAGAAGCCTGAAAATTTAGAGGGGATATAACACAGTGAATGAAGGTCAGGGGTAGAGGAGAAGCTGTGAAAGGCAAGTCTATTGCAGGAATGGAGGGGAAACTAGTTTGGGGAGGCTGGACCTGGGTTTCAGAGTGAGCTGTACTTACAAGAATAAGGCAAAGGAGTCCAAGGACAGCTCAGAGAGGTTACAAACACCAGGCAGAGGATTTGACACAGCCTATTACTGATAGAGAGACAGTGCAGGCCCAGCTTGCCAGCACTTGAATCTCTCCCCTCCTCACTGATCATCCCCAATAGCACTGGCCCTGAGCCCACAAGAGGGTAGCTCTGGGGGCACATGATACAAATTATGCCCACTCTAAGGTTCTGGCACCAAAAGAGATTCCTCTCTCATGATCCCTGTTCTTTCTTTGCCATTAACAAGCCCTTCTCTGAGCCTGGATGCCCAGAGGTGGCTGTTCTGCCACACATACTACCCTACATCAGAATTTTCCCTTCAGGCCACTTGCCAGGGAACAAGCCCATTCCAAGAAACTTTATCTAGTCCCAAGGCTTCAGTTACCATCATGTCCCAAACCAAATGTCTCTTCCAAGCTGCCCACCCATATCTCCAGCTGCTTCTCCTTTGAGGCACCTCAAACACAACATAGCTAAAAATGAACTTGACACCCTTTTTTACAAATTAGCTTCTCTTCCAATTTACCCACCTCATAAAGAGGCCTGTCCTCTACCCAGGCACCCAAGCCAGAAACCTGGATGTCAATCATACTCCTTGTTTCTTTCGATCATTATCACATCCAAGCAGCCTCTGTCTTTAGTCGATTGTCCCCCCAAAGTGTGAAAGCTCTGTCTATCGACTGCTCTCTGTGTCCAAGGCCCTGTTTAAGTCTTGAGCCTTTGCTGTCACTCTCTAGGCCTGCTGCAACAGACTGAGTATTCCAGCACTCACTGAGGTCTGGACACCAACAGGGTTTCCTGGGAGTTAAAGCTCTCAGAGGGGATGAGCTACCCCTGTAGCATGAGAGCATATAAGGAGGCTAAAAGGAGAGTTCTCAGGAGCTGCAAAGGTGACAGATGGCTTGAGGAACTAAGTGGAGGAGACTGAAGACAGGCCCCTGGGAAGGGAGAGTCTCAAGAGCAGAAGAATTTGCAGGGCCATCACCCCACCACAATGTCTGGAAGAACAGGGCTGCCTATAGAGCCTGAGCCTTCCTCTCTCTGAAATGAGAGAGCTGGAGGGGCCCTGCATCCACCAACAGGGGCCTAGCTGGTGATCTTATCCAGAGTAGACTCAGGAGTAGTGGGAAAATAGGGAATATTTTGCAAGGTTTCAGAGTAAGTAGTAGGAGGTGAGGAACAAGAGATAGAGAATGTAGCTCTCTTTCTAGAACCTTGACTGAGAAAGGAGATAGTGTGGGAACTGGAGAGTATGGGCTTAGGAAAAGTTCTCTGTGTTGCAATTGCTGTTATCCTTTTACAGAAAGGAGATAATAAAGCCAGTGCAAAGGTTTCGAGGAGGATTCAATAGATAATGAAAATATCTGTGCTTGTGACCAACTCCAGTTAATGCCGGAACTCATGAAAAAGATGTATATGGTGGGTCCAGGTACCAGAACTGGTGAGAGACTTATCAAGTACATAGGCAGAAGGGCCACTGATGAACAGGCCAGGAGGGAGAGAGGTGATACACAAACATTTTAGATGGGGTTAAGGGTACAGTGAGAGACAGTTGAAGAAGCTCACACAAAAAATTCCCAGCATTCTCAGAGAAATGAGAGAGGCATCAGGCAGCACTAGATGCAAACTTTGGAGGAAGCCAGAAGGTTTGCAATAGCTGCTGCGAGGAGGCACAGGAGAGACCTGGGGGAAGGACTGGGCTGAGTGAGGAGGACTACAGACCATGGAGTCGACAGAGAAGAGAGGTGGGCAGAGGTCCTAGATAGAAAGTGGAATCCTCAAGAAGGGAGACTTACAAACCAAGAGTAAGTCACGATAATTCTGCAAAAAGCCCAACATCAATTATGGTGTACTTCTGGGCCTCTTTTCTCCTTATCTACAAGTTAAACAACTAGTCCAAGACTTGTGTAGAAAAACCAGCCTAGTCCAAGAAGTCTCTTGGATGCTGGCAGAAAGCATTCTGAAGACAATTCTTTCAGGGATATTAAGGCCAGGGACAGAAGAGATAAGTTAGTCATATAGCCAAAAATAGAAGCAGAAGCTACTAACTTCAAGTTTGAGGCCATTCAAGTTCTCACAACTAGCCAGTGCTCTTTTTTTTTTTTCATTCATTCATTTAGTCCATACATACTCTCCAGGCACCTGCTGTGTACCAGGTCTGTGCTACATGCTGAGGTTCTGGAGATAATCTGGCAGAGTCTCTGACCTCAGTGTTGCTCCCAGAATGAAAGAGAAAACAGCCAGGAACACAATTCATCCTGAGTCACTTGTTTGTTCACCTCTATTGTATTTCTCAGTGGCATTTAACACAGCTTATCTACTCTCTCCTTCTTAAAATAGATTTCTTCTGGTTATCCTCCTACCTCACTGACCACTTCTTCCAGTATCCTCCAAAGAAGCCTCCTCCTCTTTCCTAACTCTAAAGTTTAGAGTGTCTTGAACTCAGTCTTTGGATGGAATCTTTATCTTTTATGTCTTCATCTTTCCCTCATCTAGTCTGTGACTTCAAACACATCAGTATGCTGATGACTTGCAAATTTATAACACCAACCCAGCCTCTCCCTTGAACTCCAGTTTGCCTCCTTGACATTACCACTAGGATGTTGAATAGGCATCTCAGACTGAATATGTGCAAAATCGATCTTCCCTTCTAAACTTTATCCTCCCATACTCAACAAAGGCAAGGCCATTCTCTCACTTATTCAAGTCAAAGCCTCAGAGTTATCCTTGACTCTTCTCTTTCTTTCATACTCCCACATCTATATATGCAAATCATGTGGACTCTACCTTCAAAACATACCCTGTATCCAATCACTTCTCACTATCTCCACCATTAACACCTTAGTCCAAGATACCATCTTTTCTCAGTGCCTGGCATGTGGTAGATGCTCAATAAGTAAATTTTGAATAAATAGTCAATAGATGATAACCTGCATCTTTCCCAGTCCATTACTTCCTCTCTTTCTACTTCCATTACTCACCTTAGGCCTCCACTATATCAATTAATTGATTTTAAAGGAATATTCAACACTTCTGCTTCTGGACAAGATGGAGCAACAGGAAACAGATATACCCTCCAGAATGAAATAACCCAAGTTAGGCAAAATATATGAAAAGACAATGTTCAAGACATTAGACATTAGGCAAAAATAGGTCATTATCCCTAAGAGACAGGAAACAAATGAGGTGATCTCTACAATTACTCTAGTTTACTCTCTTGTGAGAGTCTCCAGGCCATGGCACAGAGAGGTGGAACCCAAGTGGAGCCTGAAAGATTCCCTAGGTTGAGAATACAGATAAGAGAATCCAAGGAGACCAAAGCAGTTAGAGTTTGCAGAGAAGAGTACTGAAGAAATGAGAGAAGCACAGAGAAAGAACTCTGGAGATCTGCAGAGAGTCCCTCTCAAGTATTCAGCTGAGCATTTATCGGCATACACCTATGTGGAAGCTATCCATGGCTGGGGAGAGAATCATTCCCCAAAATTAGAGGTTATAGTCCCTAACCCTAACAAAAGACTTAGAATAGTGCCTAATGCTATCAACTAGACTGGAAAACCTTATGGGGTATTGGGTAGTATATCCAGAAATATCTGGCACCTATAATGGGGAATAATTGGTTTTTAGACTGAACACTGTTCTGGTTCCACTGGGGAAAAAAATCTGAAAAGCAAGACTCAAAAGAATCAAACTCTTTCCAAGTAACTAAACTTCATCGCAGAACAAATCTCAAAAATATTTTTGGAAATAAAAAAGTATTTAGCATGCAACAAGAGAAAACTCACAGTGTGTGGCATCCATTCAAAAATTACCTGGCGTGCACATAATTTCTCCTTAATGAAGCAGAAACAATCTATCAATAAGAACTGACAGAAATATAAAATTACCAGACAAGAGTATTAAAACAGTCAATATAACTGTATTCCATATATTCAAAAAGTTAAGTAAGGTTATGGAAAATATGAAAAGACCCAAATCAAACTTCTAAAGATGGAAACAACATATTATGAGATGAAAAGAATACGTTAGATGGAATAACAGCAGATTAGATATTGCACAAGAAGAGATTCGTGAATTTGATGACGACCCAGTAAAACTATCCAAAATGAATCACAGAGAGAAAAGAGAATCCGAAAAAGAAAGAGAAAAGCATCAGCAAACTGTGGTACAACTTCAAGTGGTTTGATACAGATGTAGTTGAAGTTCCGGAAGGAAGGGAGAGAGAAAAGATATTTGAAGAAATAATGGCAAAAAGTTTTCCAAATTTGATACAATTATAAACCCACAGATATAAGAAGTTCAATGACACTCAAGCACAAGGAACATGAAGAGAACTGTACCAAGATACATTGTAATCAAATCATACAAATCCATTGATAACAGGAACATTTTTAAAGTAGCCAGAGAAATAAGACACACTATGTACAATCAAAAAAGTAAGGGTGGTATCAAATATCCACTAATAAGGGTGAGGATGACAGCAGCACCTCTCTGCTGAGCTTCAGGTTTTCCTTCCAGCTTCCAACTGGACATTACTCTCCAGCTGCCCTTGGAGAAGCACATTTCACCTTGTCCCAAATCACACTGAATTCATCACCACAGGCATTTGTGACAGACTGAGCCTTCAAGCCTTTAGCTTCTGAAACTCAAACTTCCCCCTGAAGAGCATGTCCATGTTCATTCTCCCTGTGCACAGCTTCCTGTCAACTTCCCACAGTCCTGGGGTGAAGCCTGAGTCCAGACTATGCTGCTCTTCTTGCCAGCACCCTCATTCACTAGAGTGTGCGCTGCCTGAAAGCAAGCATCAGTGTCTACATTGTTATGCAGGGACTGACACCTAGAAAGCAGTCCATACACATTGGTGGAAGGAAGACAGAAGAAAGAGAAGGAGGAAAGGAAGAGGCTATAAAGGTTAGACCTTGGTGCAGTTCTGAGGAATCTCAGGAGGTAGAACTGCTAGTAAGGAGGAACTCCAGTGCGTCTTCCCAGAGGGTTCATGAAACTCTCCAGGTGACCAAGTCTTATAGCTTCTTTTATAGTCCAGGCCATCCTGGCCTCAGATTCCAAGTTAATAGAAGTCAAAATTTTTCACTGTGATTGGGAAGGAAATTCTTTCAAGACTAACAGCCTAGAGAGGCAGACTCCAAGTCTCAGCCAGAAACTAGTGCCCCAGATATTCAATTCTGACCATTGCATTGGAAAAAGTCCTGGACAGCAGGCAGGGAACGGTGTCAAGGGGAGGGTCCATGGGTGGCAGGGCATAAGGTAGGCAGGGAGAAAATCAGGGAGGTAAGCAGGCAGGCCAACAGCAACAAGAAGAGCCAAGAGGAAGCTAGAACTTGGGAGTGAGAGGCAACTTCTTATTCACTGAGCAGCTACCATGTGCTAAATATTTGACCTAAGTTAACTTATTGAATCCTTACAACAACCTGACAAAGCTGTTACTATTGTTATCCCCATTGTACAGATTCATTAGCAAGCAATATGGCTGCAAAAGTGCACTCAGCCAAATGGCCAGCCTGGAAGGTGAACAGAGCCAGGCATTTGGGCAATACCAAGAGGAGAGTTAGGTCAGAACTACACCAGGCTCGGCAGATTCTTGGAGCTGACTTGAGTGTGGAGTTGAAGCTGCAATGACCTTTTGTGCCCCAGGCCTGGGGGTATAGGGGAAAGAGACCCAGCCATGACGGAGAGTTGCAGGAGCTGGGAGTAGGCAGCCCCAAGCTGGAGGTGGAGAGAATGCCTAGCACTGTCTAGGCAAGCAGTGGGTCCTTGATGCTGATCTGTTTTTGGCTATCATCAGCCATCCTGAGGTCAGGCTCCGGGCTAACACTTTCATGAAATAGATGCTTGAGAACTATTTGTTGAGTAAATGAAATCTCTAGTGGGACACAGAGAAGGCAAGGTTTTGCCAATGGTAGGCCTGGGTGGTTGGTCACTACTTTGAGAAAGGTCTGGAGCCTCTAGTGAAGACACCATTACATCAGAAATTTCCCATGGTTGGGCTACTTTTGCCAAGAGAGGCTTTACTTCTTTATAAAGATAGGGCTGGAACAGTGTATCTGACATCAGTAACACTCAGTCCCAAGGGAGGCTCCTCCTAGGACAGGCTGAACTCTAGAGATAGTAGCTCATCCCCTAGCTCCTGCTGTCCTCACTGAGAAGCTGATCCCATGGTCCATATCCCCAGGTGCCCAGGGGCCATCTCTATTTTCTAGGGGTAGTCACTGGGCCCCTGGACTCAACATGTCCCAAATTGACATGACCATCTCACCCCAGCCCCTGTTCCTATCTTCCTAATACTTTATCTTGAGAAACACACATCTGTCCCACATGTGATCAACCTAGAAACCTAAGAGTCATCCTGGATAGCCCCACCCCAGCCATGAATCCTATTGGTGCTTCTGCCGAAATCTCTCTCCAGTACCTTCTTCCCTGTTCATTCTGACTGCTGCTGCCCTAGGCCTGGCCTCAAACCTTGTTACAGCCTTCTGACTCAATCCTTTTCGGCCTTCAGATCCCCAGCACTTCCTCTTTTCTACCTTCCACACTGCCAGGGTGAGTTCACTAAGTGCACATCTGAGTCTCTCTGTCACTCTTGCTTCTAAAATCTGTGGACTGATACCTTCACTCTAAAAATAAGCTTTATCAAGGCAAGGACTTGTCTGTTTTCTTTAGCCATTAGTCTCCAGAGCTTAGCCCAGTGGCAAGCATATATGTGTTTAGAAAGTGAATGAATTAATTCCTTAAACTTACTCTGCACTTTCTCAAATCCACACCTTTCATCTCCACTTTCCCTCATTTTATTTATATCACAGACTTATCATGTCCTGACAGTGATCTACAGTCCCCCATGACATGGTCACATCCATGTGAGCAGAGACCAGGTATGACTTGTTCCCTGCCGGGGCCCAGGACGAAGGATAGATGGAGATATCAACTTCATGATGGAGATATCAACTTCATGATAAACTTTAAATTCTGCACTGGGGTATTCAAACCACTTCCAGATCTCACCAGACCCATCTTTGCAGCTTCATCTCCTGAGGGCCATCTCATGTTGGAGCCTGGCGGGATGTAGCCAGGGCTAGTCCTGGCAGTTCTGAGGCAACCATGGTACCTAAGGGCCAACCAGGTACACGCATCTCATCAGCCTTAGCTGAGGCTCAACTTGAAGCACATGTTGCCAGGCCAAGCACTCAGTTTCCCTCCCTCTGGAGATGGAAGCCACCACTCTGGAAGCCTCCATTTAACAAGTGATGCTAAGGGCTCTGCCCATGCTCTGCCAGCGGCAGGGCCCAGACACTGACAGGAGGTCTAGGGAATAGGCCATCCAGCATTACTTGCCTCCTATGGCCATAGTCTAATGTGGATGGATTCGATACTTGCTGGTCTGAGCTCAAGCTGAGATGGAGGACAAGCTCAGCTGGAGGGCCAAAATGAGGAGCCTGTCATGCCCCAGGCTTGCTACCTGGTGCTAGAATCTTCCCTTAGTCAGAAACTGCAAAAGCTTTGCTGAAGATACATTTGCCCAAATGGAAAAGGGGCAGGCTCCTAAGGTCTAAGAGACCTGCAGTAGGTGTGAGCATCCCTAGATGGTCTCCTGAGGAGGACAGGGTGCAGCATGAAGGGCTGAAAGCAAAGTTCACAATTCCAGCAGGCTTCCTGGGAGAAGCACACATAATCGCCTCCATCCCCCTTAATCGTCATATGCAGAGAGCCATGGAGTTCTAAGTGGCTCACTCCCCATGCTCTGAGGCTAGAATGCCCAGAAATGCCCCGGACCAGGAAAACAGTGGAGGTGTGCACAGGTGGTGAGGCTCACAGGCTCCTCCGTCTCTTCCACCAAACCCTGCCTGGCCAGGTAGCCCCTTGGCCCCTCTGCTCCAAGCCTTCTCCCTGCTGTCCTTTTAGGAGAAAACAATGGCTCATTGCCTTCGGGCAAGCCTAGCATAGCACTCAGTGCCTCCATACTCCTAGAGCTCCCTGGATTTCATTTGGCTGCTTTGACAAGTGACAAAGGTTCCCCACACAGCCAGTTTCTTTCAGCAACTTGGACAGACCAGGCACACGAGGTCCCCTGTCAAGCCCAGCTCTACGATCTGCACATTTTAATGAGCTCCAGCCCAACCCTATGGATGCCACTGGCCTGTGGCCACAGGAAGGTGTCAGCCCTTGGTCAGTGCCTGCCTCAGTCCAATGCCAGCCCCCCCTTCCTTACCAATCAGACGACTTCAAAGGGGATGTCTCTGGACACAGTCAGCATTCGTTGGTCTGTCTGCAAAGCCTCTGATCAGGAATGAGCCCTTGGGGACTCATCAGCACCTGAAACCAGCAGAGACCTCCTGATGCTCCTGTTCCCAGTCAAGTAGGGTCTCTGAACCCCCACACAGTTGGGAGCCTCCCAGTCAGAGAGCTTCCCCTCCTTGCCTGAAGCCAGCAGGGGAGGCTGGCAGTGGCCCAAAGGAGCTCATGCCCACAGCTGAGTCAAGCTCAAGGCCCTGGCCCAGAGTGGCACCTGCCGACTGGAGAGGTTGTCCTGCCTGTTGGCTGGACGCTTGACCCTCTCACTGTGGGCTCTGCACACTCCAGACTGTCAGCAGGTGAGAGGTAGATGCTGGGCGGCCCAACTGTGGAGCTGCTTGTCTGCCCAGACCCAGGCACAAGCCCCTCCCAATCTCCCTGAGGAGCTCTCCCTTACGTGGAAGATACATCACTCAGGACTTTCCGTCTGGGGACCCAAAGCTACCAACCAGCTCACCACCCTCACGCACCTGCCTCCAGGCCTTGGTTACAGTCCCAGCCAGCCTACCTGGCCAGAGGGCAAGTTGGAGAAAACTCTGGGAGAAGGAAAAGGTACCTGGGGTGGGGCAGGGTTGAAAGAATATCCTTTCCTTCCCTTCCAAGACTCCCTGAACTTGGCCTCCAAGAGGAACCAAGGTTGAGGAAGGGGGAGTGAGCAAGAGTCCTTGGATGGTGAGTCATTGGCTCCTTTTGCAGAAGCCAGGATTTCAGGCTGCTCTCAGGTACAACAGAGCCCCCTCAGTGCACCCTCACCTCCCCCATTCACATGCTCACCTTCTTCTGCCCACCTTCCCCCAGCTGCTGAGAAACCAACTTGAGACAGAAAAACTGAAATATTGAGTTTCTGCTCCCACCGGGGCAGGTGGGAGGCTGAGGTCAGCCCAGCAGGGTAGCACAACTGAAAGCTTACAGCTTTCCCCAGCTGCACACATGGCTTGGGTGACTGGTCCCTCTCTTAGTGGGCTACATGGGGCAGCTTACATGAGACCCTGTGCACAAAGCCCATGGCACATACAGGTGCACGTATCTGCAGATGACAGCAGGAGCTTGCAAGAATGTACACTAGGCCAACCACAGGAGTTAGCTCTGGTGGGGGAGGGGACAGGAGGAGTTCGCCATTGGAGGACAAGGGGCTTTGTTAGCTACACCTGTAATGTTTGTTTTTTTCAGGAGGATATCATCAAGCAGGATTTGTGTAATTCAATAATTTTGAAATGCAACATGCTGGCACATAGTAGGTGAACCAGAGAAAGTAAGTGGTTGGAATTAACCTTTTATACAGAAGGCTTTTCCACAGAGGCCATGCCCTAAAGGTCAGGCTTATAGGACCAAGACAAAGCTGACCCTCCCTTTAGGAGGCAATCAGGCCAGAATTGCTCTCTGGAGACCCTGGTCAGAAGTCTTCTGGCCAGCCGTTTACTTTTGCTGGGTGCAGGAATGTGGAAGGCAATGGAAGCTAGCCCCGGCCCTCAAGCAGCTCATGATCCAGTGTGCGACTGTCTGTGTACTCCTCTAATACCAAGCCCGGGTGCCCCATGGGAATTTCACAAAGGAACAATACGCAACATGCTGCAGAAGAACCGCCCTCACTCTGAAGTGTAAATGAGCCCTGCTCTCCCCTTGTTCATGAGGAAGTTCCAGGCTTCTTGGGAAAGGGATGGCCTTGTGCTTGGGCAAGGCCAGGGCAGTTTGGCAGGGAAATAGCATCAAGGGGGCAGATGTTTCAGACAGATAATAACCAGAAGGTCAGACAGGGGGTGCCAGTTCCCATAATGGGGCCCCTTAGAGAACTCTGCAGAGATGTCCACTGCCTGTGTCCCAGGATGCCATGGAGGCCACCATGGGGCAGCTCTGGCTCCAGTTTCCCTCTGGAGGCCCCTGGAGATGGACCAGTCAGGCAGGACTCAGAACAGCCAAGCTGTCACTACTCAGAGCGGATGGAGGGGAAGTCAGGGTCTAGGCAAGGACTCCACCTGAGCTCCCACAGCCCAGGAGGTATTTCTCCAAGGGGCCACCACACTGTTTGTTTGCAGCTCAGCTAAATTGCTCCCAAGGGTGAACCTTTGTTTCGCAACATATTTTCAACCAGACTTTTTCTGCAAACAGCTCTGTGTCCGCTCACACATACACACACCCATGTCCCAAAGGCAGGCTTTGCCCTGCCCCACAGCAGCCTTGTCTTCCTCTTAGTTTTTCTGTGTGGCTTTGCTGTAGCAGAAGAATGGGGCAGCATTAGGAGGACCACTTGAGGGCAGGCCTCCTACCATCCTTTGCTCCATGCCACTCCACTCTGCTTGGTTTGCCTTGCATGTCATCAAAGGCAGTGGGGGTTTGGGGCTTGTGACAGGAAGCATATGCATGCTGCTCCTCTTAATTAGTTCTGGCACCTTGACTCTGTCCTGAGGCTGCAGACGGTGGGGGCATGGCCTGCAAGGAGGTCCTCCAGCCTTCCTCTTGGCCTTTGGTGATTCCTGGAGCCCCAGAGCTCATTTGGAGGGGGCAGGGAGGCTCCAGGTTCTTTCCAGGCCTCTTGGCTCTCAGAAGTATCGCAGGCCCCAGAAAGTCAAGAGTGAAGGAACCCCCTCATTTTATGGGAGCCACAGAGGACCAGAGAGGAGCAGGGCATGTTTTAGGACTCAATACTCTCCTCTCTCTCCCTCCACTCTCTCTCTCGCTCTCTCCCTTGCTCCCACTCTCTCTCTCTGTCTCTCTCTCTCTCTCTGTCTCTCTCTGTCTCTCTCATACACACACACACATACACACACACACACACGGTCATGTTTATTTTATATCTTGTGACTAACACATACTCTCATCTTTATAGATGAAGAAGTCATGACAAATTTGGAGAATTAAGGATGGTCCGGTGAACTACTGAAGCCAAAGAGAATATTCTGGGTCCCTGCCCTGCAAAAGACATGCATTTATCCTTTGGTCTCACGGAAAAGAGCAGCAGCTCTTCTAAAGTTCTGCTACAGCCCAGCACATCTGCCTTGTGGTTGGGCCCTAAGCAAGCAGTGACACTCCTGTGTGCTTAGGTTGAGTCCCACTTCCCTACCCAGCAATCCACCCTGTCTGAAGTGAGCTTCAAAGGGCTGTGGTGGAGTGAGGTTCAAAGCCCTACCATATGGTCTCCCATTCAGCCTTCAGAAATGAATTTTGGCCTTATTGTCAGCATGTCTGTAGGAAGAGCTCAGGAGAACACATCCTAGTTCCAGCCCTGACCTGGTCTTTCTGGATAACCCTGGCGCCATGATCACCTCCTCTGGGACTCAATTTACTCCTGGGTAAATGGAAAGTTTTCTGGTCCTTTCTAGGAGATTTCCTCTGATTGAGTTCCTGCAATGCCCAGCCAGAACAAGTTACTGCAGAAACACTTTCCTGCAGGTTCTTGCTGGCCTGTGCCCAACAGGAAGGACCTTGCAAGCTCTGCTGCTAAGAAGTCCCCTGCTTGGGATGAGGACAATGGGAGAGGGAGGGGAAGGGGGAATTAGGGTTCCACATGAGTCCTTGATGTAAGAAGTTCAGACACCAGATTTGCTGCTATCACTAAAATTTTATTGAGCATTTCTCTGTGCCGAGCCTATGCACTACATGGAAGAAAACAGGAAAACATAGCCAAGCCAAGAGCTTTCCAAATAGAATGGAACAGAAGGTATGAGATGGTCACCATGGAACCCTGATGAGCAGGAAGGAAGCACCTATCACTGACATTACTGGGACCAGACGTAACTCACCTTCCCCCCAAAGGGGCTGCGTCTCAGTCCATTCAGACCTTCCTCTACTTCTCTACTTCCTCTACACTTCCTCTACTTCCCAGCAGATAGTATCTCCCCCAGTAGAGGTCCAACCAGAGGTGTAAAATGGCCCTGCCACTGCCAGGGGCTGCTGGGAGACAGAGGAAGGATGGCAAGGGTGGCCCAGGGAGACAAAGAAAGAAAGGAAAGGAGGAGATGGCTCTGGCAGCATGGTGGTACGTGAAAAAAATCACTGGCGCATCCACAACCACAAGTTGACCAGGCAGGCCGACAGCAGCATGGTGAAGAACAGAGCTTCCCTTTGGCGAGCGGTGGCACCCTGGTCCTCCAGGGCACACAGACGCCTAGTGATCACACGCAGCTGCAGAGAGATCAAGAGTAAGCTGGTAAGCTAGGCTTTTCTGGAGAAGCCCATGTCCTACCAGTGGGGAAATGTATGAAGTTAGAATAGGAAAATGCTTTGCTGCCCTTTGGGAGGTCAAAATGCCTCTGGGGAAGAAGTAGGCACAGCAGTTGAGACCAGGGCTGGGGGTGGGCCAGGTTGCCTATGTTGACAGGTCCAGCTGTCTTGCCCCTTCTTCGGTATGCATCCTGTTGTCTGGGAAAAAACGGCCCTTCTCAGCTGGGTAGTGGAAGTGTTGAAGGACATTTCACTCCTAGGGCGGGCTGGCTTGGGGGCTGCAGCAGAACCAGAGTGAGGGCCCCAGGATGGGGTGACACTCAGGCCAGAAAAGGCTACCAAGTTAATGGCTGTCCATGCCCACACTCATGCTCATGGCTGCTGTGCTTTCTGCCCAAGAAGACTTGAACTTGGTCTGACATCCACTCTCTCTCAGACCTCTGAGAGCCACTCTTCATAGACTTCTCCATTTTCCTACATTCCCTCTTTGTCCTCCTTTTCTCTTCCCCTATTCCTTTTCCACATCTTAGGACAGAGGCAGGCTTAAGGCTTGGCAGCAAGATGGGATGCTGGAGCCATGGGAACTGATAAGAAGGGGAAAGGAGCCTGACCTCACCTTGGCTGCTACAGGGTAAGGTGACTGGAATGGCTGCACAACCTCAAGCTGATCTCATTGCTGTTGAGACACACCCACCCCAAAACACCATGATTCTGACTCCACCCTCCATGTGGGTCCCTACAGAGCAGACAGTCACCTGGCTTCTCATGACCTCCATCTCCAGTTCATTTAGCTCTTCCAGGCCAATCTCAGCAATTATATCTGCCTCTGGGTTGCTGGGAAATAAGAAAAGACAGTGGGTCAGAGCTGCTCGTTGTCCTAAGCCAGGCCTGGCAGGAAACACAGGAAGGGCAAGCAGCTATGGTAAGGGCTTCTCTGGACAGTGACTCTGTCAGCCTCCAGTCCTCTTCCTTGGTAAGTAGATCCTGGGGCCTGAGGGCATGGAGTCAGCTCAGCCCCAGAGTACTCAGAGGTCTAGAATGGACAAGGGGCCAGGATGCTCAGGGGCTGAGACAACAAGTCCCCAATACTCCAAGCATAGCCAGCTGCTCACAAGTCCTTTGTGATCAGTGTGCTTACCAGCCCCTCTACCTTCCCTGTCCTGCCCCCCGGTCTCTGCCCAAAGAGTTCCTCCTTTCCCCTTGCAGGGTTTCTCAGATGCTTCTTACTTCTCATAACGAAACCTGATAGCTTGTAAGTCACGAGGATACTCCTGAGGAGGGACGTCCCCATGGTCTTGTTCTCTCGAAGTTTTAGGCATCGGCAGCTTGGCCCCCTAAGAAAAGGGATGGTCAGTCAAAGTAGCCTGTTCAGACCCAGATGAGTGGCTGCCCCACACTTTGCCCAGAACCAATGGAGCACCCTCCCAGGAGCCGCACGGTGTCTGATCCTCCAGAATCAGGGGCTGGCAGCTTCCGACCACTAGGAGAGCCTGGGAACCTCACAAGTTGGCCACCTGCCACCATTCCACCCATACTATGCTCCTCAGTAGCTCCTGGCCATCTAGGCTGTGGCCGAGGAAGAGCAGTGATAGGGCTCCCTGTCCCCTGCTGGCACCATCACATGCAGACATCAGCTAGGTCTGAGCAACCACGGAAGGAGAATGGAAAACCTTGGTTTTACAGTCAAGGAAATTGAGGCCTGGAGAGGTGACTGCATTTCTCAAGGACAAGGGAAGTTTCAGAACTCAGGAAAGAAGCCTGGCTACTGAGAAACCATAGCTTCCTTCTCCTTCTCTGGGCGAGCCCAGTCATCCTTGTGTCTTTCATTTCTATCCATCTGCTAATTACTATCTGGAGTGGATATCTCTGGCCCAGAGCTTTGGTATGGGGTATGTCATGCCTTGAAGAGACTGTGTGAGCTAGAGCAGGGATCCTCAACCCCTGGGCCACAGACGGGTACTAGTCCCTGGCCTGTTAGGAACCGGGCCTCACTGCAGAAGGTGAGTGGCAGGCCAGCGAGCGAAGCTTCATCTGTGTTTGCAGCCACTCCCCAGCGGCTCAGCTCCACCTCAAATCATCAGGCATCACCAGTGCAAAATGAGATATTTCACAAGATGCTTGTTTAACACGCACTTAGCACATGCCAGAGACCATGTCATCTTCTAAGCCCTAACTGATATCGAGTCATTAAATCCTCATCGTGATCCTTTGAAACAGGTATAACTATCATCTCATCTTAAAAGATGAGAAAACTGAGGCAGAGAGAAGTCAAATAACTTACTCAAGTCATGCAACTGGTAAGCAGCAGAGCAGTAATTTGAACCCAGGACATTTTGTTCCAGAGGTTGTGCTCTTAACCATTACACTGTGATACCTCTCATATCTGACACTACTTCCTCCTAAGACTCCATTAAAGTGACAGTGAAGACAGCAAAATGGTATAAATACATAAGATAGGAGATAACGGGAGAGGCAACAGAGAACAAAAGAGCTCAACGATATTGTGGAATTCGGAAAGTGCCAATAATGAAGGCAAACCAAGCAGGCCTCAGCGTGGCTCAGAAGCACATGGGGAGCTGAGAAGGGACCCTCTCGCCTGGCAGCGTCCAGAGACGACCCGAACTTGGAGGCTGTAGGGACACTGGGGAGGTCTTGAAGACTGGAGTGAAAAACAGGACCATTAACTAAAGATGTATAAAAGAAACATTGGCCCCTCCCACCCCACATGGCTGGCAGCCAGGCACTTACTGAACTAAATGAATGGGAAAGTTGGGGTGGTTGTGCCGCAAAATAGAAACCTCTTCATTCTGGCATTTAAGGGCGCCCTAACATAACAGCCAGTCTCTCACCCGCATCCTGCTGAAAGGAGAACCTGACATTTCACAGGCCTCACCAAGACTCAGAGTTCCTGGTTAGCTCTTCTATTTGCCTCATTCTTAAAAATAAAAATAGATGGCCAAGGCTTCCCTATCACCTGAGAAAGATCTGCAGCTATCTTCTCTTCTTAGGAACAGCATTCAATGGCAATTTGAATTTGGGACCATTTCTATATAAATGATTTTTACAGAGACTCTACCACCATGTCTCTATTTGTTGTAATAATGCGAACTATCTTTCTCAAAAGGGCACATAGGTACTGGTGTAACTTTTGTGTGTGTGTGAACAGCACTTCACAGTCAAACTATTTTCTCCTCCTTCTCCTCCTCCTCCTCCTCCTCCTCCTCCTCCTTCTTCTTTTTCTTCTTCTTCTTCAGAAACCTCAGAAATAGCATTAAATGGACAGTGGGTGTCAAGAAGACCCCAGGACTATAAAGAGGAATTTAATCAAGAGTGTCTCTTTAGAACAATTTCCACACCATCCCCTTGATTTCCTTAAAGACTGTGATAAGAAGGACAGAAAGTTTTTTGAAAGATTTGAAGGCCAAATAAGGGTGAGTGACTGTTGACTGGGGTTTGTTTGTAATAATAGAGTTTGTTTTAACATGTCAATGATAATAAGACAGGTCTAACTGTTCAAAAACAATTGTCGTGTTGCTTTTTGGTTTTTAATTTTAGAAACTCTCTATTTAGAATTATATACATTGTAAAACATAAGACCTTTGTGTAAATTTGATGGAGATTAGGAAAATCTATGGACTGCAGCAAATCCCAGCTTCTCTCTGCTAATTATTCCAAAAAGTGTTATTTTTATTTTCACGTACTTTCTAAGGCATGTTATTTTTTCTCCTCAAGTCAGCAGAATAGTATTATTATGTTCTTTGTCTTTTATGTTGTGGTTCTCTCAGAGGCAATATCAATTCTGTTATTTTTTTACTCAAAAATAATGAATAAGTAAATTGAATTGATAAATTAATTTTTGTAATTCTAAATGTCTAAATTTATTTCTAAGGTCAATATAATGACTTTGTTTTTTAAGAGTGTACTCCTCAGGTCCTAACAGGTAACTTTAATTAATCCAGAGGTTATACCACCACCACCACCACCCCCTCAGTCTTAGGGGCATAGGTGGCTTGCTAGAGTCCGACCTGCTGGAGCAGCTTAATTTGGCTTCAGCGTTTGGACACAGGAAGCCAATTCCATATTTCTGGCCTGTTTTCATTCCCAGAAGGTCTCTGACCTGGGAGTTCTTTTTCTCTTTGTTCATTGGGGGTGGAATCATTTCAGCATTTATCTTACTCCATTCCCTGGAACAGTCAGGTCTCCCTCCTCTCCAACCTTGTTGCCTTTCCACAGTAACCCTTGCAACAGTATAACAACCATTGTTCTAAAACTTGCCCTCACCTACACTGAATGTAGTTAACAGAATCCACTAGACTCAAGTGATTGCCTTGCACAGACAGTTCCTTATCTCCAAAAAGGCTGCCTTTTTCCGGATGCTTTGCAACAATATAGGCACTATTTTTTTTTTCTAGAACATTCCTTCACCTACAGTGAATATAGTTTAAAGGACTGGCTATAAAGTGTTCAGATTCAATTGATTGGATTTCCTAACAGCCAGGAAGGAAACATAAGAACCTCACTTGCCTTATTGTTTGTTGTCCCAGCCCTGAGATATATAATTTTTTATTCAAATATATTTATATTTATTTTATATATTTATATGTAGAAATATATATATAATATATAATATATAGATATACAGAGAAATATAGATATATAGATAAATTTAGATATATAGAGAGCAATACATAGACTTATTTATTTTTTAATAAAGGAAAGTGCCATTTCACACACACTGGAGTTTTGCACAGTAAAATATATATGTACTCCTTACGTAATATGTGCTTCAGGCATTCTGGACTCCCAAGATTGAACTCCCAACCTACCAAAGAATGGCTCTAACCTCTTGCTAGATGTCCTTGCCTTCGTTTGCCTGTTTCCTCCTCTCCACAAGTCAACATCTCATCCTGCTCGACCTACCACCAGGCTAGAGCCACTATAGCCAGTACTGCCAAACCTGCCCAGCCACCACGTGCCAAGAACCCCACAGAGTACCGCTTTCTTGGGCTGGTTGGCACTCGTATTCCAAACTGGTTGGCCTGCAGCAGAGCCAGCAGCCTTTGAATCCAACTTCTGTCGCCGCTGAGAAGCACCCAGGGACCAGGATCCACGCTCCAACATTTCTGGGGAGAAGAACAAAGGCCCCAAGAACATCCATAGAGGCTTTACCAAGGCTTCCTGGGCACAGAACACACCAGAAAGTGGGTGGGTCCCCAAACTTCTTAAAAATTACTCAGCATCCATTCACTGCTGTCTACTGGCTAATCCCAGACCTCAGTTTGTTTATCTTTTCAAAAGTTTAGCAAGTATTTACTGAAAGCCACTCTCTGGGCTAAGTAAATTATTAGAAAGAGTGATAACCAAGAGGCAAGATGGCAGCAATCAAGAAACTGACTGGCTGTGTGTATACAAGGGGAATGAGGAGCAAAGCAGAAAATAATCCATCAGTGCAGATTCAGATTAAGAGACACATGCTTCCAAAATGATAAAAATAGGCAACATGACAGAAGGACATGGCTACTTTTAGAAAAGTCAGAAGAAACATTGAGGCAAAGACCTTAAGAAAAATAGCCCAGCCATGGAAAATCTAGAGAAAAGGCATTCCTGGCAGAATAAATAGCTAGCAGAAGGGCTATGAGAAAGAACCACAGCTTCTCCAATACATACACACAAGTGCAGGCACCCAAGGGAAGGGACATTTCAGGGGATCCTCACCTGCTAACCTCAGACGCTCATGATCTTGCCCATGGCTTCCAGGAACCAGCTCTTCGACCATGGACATTTCTATCTCCTCCTTGATGTTAGAGGAGCTTCCTGCCATCGTGACCAGTTGTTCGCTTGTATCTATAGCCAAGGATGCAGAGGGAGCAGGGCAGAGAGGAAAATAAGCGTTTCAAAGTGTAGGAGCTCAAGGAAGATATATCCTGACAAGGGGGTGGAGCCCTACTCCCATTTGGGCTCCAATCTTGGACCAGCACCTTCTGTTCCTGGTGTATCTTGTTGGCTGAGATCATGGCCTTCTCCCCTGCTTCTGCCCTGCTACTCTCCCCTGCTACTCCTCTGCTTCTCCCCTGCTGCATAGGAGAAGAGATAAGGCTCAGAACTTTTGCCTGTGAGTACTGCCCTGGCTCTCAGGTCACCTGATTTGGCTCCCATTGGGGGCAGGTGGAGTCCACCCTCCATCATTTCTAGAAAGAGACAGAGACTGGCACAGGACTCTTGAGTCAGTCAGCGGCCCAAGCAGGGTTAGATTACACACCTGTTGTGGCTTCTGCAAGCCCAGCTCCGGCTAGTAATCCCACCATAGCATCCCCCCAAAGGTGTCCTCTGCAGAGCATATCCTGCCTCCTCCAATTCAGAGTTCCCAGGCAGGAGAAATGACTTTTGGATATCCTGAGTCAACCTGGGCAGGAACCATGAGAACCAAAGGAGGGAAAAGCAAGTTAGAAGGGACCTGCCTACAGCCACTGGAGCCCCCAGTATCCCCAGGCCCTGCATCTCCAAATATAAGTCTAAATTCTCCCTCAACTTCCCTACTGATTAGACCACTGTGAGGTTTATATGGCCACTTGGCTAGCCTATGGTCTCCAGTTATTCCACCAAACACTAGTCCGGATATTGCTATGAAGGTATTTTGTAGTTGTGATTAACATCTACAATCAGTGGACTTTAAGTAAAGAAGACTACTAACACTGGATAATGTGGGTGGGCCTCATCCAATGAATTGAAAGGCCTTAAGAGCAAACACTGAGGTTTTCCAGAGAAGAAATTCTGCAGTATCAACTCCTGCCTGATTCCAGCCTGCTGGCCTGCCCTGCCAGTGTTGTTCTTGCTTAGCCCTTCAATGGCATGGACCAATTCCTTAAAGTAAATCTCTCTATATATACACAGATGCATGTACATATACATCCATCCATCCTATTGGTTCCTTTTCTGTGGGGAACCCTGACTGATACAACCACCAAAGTTTGAATCGGTCAGCACTTGAGAACCCTCAGCTCTTGGAAACAACCACAGAGCCCCTTGGGGAAGAGAAGGCTATTTGTAAAAGGAGCCAAAGACAGCTGGGGCCAGGTGGGAGGAAGAGACAAAAGGGGAGGGAGGAGGAAGGGAGGAAGGAAAGGGGCAGGGAGAGGAAAGGGAGGGGCCAGGACTCGCTTGGAGAGGGTGGAGTGGTCTGGGCTGCCTGTGACCCTCCCTGGCCCCACTTGTCCAGCTCTGGAACCAAGCTCTCCAGAGCAGAGCTGATATAGGCCATGCCTGCATTCCCAAGGGCCCCTAAAACAGCCCTTCCCAGCTCCAGGGGAGCAGCTGCCATGAAATCTGAGCCTTCTAGAGGGCACCTTAGAGGCAGAGAAGTGTGCTCTGTGGGACTCAGGAACTTGAGAAGCAGGATCCATGGGTTTCTGCCAGGCCTGGGTTACCAGATTGGAAAAATAAGAAGATAGAAAGTCAATTGAATCTGAATTTCAAATAAACAACAAATGATTTTTTAGTTTAATTATGATCCATGCAACATTTGGGACATATTTACAGTAAAAATTATTAATGGTTTATCTGATATTCACATTTAACTGGGTATCCTGTATTTTATCTGACAACCCTATGCCCTGCCTATCTTCACCATGGTCTCAGGATTTGACCTTGAGCAAGTCTTTTCTTTCTTTGGGCCCCAGTCTCCCCATTGGACAATGGAATTAACAATCCTCTCCCTATGATGTGGCTAGATTGGGAGAGCACTCAAGTCAGCAGAGCTGAACTGTGTGGACAGACACAAGCAGGACCTTGCACTGGTCAGATCAGGTTACCCTCTGACTGCCAACTGGCCTTGACCAGCATGGGCTTCCTGGGTATGCAGAGGCACTGCCCTCTGGCAGAAAAGAAACCCACCACCTTAGCCACGCAAAGTGGGTGGGGAGATCTCCTTCCTGGTCTCTGGGCCCCTAATGCCACCCAGAAACCCTAGCATTTCACCATGGGCACCAAGGATGGCTGCTGGGAGGTGGGAGACAGAATTTGCTATGTGACTTTAAACTTGTCTCTTAGTATGTCTGTCCACCATGTTAACCTTTTCCTTCCATTACAATTTCCTTCTGAAATTGCCCCAAATTCTCATTCCAAACACTCCTAAAAGCTCCCACTATCTGGTATGCCAGCCTGAGGGGCCGAAAGAGCTATAACACCCTGGGTACAGACAGATCTTCCAAGCCTTATGCAGGCCAGAATGGTGGCCTGTGGCCAAGTGTGAGTGATGGGCTGCAGGGATCTGGACACCAGTGGAAGGCTCCCAGAAGAAAGGGCCAGGGGACGGGAAGCTCTTCCCACCCTGGAGGTTAGACAAATGCCTCTGAGAGGGGAAGGGAGGGGTGCAGAGAACATCTGGCTTAGATGTGTGTGTATATGCTAACAGTGTTTTACACAAATGAGATCATACATTTGAGGTATGTGCTCTTCTGAAATTTACTTTTTTAAGAGAATTGTGTGCCTTGGGGATCTCCCATGTCAGAACAAATCTACCTCATGTCTTTTAAACACAGCACAGTATTTTGCTGCACAGATGCACCTCTCTTTATTGACCTGCTTGTGGACATTTTAGATGTCTAGAGCTTTTTACTTTTATAAACAATGTAGCAGTGAGCATTCCTGGCCATGCCTTTTTGTACACATGGGTAAATGTTTTTGTATTGCAGATACCTAGAGATGGAATTGTGGGGTCCTAGAGCACGTGTGTTGACAATTTTGACCAATATTGTCTGATATGAGCAATGTCCCCTCTGAAGTGGCTGCACCAAGTGTGCCTTTACCAAGGGAAAGAAAGTGCTGGTTTCCTCACAGCTTTATCAACGGAAAATACTGTATTATGAAAGTTTTTTTTAAAAGCATCATTATGATGGGTGAAAAATGATATCTATCACATTTTTCTTTAATTTATGTTGTTTTAATTATGAATAAACCTGAGCAATTTTTCATATGTTTATTGATCTTCTGTGCTTCTTTCCTGTGAACTACCTGCTGGAGGGTTTGGATCTTTATTAAAATAAGAACTCTTTTATTAACAGAAGGGTGGGAACAAAAGCTCTCCCTCCCTTCAAGCTAAGCGTCTCCAAAGAAAACATACGATTGTTTTCCCTAAAGGTGATTGTGAGCGCAGAGCTTCCACTGGGGACCAAACAGACACTGTTAATTGCATCCAAGTTTGTGCTGAAATCTAGAGGGCCTCCAGCCTCTCGCCCCCACCACAGAGCAGATGTCCAACTCGGGCTGTTGCCTGCCTGTCTGCCTGTCTGCCCTTGTCTTATGTCTGTCTGACTCTTCGCTTGCCCGACCACCTGCCTCCGTCAATGCCTTCCCACAACTGGCCTCTTCTAGCTGTTCAGCCAGCCATGCACTCGACTCAGATTCCCAAATGGCTTGAGGTCTGATGGCCTGTCTGCTACCTGCTCTCACTTCCCTTGCATGAAGCATGAAGAATTGGGAGGTGGCAGGAACCCAGACCCAGGGTAAGTATGCCTAGGAGTGATTTCTGCCTCTGACAATGGGTTATCTTAGGCAAGTTGTTTTCTCTGCTCTCAGCCTCGGTTCTCCATTTTCACATGAAAGACGGTGCTAAAACCCAGTTTTAAACTGTGTTTCTTGGTTTCAGGGAGGTGTGTTTGGGATTATCTGAGCTTCAGGGTTCTATGGAAGAGGCCATTCAAAGCCATGGGCATGACTGTCTGTTGCCTCCCAGCTCTGCTCAGAGCATGTCTCGGGCAGCTATAATCCCAAGCCCAAGCTAGCAAGCCTGATTTTGGCTGCAAACCCAGATCTTCCAGGCATCTGGGAGCTTCCTTTCCTCTTGCTAATAGAACTTATGAACCTCTGAACAATTCTCCTTCCTGCTCCTGGAAGCAGCTGGTACTGAGGTCATCACTGGAGCCCCAGACCCTCCCCCAGCCATAGGGGAAGTGGAAGGGGGACTAGCAGAACCTTGCAGCTGTCCCTTCATTCTTTAAAGAGACAGGAAGAACAGAGGAGCAAACTGCAGAGACTGTAGCTGACCCAGGGAAGAAAAGTAACCCCATGAGCAGAGAGAGGGAAATAAGTGGCCCGATCACCTTGGGTAGTCCTGAGGACCCAGCCTCCATGGGGACAGGGCCAATAAATAGCAGGAGGTTACAGGGAGCACCTCGATTTCCAAATGTAGGCTCCTCTCATTCAGTATGGCTGTCTTGAATCAAGACTGACTGTGTGCCAGGCACTGGAGGTAGCAACAAGGTTCATGTCCTCATAAAACTCATGTTCTAGAGGGCAGTAGTCCATGGGTCTGTGAGGATAGTAGCCAGGTTTGTTTTTGTGATGGTCCTGCTCTTAATCTTGCCAAACTCTGCCTCCTTGGGAATGTGATGGGTTCCTAGAGCTCTATCAACCTAAGAGGGAAGGCCTGACCATTGTCCCCGGCACCTGCAGCCTCTGGCTATACACCTCCAGGACAGCTCACTACCTCTTGAGGGGGCTCGGATTGGCAGAAAAGTCTTCCCCAAGTTGAGTGGAAATGCTGGTCATGTCCTCTGAACTCTGATCTAGCCTGTAGGGAGTAGCTCCTGCAGAGGTGGGTTAAAGACACTGACACAGAGCCACATCCTTGGCTGACAAACCTGCAAACAGGATCATGGCTGCTGAGATTATATGTGCCTCTGGGTTCCTTCAGATCAGCCCCTAAAGCTTCCTCCTGCAGACGGAGGACTGCCTGAACAACTCAGGTGGCAGTGCAATGAGTTTATGGTAATTGTTACTGGCTGATAGCCCAACAAGTAACTCAGGATGGCCCTGCAGGTGGAGCTACGAGCAGCACTGGAGAGCAAAGAGAGGGCAGCTCGCCTCCCGCCTTGTAGTTTAGCCAGCTGATGTCCCTGCTGCTTCTTCTCCCTCTCCTTGCTCTCTACTGGCCCAATAATCCCTTCATCCAAAAACTGGCAAAAAATTTGGAAACCCAGAAGGGTTTAATCACTCACCCATTGCCCAGTTTTGCCCACATATAAGGAACCCTTGAAGCGGTAGGGGGTTTGGACAAGGTGACTGCTTGCAGGTGACTTCTCAGGTTGAAATGCATCCGCTTTCAATTGTTTCCATGTTCATTTACTGAAATGTGATGCGTATATAAAATTCAGGGGAATCAGAGGGCAAAGGAAAAGGGCCGACGATAATGAAGAGGTGGAAAAAGTGGTGCAAAGTCTCAGACGCTAACCAGCTGAAAAACACAAGCACAAGTCTCTCTGCCAGTCTGAGCTGGAGAGAGACGTGCAAAGGAGAAACCCAAGTGAGAAACGGATCTGACAAGCTGCGTGTTTTCTCAGACAAGAAGCTAATGACAAGCCCTCCCACTTATGAAGCAGATACTCTTCCCAGTAATCCTCCATTTTACAGATGGACAAGCTGGGGCTCAGAGAGGGCCGAGATGTGACTCAATTCACTTACCAATTCAGTGGTAAGGCTTAGATGCAAAACAGTGTCTTCAGACTGGCAATCCAAGGTCCTTGCTAGAACAGGGAGCAGTCCAAGGGAGGAACTAGCTTGAGAGAGTATCAGCAAACATCCTCCAGACCCATTCCACTCTGACCTGCCTTTACTCTTGCAAGACAGAGCCAGCAGGCGGGTTAAAACACAAGCAGTGAACACCAGGGAGGGTGGGGTTGATCAGAGCCCAAATTTGCAGTCCCAATGCCCTCCACCCCTGCCATGGGATTTGGGCCCTAGCTCCTCACTTAGTATCTGCGTGACCCAAGGCTTTGCACCTCAGTGATCTTGCCCAGAAAAGGCGGGTAAGGGCTCATGAAATGTGAAGCACTCGGCTCTTAGCAGTCCACAAGGCCCACAGTCCACAAGGCCTTCCTGCTTGCCCATTCCAAAAGATGAACCGTCTGTGTCACTAACAAGGCTAGTGGCCCCTGTGCTTTGGATCCAGCCCCAATTCTATCAGTGACCTATCTCTGCATTTTCCTGGGGCTTCAATGCCCCCCACCCGTAGCCAGAGTGATTCTCTCCAGCATGGAAATGTTGTCGCATCTTTCCCAGTACTTTGTCCATTTCTCTCACCTCTGTCTGTCTCCCCTGCACTTAGTGCACTGCCTGATTTATGGTAGGAGCTCATTAAATAGTTGTTGAATTAAAATTACCTGAATGTTAAAAAGACAAAACAAAACAAAACCTGTCCTCCCTTGGTGTCTTGTCTCACTCATGCTACTGTCCTCTCTCAACTCCTTGAAAACATCAGCCCCACCATGCATAGTCTTCACACTTATCCCCCAGACATTCCTCTCCTCATTTGAGTCTAGCTTCCTCATTCACCGCTCAATGGAAACCACCCCAGGCCCAGGTCACCAATGACCTCCTGGCAGCTCAATCCAATGAATCCACTTCACTCTTCATCTTACTCAACTTCTTGGAAGCATTTCACATCATTGTCCTCTCTCTCCTTCTATAAACACTTTCCTCCCTTGGTTTCCAGGAGTCCACACTCCCATAGTTTCCCCACTGCCTGTTGAGCCTCTTTCCTGGCTCATTGGATCCACACCCAAGACTTCATTTATCATCTTTATGGTAACTTAAGCAACTCTTATATCTCCTGCTTCAGTCTAGTCTTCAGTCCTTAGTTCTCCTCAGATACACTCCGCACTACACACTCAGCATACTACCCTCCCAACTGCTCTTCCTTGAGTGTGACCCTTCTGGGTGAATAATCACACCATCAACCCCACTGTCTGAACCTCCAAACCTGAGAATCATCTGGGACTCTTCTCCACCCCGTCTCAATGCGATAAGTCACTATGCATGGTTCTGTCCCATGTGTGATCATTAATTTTATACGTCAATTTGACTAGGCCACAGGGTGCCCAGATATTTAGTCAAACATTATTTTTGGATGTGTCTGGGAGAGTGTTTCCAGATGAGATCAACATTTGAATGGGTAGACTGAGTAAAGCAGATGGTCTTTCCCAATGTGGGTGGGCATTATGCACTCCATTAAGGGACTGAATAGAATAAAAAGGCAGAAGAAGCCAGAACTTGCACACATGCTCTCACCCTCCTCCCACTCATATTCTCTCTCTCTCTCTCTCTCTCTCTCTCTCTCCTCTCTCTCTCTCTCTCTCTCTCTCTCTCTTTTACTCTTTCCTCTCCAGCTCTCCACTCCTGGCTCTAGATTTTCTGCCCCGCTCTCTCTCGCTCTCTCGCTCTCTCGCTCTCTCACTCTTTCTCTCTCTGCCTGACTACTTAAGCTTGGACACTGGTCTTCTCCTGTCTCTGAATCTGAACATACACTATTGCTTCTCTGGTTCTCAAGCCTTTGGACTCTCACTGGAACTACACCACTGACTTTCCTGGGTCTCCAGCTTGCAGAGGGGTGCTGACCTTTGAAAATCCATGTGTAACTTTTGACTGTCCAAACACTCACCTATAGTCCCTTGGTATACACGAGGGATTAGTTCCAGGACCCCCCGCAGATACTAACATCTGAGGATGCTCAAGTCCCTAATATAAAATAGCACAGAACAATATATACAGTTGGCTCATCCATATCCATGGATTCCCAGTCACAGATCAAAAATACTAGTTTTGACCTGAAGTCAGTTAAATCTGAGGATGCAAAACCTTGGGTTCTGGAGGGCAGACTGTATATTTATTGAAAAAAAATTTATGTGTATAAGTGGACCCACGCAGTTCAAACCCATGCTGTTCAAGGCTCAACTGTCTACAGATATAACGTATATATCTATGTCTCTCTCTATATCTCCTATTGATTCTGTGTCTCCGGAGAACACGAAAATATTCCTAAATATGTAATTCAGTGTTAGAGCAAAATTCTTCTCAGTAGTCTACTTCTCTCTGTCTTATCTGTCACCAACCTGTCCAATCCCATCACCATCTCTTGCCTGGATGACTGCAGTAGCCTCCTACCTTATCTCTGTGATCCTGTCACGACCCCTCCAGTTCATTCTTCATATAGTAGGTAGAGAGATTGTTTTAAATATAACGGGTCATGTAATATTGCTTTTAAAAGCGCTCTTTAGTGTCTCCCCATTATGACTAGAATAAAGACTATAGCTCTGAGTGTGGTCTAAGGGGCTCTACACGGGCTTTCCTCTATCTTTCCAATCTCTTCTTACACAAGTCTTTCCCCTTATGCTACTCTGGTTTCTTCTGTTTCCTTAAAAACATGATGGCCTTGCTGGACTCTAGGTCTCTTCACATGCTGTTCCTCTGCCTGGTTTAATTGTCTTCCATGTTCTTTGCTTAATTGATCTCTTCTCATCTTTCAAGTTTTAAGACTGGCATGGTTTCTTCAGAGAGGCTTTCTTCGTCAACCCCCACTCCCAAGCACAACTCATGAATACTCTCCACTGTCCTTCTGTCCCTTCATTCCATGCAGTCTCAAGCCAACCGCTATAAGGGTGTGGCAGTGGAGAAAGGGTAAGAAGAGGGTTTCTACCTTCCCAATCCACATCCCTGAAGCATAATCTCTGCCTCTCATCTGAATCCCTGTGTGTACTCCAGCAAGAACTAGGAAAGACTGGGGTAGGGCCCTCGCTTCTCACCATCACCCCTTTAAGTCCCTGCCCCTGACTTTCCCTCGCCCTCTGCAAGCAATCCATTTAGCCTTGGCCTTGGAACCTATGGTCTTATGGTACAATGGGCCAATAAGAAAGGGAGGCTCAGTTCCTTGGATGATACCCCAAGGGGGACTTTGGGAGCCTGAGGCCTCCCTCATGCATTGCCTTCCTTGTATGAGCTAGCCTGTGACCCTAAGTCACTATCTAAAATGCTTGTTTCTGGCAAAAAGAACCTAAAGTTCTAAACCCATTTGTCTGCTGGAGTCTGCCTGAGGAATCTTAACTTGACTTCCTAGCATCCCCAGAAGGTTGCCATCACTCAACAAGCCAGTCTGAGATAAGAATGGAACCCAAGGCTTCTGGCTGTCATTCCTGGTGTTTAGCCTCTACATTCAATCCTCGAAGGAAGCCTTGATTTTCATTGCTATTCTCTCATCACTGCCATGGTTTTTTTTCCTATTAAAGAGTGGATTATTTTCATGACTGGGGATTGTCACAATTTAAGCCAGCAACTTCCCATGGCCATATCTCAATCCACACGAACAGCTGGGAGTGTTTGGAGCTAAGACCACACTTCGTCCAAGGGGGAGGCTAGGGCATCATTACTCTTGGAACAATCTCTCTTGCCACCCTCAGAGTTCAGGAAACTGTGCCAGGGCAAAGCCTGAGTATCATGTCCCACCTACATAGAGCACAGGAAAAACACTCCCTCCAATTCCTCTCCCAGTTCTGAAACAAAGCAGGGCATCCTTCTAGCAAGGGACACCTCTGTTAGTAACTAGGGATCAGGTGACAGGGAAGTTGCTAACGTGATTTGTGACAGATCTTACTAACCTCATCCCAGGGGGATGGGTTGAGAGATCATCTTACACACATGGGTACAAACTTCAGGACCCGGGACATCTCTGCTTCCTGATTCCAAACTGGTTTGGGCTGTTTCCTTATCTACAGTATGACTTTTGAGAAAAACAAATTTGGCCCACAACCATCCATGCCCCATGGAAGTTTGGGGATCCAAATTAGATGAGGACAGGACACAAGTGAATGCCATTTGCTCTTTATTATTATTATCTTCTTGTACAGAAAGAGACGAAATTTAACAACTAAACTCAACAATTACAGAGGGAGAGAGAGAGAGAGTTCAGAAGCAAGTTTGTTTGTTGCCCCCAGGTTCAAATGAAATCCTGACATATTACTGAATGCAGATTTCCCAGCTGACATGGGCCAACACATGAATGTGAACACAGTTTAAAGTGGTACCAAAATTAATCCATTTCACAGTAATCATGTCTATAAGCTCAGTTGCACGTATCAGGGTTTCCACTGTCACAAATTCACGATCACGGAGTGAAACAGCAGGTGTGTTCAGGCCTGGGAAAGTGGCATCCATAAGGGGAGACAGATTTGGAGGCAAAAGCAGCTGTGGGATTTGTCCCAATCTTGAATATCTGTGTTAATGCTCAGGCTGGGGGCGGGAGAAGGGCAAGCACTGTTCAACAAGCAGATACCTCAGCACAGTGGGACAACTGTTGAGGCATTGAGCCGGAGGGAGTGTACTGTTTGCATATCTTTGTCAGAGAAATTCTTGCTGGAGAGAGACTCACCGCCCACAGCCTGTGAAAAGAAATATTTCCCTACATTTGAATATTAGGGGGCAAAATGATAGGAGCGGCCAGTCTGATAGCGAAACAACTGCTTTACAGAATATTTAGCAAGATACACAGTTATATTATTTCAAATTGCAGTCTAGTTCACAAACTGTTAGTCCTAGGGTAAATAAAGGAGTAGAATGAAAAGCTACAATACCCAACATTCCCACGATAGAGAGAGTACAAGCAATTGTTCAGTACAGAAAGAGCCTTACATATGAGAATCGCTAAGCCTCAAAGCTGAAGGCACGGTGCAGGGATCCATAATATCTTGAGCCTTTTGTTTTATACTCAATCCCTCTTACACATATGACCCTGAAAATTGACTAAAGGGAAGAATATTTTAAATATTTCTACAGCAGCAAGAATTGCAGATATCATGAATTTTCTGAAGTTGTGATTTTTTCTAAATTCTGAATTAGTGGGCTTCAAGTTAATGGGCTTTTGCCATAGTTGTAGGCAGTCTGATTATAGTACTTTTAAATTAGCTAATTATACTAATTAGTATGAGGAGAGTTCAGTGGGGAGGATGTGCTCATTTCTGAATCATCGCAATCCTGAAAAGGATCTTTATTATTTGTCGAGCAAAAAAGCACCCTACACCAGCAGCTCTGCTGCCCAGCTGTCCACCTCAGCCTTGAACGTGAGCACACACATGAGACATAGCACATGCACACACTCCTAGAAAGACAGAGTGCAGGTAAGAGTGTCTCTCTTGATGATTCTCTCTCTCTCTCTCTCTCTCTCTCTCTTCGGACAAAAGAACAATCTAGAGGCAGTGTTGTTTTTCTCTTCTTCTTGTGGGATGCCATTTGGTTGTCAAAAAATCAAACACCAGCCAGAGAGGAACCATCTGGCTCCAACTCCTTAACAGACATTTTCCTGTTCTGAATTCCTTATATTCAAAAGAAAAAGACAACATCCAACAAATCAGGCAGGTTCCTGTTTTCCAAAGCACCCTAAGGAATTCACACTAATGGCAGTGGGATTGGCAAGTAGAAGAGGAGGCCCCTGGGCTCCATCAGACAGCTTGGTGTTGTGTTTCCATTCCATCAGCCAGGGCACAATGCTGGTGCCATGCATGCTGGACACCTGTGAGCTCCACTCTTTCTCTTGTGCTTTCGTTTTGAAAAACCCCAGGCGATGGGGAGCAAAGGGGGAGGGACAAGATTGTGATTCTTGTCTTAAAAATTCTTAAAAAGTTTTTAGTTGAAAACAAGTGACAGTTACATTTCAAGGAATTTTTAAAGCCTTTTTTTTTTTAAATTAAAACTATCTCAATAAGTAGCTCTGCCATTGCCAAAGTCAATAGTCACACGTCTTTCCACCAAAAAAATTAATAATAATAAAAAATTAAAAAGCTCAGGAGCACTCAAATTTCCTTCAGCTGCTGACACTCACTGAATAGAAGCTGAGGCCGAGGGCACCACACTAAAAGGGTGTATGAGTGGGGTCCCAGCAAGCAGAGGCGCACAGAATGGAGCTGCTTCGTCTTCTTCCAAAGCCTTTTGTGAAGAGGAGGCAGGAGGTGGCAACTTGGGAGGGGCTCCAACAGCGAATCTTGGTTTTCCTTTCTCAGGGTCCTGGCATCAGGCTGCCAGGCCCCAGGAGGGGACAGTCCTCCCTTCAGACCGGAACCCTCCTGGTACAAATATAGCCACACACCGGCTATTGTTTCAGATAAGCATGTGAGAAAAGGCAACGTGCACATGTGTATACACACACACAGGCACAAGTCCAAAAACAACAAAAATGTGACTACTGCAGCGTTAGCATTGTATCAAATCAACGTCCATACAAAGACAGAGTTTGAAAGATATGTACAGGGCATTCATAAAAGCCAAATGTGCACCGCGAGGAGTAATGACCATTGTGGACTGTACAGTCTTTTTCTACAATATACTGCAAAAAACGTCCCAGAGACCACGGTGGCAACCCCACCCAGAAAAATGCTGCGGAGCACCTGAACCAGAGAGCATAGGGCCTTAAGGAACTGCCTCTTAGTGAGCACTCCCTGCAGACCCCTGCTCTGCACCTAAAGGACATGTGCCACTCTCCACCAGGCCAGGTTCCTGCTTCCAGCTCTCTCCCATCTCCACACAGCTGCAAATTTCCTGGCAGCTGGGCAGGAAGGGCTTGACAGATGCCAAAGGCAGCAGGGATTCTTCGGCTCTGGTCAGTGGGGCCCATGCCTGGCTCTCTGCTCAGTGGGGAAAAGACACATAGGAACAAGTGTCTTCTCCCAGGTCACACACAGGCACCTGCCCGAGGAAATGCTGGGAGAGCAGGGGCTGGCCCCAGAGCTTCATGCTGCTGCAGGTCCTCCAACATGGCCAAATAGTATTAACCGCAGCCTCCATCATGGAAAAAGCAGGGGCTTTCCAGATCAAAAAATGCCTTTGAGAAGAAAGGTAGGAGTGCAGTGCTAGAGGCCCAGGGGGAGGAAAAGAGGAAAGAAAGGTGGAATGCCACCTGGTCAGCACCTCTGGCATCAGGGAGCTCTCAGGGGAGGAGGGACGGGACAGAAAGAGTCAACTGGCAGGAGACTGACTCCCCAGACTGAGACAACATCAGTCATATGAAGGCCTCCGTTAAGACTGGTCTCTTATAACCTACACATTTCTAGAATAATCTTCCTAAAGGGAAACCACACTGCACAGGCATTAGCTCAGTCAGCCTCTAAATAGGCCTGTGAGGTAGGGGGAAGGATGGAAAACCCCAACCACAGGGCCGAGCTGTCCAAGCTGCTGGCCTCACTCGGATAAGAACACAAGCCTGTTGACTTGAAGCAAATCTCAGGGCAAAGTGCTCAGGATTGGAGGGGCCTCCAGGAGTCATCTGTGGCCTCAAGGCAGGGCTGCATTCAAACGACAAAGCCCGGTGCCTGCCTTGGAGAGCTGTTTAGACAGAAAGAAGCTTGTCTTCTCAGTGGGTTTTGAACTGCTGTGGTTGCCAAGAGACCCTGGCTGTGCACGCTTTTGGGCCCCACAAAAATTTGCTACATTTTTTTTAAAGCACCACAGAGGAAAATGGTTTGGCTCCGAGGCCAGGAGGATGGAGAGAGAGGGGTGGGGAAGGTGGTGTCAACAGTGTCTTTTGTGTGGTCACTGACAGTTGAAGGACTGCCCCACTGCTGTCCAAAGCCTCACTGAAATTGAAAGGTGGACAGCTTCTGGGCCACAGAAAGGGGTTACTAAAAGTGGACCAGCACCTGGCAGTGACAGGGCAAATCCTAGATAGACCTTCTACAGCAGGCCATGGGCTTCCCCATCTCCCTCGCAAAGAAATTTTGAAAAGGGGACATTTTAGGACCTTCTTCCCAGGTGGGCACCATCATTAAGGAAAAATCAGCTATCTGAAGTTCAAGTTCAAATCATCACACCTACTCATGAAAAGAGAGGTATCCTAAAAGTTCAAAGCCAGAGAGCACAGTGCTGAAGAGGCCAAGTTCATGGGTTTAATCTTGCTGTAAGCCAATCAACCTCACGAGGAGAAAACCAGCTCTCTGCCCCAGCCTATACCTCAACCATTAAGAGGCCACGGGTTCCACAGGCAGGGTCGGCTGGCCGTATTAGTTTTCCCGGGGCTATGATTGGGCTCATGCCAGTGGGTAGCAGTTTTAGCACAGCCAGTACATATATCTGGAGAGCCAAGGCCTGGGGGCGGGGTGCCAAGCACACCAGAACTAGGGCTACCCCCCAGGATGGCAAAGTTCACACAGGCCCTTTGCTCAATCTGGAGGAGGCAGCTCTGCCAGCCAGGCCTCTGCCCTCCATCCTTCACACACCCATCCTCCTTCCAGGTTGCTCTAGACATTCTTTATAATCTGGTCAGGAGGGTGGAGGTAGGCGTTGGGGAAGGGAAGTGTCATGGATCTGTGCGACTGATTTCCCTTGGCCCCCTACGAATGAATAGTGCTTTGTTTTATTGTGTTCGTTATTTACTTGTTTGTTATTATTCTTTTTGTTTTTGTTCAGTCCTTGTCCCTGTCTTCAAAATGTAAGCCAGGACATAAAGCACAGGACTGTTGAGGGGAAAGGAAGGATGCCGAAGGGCTGGTTTCTCTCCCTCACCTCTGTGGCCTAGGCTTCCAGACACAGACAAGTCCCCAGCCAGCTGCGTGGCCCCGGGGCCTGAGCCTATGGACATTCTGGCCGCAGTCAACTTCATGGAGTGATTCCTTTGGCATAAGAAAAGCCAGTCCCTGACAAGAGGACAGGATGGTGGGGTGTGGGGGCTTCTGGAAGAGTTGGGCTCTCTAGCCTGTGGCTCTCCCCAAGGGCATGCATGTTCCCTACCCACCCTCCACCTGTCTCTGACAACTGACTTCCAACAAATCCACAGTTAGGAAATTATTTGGCAACAAGGAGGCTAAGGCTGTTTTGTGGTGGCACAGTCTTTAAAAAGTTAAAAAGAAAACAGGAGACCCCTGAAAGAGGCTTTCACACCAGACAGGACACAAGTCCTACTACTTGTCTGAGCCAGAGTTGGCAGCCACTATCTCCTCATACTTTGGGGGTGGGTCACTGTAAGAGACACTCGCCTCCTCACTGCTGCTCTCCTGGGGCGCAGTCACCTCCTCGTAGGATGGGGGAGGGGTGGCACTGGACAGTCTGGAAAGAGAGAGCTCAGGAAGGTAGAGAGTGCTCTCGAGGCGGACTGTGGTTCTGCCTCCCCGACTGGGCCCCAGCACCACTTGCGGGTTGCTCCCTGTCTCCCGGTGACCAGAGGACTCCCCCTGGCTATGCACAGTGCCCCGGTATACCATGACCCGAGGCAGGCTGTGCCCAGTACGACTGGCTAGGTACCGGTTCTGAGCATATGAGGGGTGATGACGGGTGGCTTTCTGTAGCTGGCACCTCCAGATGATGAACAAGGCAATGACGATCAGCAACGCCACCCCCAGAAGAGGCACCACCACATACATGGCGTCTGAGCTCTGCGCGGGGTCTCGAACTGAGTAGACTGCATTCGGGTACCCCTTCCAGAACTCCATCTGCCAAAGAAGGAAGGCCACTTACACTTAAATACAAGTGCTCATGCCCCAGATGGACCCCAGACACCTTCTGCAAGGCTGCACCCCACCCCACCACATCTGGCCTCTGAGAGCTATCAAAGAGGCTATGGAATGCACCAAGGACAAAGGACAATGCTCTCAAGTGAGGAGAAGGCCCCCGGAGTGAGGCAGATGGAACTCTAAGGACATGTTGTCTATTCTTCTATGGCCCCGATGGCCCTGCTTTGGACTAGGCTGGCTTTCTTTCCTTGCTTCTGATTAACCTGAGGCACCTGGGCCTGCTCTTGTTATTCCTAAGGCTAACTCAGCTCCCATAGCCCAGGCCCCATGTGGTACATACTGTTTTCTCTTTGTCCTCAAACACCTCCTTGACCTCCTCGTAGCTGCAGATCTCCTCCATGCACTCCCGCTCAATGGTACCCTGGCGAAGCTCCTCCAGGAACTCATTGGCACGAGGGAACCGTTTCAGGACCGAATGGGCATTCTTGGCCTCCAGAAACACTGAGGAGAGAGCTGCACTGAGGCCTGGAATGGGGAGGTGCCCAGGGGCTCCTTCAAACCAGACTTAGCCCAGACACAAAAGTGCTATGATGGAAGGAAGCAAGACAAAGCCAGTGGGGTAGCCACCATCCTAGACATGGCTAGTCCATAGTAACAGGAATGGAAGGGCAGACTTTCTGTGATTCCATGATGTATCTGCCTAGAATACCATGGACCGAACAAAAGTCAGGCCTCTGGTGCTATGGAGGAAAATAAGGAGTGTATTTTGCATATGAACGATGGACATGAAGAATTTTGAGTATTTAGTTATCAATAAAAAAACACCCCGTATCTCCTGCCTCATCTCAAAATGAAAACGAGCCCTTATCATGAAAATTTATTCCTCTTTGAGGCTGAGGCCGGTGACCAATACCACATAACCTCATAAGACTCTATCAGGGTTCATCTCTCCATCTGTGCTGTCAAATCATCCGGCATCAATAGCCTTGCCCAAGATAGTCTAGTACAAACCCAAGCAGGGGAAGATCACAAGACTAAATGCACATGAACCTGAAAGATACCCTAGGAAGTGGGTAACACAGTCTACAAGGAGAATCTATACCTTTGTAGACTAGGCATAGATGCCTCCTGGAAAAATGCCATTGAGTGGTAGCCATATCTCCTTATTCCAAAGAGAGAAATCCAGCTACATTTGAGCTGACTGGCATGGTATAAGCTATGCAACCCCATAAGCCTGAGTTGAGATTTTAGAGGGTAAAAGAAGAGGTGACATCTGCTCCTGGTATTACCCTAGAGATGAGACTTCCTAGTTCTCATGTCAAACATCCCCCCTCTGTGCCCAAGCAGGTAGGGCTTTGCTAGCAGGCAGGCACCCTTCCCCAGACCTCATGGCATGTCATATTCGTTTCTTCCACAGTGACCTCAGTAGGTGCACATCTCCAACTTAGCACGTGTTCCAGAAGAAACTAATCAGACAGGAGCCATAGGGACACCCTGGGGAAAGGAAAGTTGGGGAAGACTTGAAAGTTGGACATGCACCTTTCCCATGAGCTCTTAGGCATGGCTTTTCACCACTCAGCCTGGGCCCAGAAAAAATCTTACCTGCCATGATGCTCCCTCAGATCCAGCGTCTCACTTGCCTGGCAAAGGAGAAAAGCAGAGTCACAGTGGGATCACATCCCAAAGCCTACAGGCTACCCCTTTTTGTCCTGGAATGTGACCCCCACCCCCACTGGCCCGGTCAAAGGTCAAAGCAACACCTTATGAGGCACAGGAGCCTCTGTGCAGCCACTCACAGCTCTACTGCTCCCTATTCTGCCCTGAGCTCTCCTCCAGAGCTCCCTGAGGCTCTGCAGGGCCAAATGCAAACCTTCTAGCTCTTGTCCCCAAGAATATTACGAGAGTCTGGAAGACCTAGACTTTTGACTTTTTCCTTTAAAAAAGAAAAACTCCTACAGGCTGACATTCTTTCTTCCTTGCTTCCCTTAAGGAATCTGTGCACTTGAGTTGGAAAGGACCTCAGAGGGATGGGCACTTAGGCAAGGTCCAGCAAGTCAACAGCGACAGAGACAGGATCCATTTGGAAATTTAATTTTGCTCACAATAGCAAGTCCCAGATACGTCTAATGACAAGGACATTCCTCGAAAACAGGCAGCACACGTTTAAGAAGCAGGCACTGGCAAAGCTTAATGTGGCGACAACAATCATCTCAAAAGTCATGGCCCAAACCCAGATGACCTGCTGCATTCATCTCCACCAAACAGGGTGACAAGGATCTCCTGAAACCGGTCATCTCCCCACTCTATGATTAAAGAACACTGCTGCAGAGAACCAAGACGTTGATTGACGTCATCAAAAGTGAGACACTAACTCTACACAAGTGTTGCTTCTGATGTGAACTATTGTCCAAGCGCTTTGCTCCTGCTAAGGAATTATCCAGCTGGTACGGAAACCCTGGCCACAGCACACTGCTCTCCCCAACACACACTCCCACTCATGCACATATTCCAGAGCACCGGCCAAGCTGTTCACATCTGGGAGCAATCACCCCGCTGTTCCCCTCCCCAGCAGAAGCTCTGGTTTTATGACTAACTGGATGCAGGACACGTGAACGGTGTAACCCATTGTGGTACCCTTTTTGCCTAGGCTGCCAGGAAGTTCAGCATTAATATTAACCATCAAGCACAGGCGCCCTGGACACTCATATGTTAAGCACACACTATTCTTCCCTGCGACGTGGCATACACTTTTCTATTTGTTTTCAAAGTCTTAAGTATATTTAAAATACATCTTCTAATCCTTTTTGGCAAAGAGGTAAGATATAAATCCAAAAAAAAAAAAAAAAAAACAGTAAATCTAACATTCATCTATGGAAATAGCAGCTCAAGGGGGCTTTTCTCTTTTGAACTCCACAATAATCCCCCCCAAAAAACTATCAACTTGTGAATCTGTCAACAGATGAGAAAAGTTGAACCTCAATGTTTATGAGAGTGAAAATGGAATATTATCTCTAAATTCTGCTTCCATGGTGGATCTCTGAGGTTGCCCTAGAGCCAACACCAGTCACGTGGGCAGGGTGTGGGTTGGCATGCCTAACAGCAAGGTTTTTGATTGAAGAAAAATGGAGCCCTTGTGTCAGGGTTTGAAGTAAAGGCTTTACTAGTAAGTGAAGATAGAAAAATATGTTTCATTTCTTATCGAAGAGAACGCGACATTGTTTTTTTTTTTTAATTTTATGTGGAAAAATTACATAACAGCTTACATATAACCACCTCTTGTCCCAAACACACCTGACTTTGGTGCGTGCATATCCACGCATCTCATAGCATCGAATGTGTGCTATCCTGACACCTGCAAAAGTCATTAGCTCATTTTTCAAGCTTCAAACAAACTAGGAACTCCCCCAAACAGCTCACAAGGCATGGCCCCACTCCATTGACAATTCTATTCTGTAGCCAACGTCACTGCTGCCGCTGCCATGAGGCCTCCTCCCCCTCCTTCCCCCAAATGTAGCGCCTGCTTCTTCCCCTATAAATACACCATCCATAGGCTGTTACTATGGCAACACTGAGGAAGCATGAGGGTTCCACGACAGAGAATGCTGCAGCAGTCACGCATGTATATGTCCCTCATGCCCCTGGTGGATACTGTAAGGCTGACTGTAGGCCGGAGGAATTTTTAACCCACTCCCCACAGGAACACAGCTGAATCCTGAAGGCCTGGAAAGGAAGGAAGGCCACCACAAAGACCTTCCTTAACCCCACTCCAGGCTGGAGCTTCCGAATCACAGCACTCTGGGACATGGCTCCTAAAGTCTCTCGCTGTGGACTGGCAGCCATCAGACCTGGTGTCCCAAGACATGGCCTCCAAACCGCTTCTCCAATTCTAAGCCTTTTTTATTTCCCTCTCTCAGAACTGATCGCTAAGAAAGCTCCTGTGATCTCCAAATCTCATGACTCATCAACTCACCCAGTGACACGGAACTCCCAAATTATGCTCCAACTCCAACTCTGGACCCTCCTTGTCCCCTTCCACTCATGCCAGCCCTGAAAAGTGCCTGTCCTCGTCTCCATCGCCCGCCACCAGAGCCCTGCCCACGAACTCCTGCTTCTGGCCCAGCAATACACTTCTCCTGAGTCTGCTCTAGACCCTCAACGTCTTGGCCAGGTCGGCCCTCCAGATCCTCCCCCAACAGTCCCCCGCGCTCAGCTCGGTGGTCCTGGACACCGAACCGTGCCCTCGGGGCTGGGGCGCCCAACCCAAATGGCCTCACCGTTCTCCGGGCCCAGGAGGCGGCCGCCCTGTTTGCGCAAGCAGCCCGCCACCTCGCTGCAGCGCCTCTTTCAGCAGGGCCCCTGTCCCCGCCCACCTGCTCCCCGTCGGCCAAGCCCCCGGCCCAACGCAGCCGTCTCCTCCTCCCTCCCACCCCGCCCCGCTGCCCTGCCGCCGCCCTGGGCGCCCCGGTGCCACCCCAGCTGGGGCCGAAGTGCTCCTGGAGCTCCCGCCCCTAGCAGCCCGGCGCCCAGGCCTTGCCCATTACCTTGGCACCCCCCTGCCCTGCTCTCCTCTGGGGACTCCGCCGCTGCCCGCCCCCCTACACCCCGCCGCGCCAGGTCTGGCCTCGCGCCCTGCGCCTGGCGCGCCACCCTCGAGCGCCACGACCACCGTGCGCGGATCGCCAGACCGCGATCGTCGCGCCGCACCCCGCACCGGGCCGCCAGGCCGAAGAGAAGAGAAGGGGTGGGGGCGACGAGAGCGTGCCAAGGGGGGTAGGGAGGGAAGGCCAGCAAGCTGGGCCGGAGGGGCGGCGGCGCGCACCGAGTACCGCGCGCCCGCGCCCCACTCCGCCGGCGCCGCCCCTGCCCCCTCCCGTGCCGCCAGGGGGCGGGGCCTGGCCGGCGGGCCCGGGGCGCGCCGGGGACCCTTGACGAAAGGCACGGGTCCCGTCGTGTCCCCGGGCGTAGGCCCTCGGAAGCCCAGTCGCTGCAGCGGGCTCAGGCGGCCGCGCCCAAGGCCCATGCGCCAAGCGTCCCCGCGCAGCCCAACCCCCACAACTGTCCCCTACCCCGGCTCACCTGTCATTCCAACCGGCCCGCCCCAGAATGCCAGCCGAGAAAAGAGGGGCGCGGGCCAGCAGCGGGTCCGCCTTGCCAGGGTTCCAGCGGGCCCGCAGAAGAAAGGCCGGGTCGAGGCCGCGTTCCACCAATGACTGGGTGACCTTGGCTTCGTCACTTACCTCCACCCGCCCCCCACCCCCCCACCGCGAGCCCTGCCCCAGGACTGCGGGCCTCTCTCCTGTCAAATCTGGGAAATGGGGAGAATCCTGCCTCTCTCGCGGGGCTGCAGCGAAATAAAGAAAGAAATAGTCTTCGGAAACTCTTCAGATGCAGAAAGGCGAGGGGAAGGAATCTCCTGGTCCTGCAAGGGGAGCAGTGGCGGGGCACTCAGGAGGCAGCGCTGAGGGAGGTTCAGCATGACAGGAGAAGACGCTGGTAGCAGAGAGATGACACCAGTCTAGGGAGGACCACGGGACAAAGTGGACAGCTAACAGGGCAGGACAGTTCTAAGAGAGCTCAGGGTCTCCTCTGCCAAAGCCTCCTCTGAGGGGCCCGATGCACCCTGCTGGGTGTTCATGGCTTTTTGTTGTTGTTGTTCTCTGCACCTTTAGAGCCCAGCGCTGGAGCCGAAGCCCCCAGCCTCCCAATTTGGTGCTTTGGGGCAGATTCCAGGCAGAGAAGCACCAACCTATCCTGCCACACGGTGACAGGGGAAATAGTGGGGAAAGCCCTCCGTGGGGTAAGCCTTTTCCCATCCAGCTTCCAGGGCTGGCGGAAAGCAACCTCAGCCAGGGCAGAGCTCCCACCACCCTCACTCCCAATGAATGGTGCTTTCCCCTCCATCTCTGCCGCCAGTTCTGAATCCTCCCCTGGGTTTCTTGCTCTTCTGTGGCTGCAGAAGCCCCTTACTAACCTAGGACAGACCCTCTGCACCCTCCCCCCATCCACTGAAGGCTGCAGGGCCACCACAACTCCTGGCCCGTGGGGCGGGCTTCCACAGAAAAAAATCAAGATCACCTGAGGATGAGAATGGGGCTCCTTTGGGGCCCAAAGGACTGTATACATTTAAGAGTCACCCTCAATTCAGGAGGAGGGCACCTGGCTCATGGTTGTTGGGGAAAACTGTTCCGGGCTCTTCAGGAATTTCTTTCCTTGGTCTCCTAGTCCACCACCATATCCCCATCCCGATCTTAACAACCACCATGTTCACAGGCGACTTCTCACAGGTTTCAGTGCGAGGCAAGGGTCTATGGCTTTTGCCCTCCTCCTGGTACCCCACCTAAGCTTCTGGCTCCAGCACTACCAGTCTACTAGGTCCCTCTCAGCCCAGAATGCCTTTCCTCCCAAGGTCAGCCTCTGTATTCATTCTTCCCACATAGCTCAGATGACATGTTTACTCTGAGGCCTTGCGGGATTCTCTGCCCCTACCTGTGTTGACTGTCCCATTCTCAGCACTCCTTCCTCAGAGCTATAAATGGAGGGCCTCTGTGGATACCAAGGGTGGGAAGGATTCAGAGCAGCACATCTGCAGTGTACTGCCTGCTTCAGTGCTTGACAGTACCTCTGATCATCTCTGTGATCTTCAGCAAATGATTTAACTTGTTCGCATCTCAGTCTCCTCATCTATCGAATGAGAACGATAATAGTACCTGCCTTAAAAGGTGGTGAAGAGGGCAAGTGGAATAATCGTCAAGTGTGCCTAGTGCTTAGTATAGGCCTAATATAGGGAGGCTTTGTCTGTGTCCAGCCACATTGTGTTCATTTGGTTGCTCACTGTACTTGCACAGTCAACCTTCAACTTACCACCAAGATGGTGTCCCCAACACCACCTGCTTCTTCTCCATGGGGAGCCTGAATCTTGGCTTCCTTCAGATCTTGGCTTCTTCAGAGGGCTTTCCAATTCCCGTAGGATGATTTCAGGTCCTCCCAGGAACTGTCTGGGGAGTGTTGAAACCCTCCCTCCCCACCCCCTACTTGCTTTTAGATGTTGATCTGAACAGTTCCCCTCTGTACTAGAATGGGAAGGGCTTGGCCACTGGCTTCTCTGCCTTGAGATGTCTCTGGGAAATTTCGGGCACTTGATGGGCTTTATTTTTTTCAACCAAATCATAATTACTTTAACTTCTCCCAGTCTACTGGCATAATTCAGATCCTCATTATCTAAATCCTGGAGAGATGTTCTGGTCTTCCTGTGAGCTTTCACTTCTTCCTCACCATCTCCATCACATCAATCACTCACCTTCAACAAACGAATTGGGTGAGGGCACGATTCAGTCCGTAACACTTGATTAACTGGTTAATCAATATGAATCACAGAGATGAAGTGAGGCTCTGACAGAGTAAGAATCAGTGTTTAAGCTCAGGATTGGGGTGAGGCGCAATGAGGATGTAAGTAGGTGGGTAGCAACAGAGCTCAGAGAAGCATTCAAGTCTGGGGTGAATGAGGGTTGGGTAGAGTGAGGTACCACGAGTGAATGAGGCTGGGAGAGGATACTTGTTTCAGTCAAAGGATGAGGCACAGGGATGAGGTTAGGGAGAGGCCATGTGGAAGAAGATTTAAAAAAATCGCTACATCGAGGTATGAGGAAAGCAGGACTGGTCAAGGCTTGCAGAGGGGAGGAATGCAAGAGTCAGAAGACTGGCAGAGTGGTTGAGACCCTAAGATAGGATCACAGATGTTGGGAACATCACTGATGGGCAGCATCACCTACATACTTTGCAGGGCCAGGTACAAAGTAAAAATGCAGATCTGTCGTTCAAAAAAATATTAGGAATTTCAAGATGGCAACAGCAGAACTTTAAACTAAGCATAGGGAAACTTTTTAAATGCTGGACCCTGTCCAACTCCATAGGTCCAACACCCATGAAGCTGGTCCTGTCAGATGAGATCTGGATCAGAAATGGAGACAGGTTAGCTGTTTGAACAAGGTTGAGGTGGAAGATCTGTCTTATCACACTGTATTAGGAATTTTTAATGAAATATGATCTTTCTCTTGCCATCTTTTTACATTATTAGCAACTGTACTGTACACGCTTCAGGAGTTGGGTCCCCCCATGATCCTTAGTGCCAAGGATTTTTGTGATTTTGATAAGTGCCAAGGTGTGTTTATTGAGATTGCCAATACAGTAAGAGAAGGATGCATGATGGATGTGATGAAGATGGAGAAGAAGGAGTGAAAGCTCATAGGAAGACCAGAACATCTCTCTGGGATTTAGATAATGAGAATCTGAACTGTGCCAGTAGCCTCAGAGTGTGACAGGGTCACAATATTTGGAGACAAGGTCTTTACAAAGGTAATTAAGGTAAAATTAGGTATTTGGGTTGGTCCTACTCCAATTTAAGTAGTGTCCTTATAACGAAAGAAGATTAGGGCACAGACACACACAGAAGGAAGACCATGTGAGGACACAAGGAGAAGATGGCCATCTACAAGCCAAGGAGAGAGGCCTCTGAATAAACCAACCTTGTTGACACCTTGATCTCAGACTTCTGACCTCCAGAACTGGGAGAAAATAAATGTCTGTTGTTTAAGTCACCCAGTCTGTGGGATGTTGTTATGGCAGCCTGAGCAGAGTTTGACATCAAGTATTAAATCAGCACTACTATGTGCCAGGTACTCTTCTAGAACCCAGGATTGTAGAAGTCAGGAAAACAAATGAAAACTTCTACCCTTTTGGAGATTAGACAAAGAAACAAAAAAGTTGTAGATACAGGATGTTGGGTGCTATGGAGAAAAATGAAGCAGAGAAGGGTCTCAGGGCATGGAATATTTCAATACTGTAGTCACGGAAGATCCTACCGAGAAGATGACATTTGATCCAAGACCCAAAAGAGATGAGGGATCATATTGTTCCTGATTGAAGGATTCACACAAAAGGATCCATGCAAAAGCCCTGGAATCAGGGGCATGCCTAGCACATCTTTAGGTCGGCCAGGAGGCTGATGTGCTGACATGGAGAAAGTTCGAGTGGAAGATGGTGGAGGATGAGACCAGAGAGGCCACAGCGGGGATGGTGAGAAATCATGCAGGGTTTCGAAGGCCATTATAAGGACTTTGACTGTTAGAGTGAGGTAGAAAAACACTGAGTGGTCTGAGTTAAGGGATAACATGATCCGATTTCTGTTTTCATATATATGAGCAAACTGGGGGGTTTATGAAAAAAAGATTGAAGAGAAGCAAGAGTAGAAGCAAAGAGACTGTTTAGGGACCATTGAAATAATCCAGGTGAGAGATAACGATGCTTTACACGATGTGATGCAGTGGAGATAGTGAGAAGTTGGCAGATTTTGAGTTAATTCTGATGGTAGAGTCATTAGAGTTTGATGACAGATTGGTATTGGGCTATGATAGAAATGCAGGAGTCAAGGACAGCTCTTAAGATTTAAGTCAGAGGGATGGGAAGGATGGAGGTACATTAGCTGAATTGAAGGAAAACAGCAATGGAGGATAGAGTACGTTGGATGAAGAGTCTGGAATTCAGGGCAACATCAGGGCTGGAGATATAATTGGAGAATAAGTAGCATCTTATCAGTATTGAAAGCCATGAAACTGGACTGGATCAACTACAGAGTGAGTATAGAAAAAGAAAAGCAACCCAAGACCCATGCCCTGGGCAGTGCAACATTTAGAGGTGGGGTAAATTAGAAGGAACCAGCAAATGATACCAGAAAAGAGTGAGCAATGATAGGGAAGGGTGGAGGGTAGCAGAATGTGGAGCCAACTGAAAACAGTATATCAAGAAGGAGAGAGTAATCAATTCTTCAAATCCTACTGACTGGGCAAGTAAGAGGAGGACAAAAAATTGATCATTGTTTTTACCAATGTGGAGGTCATTAGTGATCTTCAAGAGCAAATTCCAGGAAACCTGGGTGCACAAAGGCAGATCAGAGTATTTTCAATCAAGAGTGGAAAAAACAAATGGAAACAGCGAGTACTAACTGACAACTCTTTTGAAGAGTTTTGCTGTAAAGGAGAGCAGAGAAAGGGGAGAATGGTGGTTGTGGGGACAAGACAAAAGTTTTTAATTTATTTTAACCTGGGAGAAATGAAAGCATGGTGACATTTTGTGTGCCAATGAACCAGTGAAGAGGGAAAAACTGCTGATGCAAGAGAGAGGTACACAGATGCAGGTAGGTGGGAAAGATGATGATAGAGCTTGAAGCAATTCTCTTCTGATGACTTTTATTTTGTCAGTAAAACAGGAAGCGAGGCCATCCATTTGGAGTGAGAGTGATGAGGGGGGTGTCAGTGGTTTGAGGAGAGAAGGCTTAAAATGGTCTGCCGGGAGATGCGGAGGCTGGATGCTCTATGGAAATGTAGTGTGATTATCGGTCTGCATTAAGGGCCCACTTGAGGCTTAATGGCCATTAATTTAAAGTGAAATTACTCAGCATGTCTGCATGGTTTTCTCTAGCCACGTTCAACCTTATGGGTGTAAACCCAGAGTAAGTCGCAAGTTGGATTTTATCAAGTTAAGTTTTGCTAGATGAATACCAATAAATGACAGAGGAACACAGGAGTGTCTTGTGGATTTAAGGGAGAAATTATGATGATCGATCATGAATTTTAGACTGGGTAAGGACGGAAGTAAGGATAGAGTCAGGGTTTTGTGAAGGACAGTGAAAAAACAGGATTGTTGGTTGACGGGTCACAGTGCTGGTCAAAGGATGGTTGAAGTTCTCATAATGCTAAAAGGAATGAGCTGGTTTTCAAAGGGAGGAATGTAATGGAAATCATGGAGGGGTAGTGATGATAGATCACAGCAAGGTTTTAAGATGTGAACACAGGAGTAAGTGGCTGCAGTAGGGAGGAGGGATAGAACATTGGTGGACAGTAGGTAAAGGAATTTTTAGACTGGAGGTTGAATTATCTATGTGGATATGTAAATCACCAAGAATGTACATATTTAACCAACTCTTATACCAGACCCCTTAAAGCCTTATCTCCTCTCCAATCCCTCACTCTATTCCTCAGATTCATCATGAACCTGAGCTTCACCTCTTCCCAGAGCCTCATCCCTCTTTCAACCTCACTTGTCCTGGAGATCACCCTACCACGAAGCCTACACCCTAGCAAGAGCCACATCCCATGTCCCAATCCACCATTCCTTCCCTGAGTCTTTAAATGAGCACCTACTATATGTCAGGCACAGTGCCTGGTGCTGGTGACATAGCGTTAATCAAAAAGACTGAGTCTCTGCCTTGATTCCATTCGGGTTGCAGAGAGAGACAATAAACTAGCAAACACAGAGAATACCTAAGAAGGCAGTTGGTAGAGGTATAATGGAGGAAACCAAAACTGGGAAGTGGGGCAAAGAGTGCCAAGAGAGTGACTGTTACTTCGTCCTGATTCTAATCCCATCCTGGAGCCTCCTATTCTGTGAGATTCTTACCACAGGCCAGCTCATGGTGACAATTTGTAGCTTCAATCATTCCCCCGAGGCTTCTCATGCAAAACTCAGCACTGACCTTCACCTCCTTCCCACGCTTGACCCCAGACTAGCCCCAAATGATATTCTTGATTCTCATCTATTTCTCAGACCTCAACTGAGATTCATCATGGAGCTTCATCTGCTCCCTAAGTTTCACATTGTCTATAGGTTTACTTCCTCTAAGAAGTTCCCATATTCCTTACCCTTACTTCTAGACAGAGTGCCTCCCAACTCGGTCCCTGAGCCCCACTCTCCTTGACCTTGACCCCATTTGGTTCTAGGTCTATCTCTGGGCCTCACCCCAATCCCACCCATAACCCTGTTCAGACTCACTGTATCTCATGCCTCCTCCTTCACTCCCATCCCAGCTCCTGCTCTAGCTCCCGTTCTCCACTACTTCAGTCACCCTCAGCGCCCCTGCCCGCCCCTCACTTAATCTTGCATCTTCTCACAGCCACATCCCTGACCACACATCACCTCCCTATGTTTTCTCCATGCCCATTTCTGATACCATTCCTGGCTAGGTGAGCAAACTCTGGAGTCAGACTGCCTGCCCGGTTCAAAGTCAGCCTTTCTACTTGCTAACTGTGTGCCTTGGGCACATGATTGTACCTCTATAGACCTTGATTTTCTCACATAGAAAATGGGAATGAAAAGCATCTCACTTTGAAAAGTCACTGTGAGGACCGAATGAGATAATGCAAGTGAAGAGTTTAACACGACATCTAGTCCAATGGGGTCTCAATCAATGCTAGCTACAAAAATACACTAGTCCTGGGCAAATGGTCTGGCACAATGGGTGTTTCTCGGTTGATTTGTTTTATCCCAAAGGTGATGCTCAGCCTGGAAACCTGCATAACATCGCAAAGTAGTTTCTACCCTCACCCTCCAGCCCTGCCTGGCACTTCGGGGTGCTCCCAGCAAGCTCTGATATTCTTTTGACAAACTCTGGTAGGGGCAGTGGCACAAGAAGTGAGTCTGCAGGACCAGGGCTGTCCGAACAGCTTCTGTCTTCCCAGCTGTTGGATTGCCTCTAAGCAGTCATCTCAGGGGGTGAGAAACTCCTCCATGTGGCCCAGGGTGTTTCTTAGGAAGTCAAGGTCTGAGGGCCTAGAGTCTTGAAAGCTTAAGGACAGCTGAAGAACTGCCTGAGATTGGAAGCTAGGCCTTCCCTAAAGAGGAAGACAAAGTTCCCTCAGTGATTGAAATGTCCCAGGCACCTCTGCCCTGGCAGTGGAATTTCATCCCTTTCAGTGGACAATCATTGTCCTTTTGCCATCTGCCCTGACCAGGGGTAAAGGAATTTCTAGACCAGTATTTCACAGAGACCATGATCCACAGGAATCATCTGAGTTGCTTTTAAACCATGACAATTCTCATGTCTTGGTTGACATTCTGTACAGAAACAGTAGGCCTGAGGAGGAGCTGACCTAACATCCTGAGTGCCAGTGACGTGAGTGCAGGGTGGGCCCCAGGTGGGCCAAACTTTCAGAAGTACTCTTCTAATCTTGACTTTCCACATGAGAAGCACCTTTCTGACTGTCTGTCTGTCTGTCTGTCTGTCTCTCTTTCTCTCTGTCACACACACACACACCACACACACCACACACCACCACACACACCACCAGCAGAGGGCTCCCAGAAGATGGACTGTAAGAGGAAGTAGCTTGATTTCAGATTTAAGATCTCAAGTGAACAAGCACGTGAGGTCTTTAGAAACTCTAGGAGCCAGCAACAGCATCTCAGGCCTTGGGACAGGGTTACGTGGGCCAGTTAGGCTCAATCCAGGGCTGATCAGCCATTATATAGCTCATCACAACCATACACCCCTTCCGTCCCAACATACACACACGTCCTACTGCAGGAAAAGATGCTTGACTAGACAAGCTCCTAGCTGCCTCAACCCTAGTGCATTTCATTTTCCTTACTGCCACCTCCTGGACACTGTGGGCACTGTAACTACCACCATGACCACTACCCTCCCACCTACTTTCCTGGACACCCTCCCAACACCATCACCAGCAATAGCAAGGTCATTCCTTCCCTATGCCAGGCCTCTTTGGATACCACTATCACATAAGTTGCACCAACCATGCTTGAGGGCTCCAAACTCAAGTTCAAATACATTCCTTGACCATGACTCTTATAATTGGAATCATGAAAGTTTTGAGAAGAAATTGAGCCTCCTGTAGCCACTCCCTTATTTGAAATGTTCATGAAGCATCAGAGATAACACCAGCCTCTGGTCTTCAGAAGTGAACACTTTCAGGTAGAAGATGCCGATGAAGAATCCAAGAGGTCAAGTGACAACTGTAGTGGTCAGAATAGAGAGAGCTGCTTCTGTCACTCAGCTCAAGGCTCGATGGTGTCCTTGCTGTTCCGGGAGCACCATAAGCGTGTTCTTCCCTCAGGATGTGTTGCACTTGTTGTTCACTTTATCTGTAATTCTTTGTTCAAAGTGTAAGACAAATGTTTATTGAGCATCCACTATGCACAGGTGTGTTCTACACACTAATGGCACAGCAATGAACCAAGTCATCTAAAAGCCTTGTCTTCATGGACATTACAATGAGGGAAGACAGAAAATACAGTAATAAATAAGCACAATATGGATCATATTCCTTTGAATTGAAGATGACCTCAACTGCATAACCTAGCAACTAAGCCATACTTCTAGTTAAGGCATGATACACTTTCTTAGCACATACAATTTTCATTTTGTACTTATTGAAAGAGCTCTTTAAGACTTCATAAGACATTTTTTTCAGAGATCTCTCTGTTGCTTGCATAAAAAGGAAAATATAAGCAAATAAATTGCTTAAAGTAAAATTGCTCACATTCTGAGGCCAACTCCCCTGATCATCTTTTGCCTGAGACTTGTGAATGGCCTGTTTTCCAATGTAGCTTTGTCCTCTGTGCCATTAGGAGTGCTGGGGAGGTGGCCTGCAGGCCCTTAAAGCAGGCTTTGCAATTCCCAGAAACTAGCCCTCTTTGGCCTCCTGCTTGGGGAATGTAGCTAATCTAGCTGATCACTTTTGATTCACCACCTCTGCACCACCTCCCCACTTAGACCCCATCACCATTGGCTCCTAGAGGTTAAAGGAGTGATTCCCTATTGTCTCAAGGTTTCTTTTCTAACACTAACACTCACCCTGCAGGTTCTGATGTTGGTCCTTTTGATGTTTGTATGTGTGTCGTGATTGGTGCAATAAGATGAGAGTCATTCTTATTTCAGATACTGAAATATGAATGAAATGTGAAAATAAAGATGTACTTCTTAGCACATTAGGTGGCAAAAAAAAAAAAGCCTATGGAGAAAAATAAAATAGAAAGGAGGGATGGGAAGGGCTAGGGGCTGAGAAATTGTGAACCACTCACTGAGGTAACATTTGAGCAACATTTAAAGCAGGTGATGGAGATAGCTGTGTAGACGAATGGGGAAGAGTATTCTAGAAAACAAGAACAACAAGTGCAAAGGCCCTGAGGCAAGAGTGTCTTTTATAGGTTTGAGGCACAAGGAGTGCAAGGGAAGGACTCTGCCATAGCACTCTGGTGATCTTGCACATCTCCACTCTGGCAAGGCTCAAGCATAGGCTGACTCAAGTATTGGTGGGATGGCCAATGATCCTCCTGGGAGAATCAGAAGATGGACAGTCTTGTGAGGAGCTGTCATAAGACCCTTTCTCATTTTCCTTTCTATCTTGTATGAGACTGCCATGAGGCAGCTTCTAATTCACTTTCTTCATTCTAGTGAGGGATGGGACTCTCCACCACGCCCCCTCCCCACTTTATGGTGCAGCTGCAAGGTATGCAATTGCTTTAATTTGCTTCTCAGCAACAGAGCATCCCACCCCTTGTGCTATCCATCACCTGTCCCTTGTGGAACTACGGATATGAACAGGTGACAGGAGCTCAGCATGGAAGAGTGGTAAAAGAGGAGCTAGGGTGAGGCCATTTCTCCTCTTCTGTGTTACTTCCCAGCCCCTGGTTTCTTTCCTTCACAGCATCTGCCACTCTGCCATTTTTCTGGTTCATCTCTGTTTCCTCGGTGTCTGTCTGCTGCCTCGACCAGACTGTCAGCTCCTCTCTGTAGCCTCAGCTCCTTTCTGCCTTTCGAATTTCTTTTCCCACCACATAGCCCAGGAATTATACCTTTTTTTCAGTTCTAATTATAAAAATAATATGCTCCCATTGTGGCATTTTTAGAAATAACCACTCACAATCCCACCAGCAAGAGGAAGCCATTATTAAAATTTGAATATATTGCCTCCCTTTCTTCACTACACAAATCCAATTTTACGTCATTTAGTTCATACAACATAAAGATTTTTTATTTCCTTTGTTTTTATCTGATTAGAAAAGTCATCACATTCGCATTATAAAAATATTTCTATATAAAATAGAAAGTTAAAAATCATGCATAATCCCAACTCCTGCTGAGAATCACTTTGCTTTTTGGGATCAATCCTTCTGTACGTTTTCTTCCACATACATATTTTTTCTCGCAAACACAAAGGAATTGCGAATTGCTTTTATACCCTCCACAAGATCTGGAGATTTCATGGCCATCTTGACTTGTCAATGCAATAGAGGGTGTGGCTGAACCAACACTCCCGTATTTTCTACACCTGTTCCCATTTCTTTATTTTCCCTTGTAAACAATGCTGTTATGACCTCGTTTATACACACCATTTTCTCCCTCTGCTTTCATGCTTGCAAAGGCCCTTTCCACCTCCAACATTTAAAAAATATATTATTTCCATCATACATTTTTATATTTTCATTAGTTAACATGTACATTTTTAAACTGTCTGGAATCAAATTTGGTTGAAGACTTAAGCTAGGGCATAGCCGTATTTTTCTAATTGTTCAATCTGTTTCTGGAACACCATCATTTCTCCAGTAGTGTTAGAGAGAAGGAATGGCTTAGGGGACTTGAGCCCCTATAATATTTATTAACCACCCCTGGCATTTCTTTGATGTAAATAATTAAGACTTCTTTAGCTTTCAAGAATTCCACACCGCCCCGCGCCAATCCCTTCTGACCAGAGACCTGAGGAGATTCATCCCTAAGAGAACTCTGGAGCCACAGCTATGCCACACTGATGGAAGCACAGCCCTGCCATGTCTTTCTTATACATTGTTGGTTCTGTTTCTGGTTTAGTCCACTGGTCTAGTCCATCTCTTCCTAGGCCTGTCACACACCATTAGGATCAGTGCAACTTTAACCTGCCTGTCAATACGTGGTGGATCAAGCACTCTCAAACTCCTTGCCCCCAAATATTTCTACTTTTTTCTCTCCAAAATTTCATTATTGCTTATTTACTCTTCTAACTAAACTCTAGAATAGTTTCCTAAAGCTATAAAAGAAAAATCATATCGTTCCTACCTTGGTTGTAATTACATTAAATTTATGGATTAAATTTGGAGAAAATTGATATTTTTATAATATAAATTGTTTCAATCGAGCTCTTAGAATTCTCATTTATTTTCCTAAATCTTGTGTGACGTTTCTCAGTAAGGTTTTCTAGTTGTTTTCTTATGGGTTCTGCATATTTTAATGTTTTATGTATAGTTTATATATAGTATATAACATTATGTTAACATATATAATATTATTCACTACATATTATTATGTTATATATTATGTAATGTAATATATATAACATATATTACATATAATATGTATTATGTATTAACATGTATTATATACCATATAATATATTGCTTGCAATTGTAAAGGGGATCTTTTTTCTGTCTGGTAAGTGTTTGTTTATGAGACAGGTGTTGATTTTGTAAAATTATGCATCTGCCTTGTTAAAAATGTTTCTTAGTTAATAATCTGTAGTTTTCTAAGTAAGTGATCATAGAATTTGCGGATTATAAAAAATATGTCTCTTCCTTTCTAATATGCCTGCCATTTGTTACTTCTGATCCTACCAGAATGTCCTGCCCTTGATTTTCATGACAATGCCTCTAGTGATTCATGGTGCATACCGATGTTTCTTTTACTATTTATTAGGATACATTTAATATAACATGTTGAGGAAGAATCTTTTTATCACCAGTTCACTATTATTTGTTATTTTGATCAGGGATGGAAGTGAATTTTATTTACAGTATTTTTTAAATAAATTTATTTATTTATTTATTTATTTTAATTAGTTTCCAGTATATAGTACATTCTCTCCTCTGGCTCTCCCCTAGCCATTATATTAATGCTAACTGCATTCCCTATGCCATGCTCTCCATCCTTGTGACAAATTAGAAGTACTAATTTGTAGTTCTTTAACCTTTTATTTACAGTATTTTTAATGGACACAAACAATTACATTGCATGAAGATTTTGAAAATGTTATCCAACGATTCCTCCGATTCCTCCGGTAATTGGAGTCTTAGCTTGTTTCTATTTTTTATTATTGTAAATAATACTGCAAATGAATACTTTTTTAAAAAAAAATCTTCCTTCTCTTCTCCTCCTCCTCCTGCTCCTCCTTCTCTCCCTCTTCCTTGTCCTCCTCCCCCTTCCCCTCCTCCTTCACAGGAGCGGTAAGATGAGTGACTAAGATTATCAAGCATCTCCTGTGTGTCTGGTATTAGGGTTGGTGTTTCAAGTGTGTTGATCTTTTTAGTTCAGCCATGCTTGAATTAGTTCGGAGACACCTCCAGCAGTGAATTAAGTTTTGTTGAACTTTAGAGTGAGTGGAGGTAGCTTACACAGACAGAGTAGTCTAATTATGCTTTTTTATACTTCTATGTATTTTTCCAGCTTAATTCAGCTCAATAAATTACCACTGAATGAGATGATGTGGATTAAAGACAGATTCCTTTAAGGGTCTCTCAATCACTGCATCTTCATGTGAGTAAGAATATGCATCTACTTCTTAGAAGTAGAATTATGAGTTTCTAGCAGTGAAATTCTTGGTTAAAGAATGTGCAACTTTAAAGGGTCTGACCTTGAAGAGATGAGTTGCTATACAACAAAGTTATAACAAATCTCAGTGTGTAGTAAGTGTTCTTTTCACCTCACCCTTGCCGGCAAGAAATATTGTAATTCAATTTTGTTTGCAAAATTTATAAAAATATTTCATTGTTTTAGTTTATGTATTTATCATGCTTATTCGCCTTTTTTTTCTTTTCTGTGAATTAGATGTGTGTTCTCACTTCTCTGCTGCAATCTTAGTGTTTTTCTTATTGATTCAAATATACTTTTCGTACATTAAGTAGACTGATAAATAACACATATTTACTCTCTTATTCGTCTTTTATTGTTGCTTATCTTCTTGGCATACAGAAGTTTATTACTTTAATATGGATAAAGCTACTATTTTGTTTTTCTTTTATAATTTGCATTTCTTTTAGCTTTTTCTTATAGCTTTACAGTTGGAGCAACATATAAATGCAGAGGCCCAGAAAAGGTGGAAGCTCATAGATTGGGTTGTGGTTTATAACACTTTCATAACTCTGGGCCTTTGATGTGGCTGTTTCCTCATCCCCGCCTGTTCTGTAATAACTGGCAGCATCCATTTGGAACTGAGATCTAGTAGAAGCCTGTGCTGACACTCCCCTTCTACAGAGAAATGGTCTCACTGTCATTTTTACCTCCATTCAACAAATAACTACATGCTTCCATTACAGCATCTCCGTTTCTTTCATTTTTCTTTCAATATACATCTAATGGTTGTCCACTCTGTTCCCTAGACTCTGGAGAAAGTAGGGAATCAGAAGTGGGAGCAGAAACTAAATAGTTATTTATTCAATATGTTGAAGTCCATTTATACTCATTTATTCAACAAAATAATATGTAAATACAAAATGAGATGATTTGTATTGTTATGAGAGTTTATGATAAGGGAGGGGATTTCAATTAGAATTATGTAGTAAGATTAGACCAAGAAACAAGAAGCATACCTATTGGTAATGATACATTACAGAAAGGTATCATTACTTACAAATTTTGCGTCTTCTTAGAAAGCTAAAGATGAATAACTAAGAAATGTTTTTAGCAAGGCAGATAGATACAAGAAAATCTATCCCCAAAATCTACACTTTTCTCATAAATCAGCACTAATCTGCTAGAAAATATAATGGAAAAAGGATCCCACACACAATTGTACTGTACCCTAGGGAAGTGACATTTAAACTGAGACCTAAAGGCATACAGTCATGTGAAGTGGGTGTGACAGGGTAAGGATAAGCATTTAGGCAGAAGGAATAGCAAGTGCAAAGCTCTAAGACATAAAAGTAGTAAATGTTCTAGGGTCATAATGGAGGCCAGTGTGGGTTGGGCATGGCTAGAAAGGGTGGGATTAGTAAGAAGAGATAAATTCAGAGAGAGGACAGGGACCAATCTATGCAGGGCTTTAGAGCAAGAGCCCCCAATCCCCGGGGCTGCAAATCGGGTACTCGTCCATGGCCTGTTAGGAACTGGGCCGCACAGCAGTAGGTTAGCAGTGGGCAAATGAAGCTTCATTTGTATTTTCAGCCACTCCTCAGTGTTGGCATCACCACCTCTGCTCCATCTCAGATCATCCGGCATTAGATTCTCATAGGAGCACCTGCCCCTGCTGCCAAAAAGGTTGGGGACTGCTGCCTTAGGGGACTTCAAAAAAGGTTCACAATCTTTCTAAATACAATGAAATTCATTGTAAGGTTTTAAGCAAGCAAGGAACGTGCTCAATTTTATATTCTATAAAGATCATGGTGGATTGCTGTGCAGAGAATGGACTGTAAGGAGCAAGGATGGAAGTAAGGAGACCAGTTAAAAGTTATAGCAGTAAGACATGTGAGAGATGATGGTGGGAGCTTTGGGAGTGAAGAGAAGTAGGTGGATTCTAGATAGATTTGGGAGATAAAACCAAGATGTGGATATTTAGTGGACATGGAGAGTTCAGGAAAAGGAAATAGTTAAGGATGATCTCAAGTGCACTAGTTTGATACAGAACCGCAAACTGGGTGGCTGTCTTAGCTCAGGCTGCCATAACAAAATACCACAGAGTGGGTTGCTTAAACAACAGACATTTATTTTCTCATAGTCTGGAGGATAGAAGTCCAAGACCAAGGTGCTGCCAGATTCAGTTCTCAGTGAGAGCTCTCTTCCTGGCTTGCAGATGGCCACCTTTTTGCTGCATTCTAACATGGCCTTTCCTCTGTGTGTGCACAGTGAGGAGGTATCTCTGGTGTTCCTTTCTCTTCTTATAAGGACACTAGTCCTAGGTCCTTACCCTTCTGACTTTATTTCCCCGTAATTACTTCCCCAAAGGCCCTGTCTCCAAATGCAATCACATTGGGGGTTAGGGCTTCAATATATGAATTGGGAGAAGGGGTACCTTTAAATCCACAACAGTGGCTCAAACAAAAGAAGTTTATTTTCTCACAGTTCTGGAAGCTACATGTCCGAGATCAAGATGTTGGCAGGGTCAGTTCCTTCCGAGGGCTGTGAGAAAAACTATTTTCCAGGCCTCTCCCCCAGCTTCTGGTGGCTTGCTGAAAATCTTAGGCATTCTTTGAGGTATAAAAGCATCCCCCTACTTCAGTCTCTACCTTCATGTTCACATGACACTATCCCTGTATGTGTAGCTATATCCAAATTTGCCCTTTCCATTAGGACATCAGTCTTATTCACTTGGAGGCCCACTCTGGTAGGACCTCATCTTAACTATTCACCTTTGCAATTACCTTATTTCCAAATAAGATCACATTCTGAAGTACTTGGGAGGTAAAGGCTTCACCATATAAATATTTAGAGGACACAACTCAATACATAACGGCAGATTTCTGGTTTAGAGAACTAAGTGAATGGGGGTTTTGTCTACTGAAAAAGAAAGACTATGGGGCAAACAAGCTTGTGGGGATATCGAAAGTTTTATTATAAGCATATTAGGCTTGGAATGGCAATTAGGTATCTGAGTTTTGGGGTATAAAGTAGGAAGTTGCACATATGAGCCTGGTTCAGTTAAGAAATGTAGCGTGTGTGTGTGTGTGTGTGTGTGTGTGTGTGTGAGAGAGAGAGAAAGAGTAGAGGAGAGAGAGAGAGAGAGAGAGAGAGAGAGAGATTGATTGAGAGATTTTAAAGCTATGGGACTGGATGTGATCACCTAAGGTGTGAAAGGAGGTAGAGAAAAATCCCAAATCCAAGTTCTGGGCCCTCCAATGTTTGGAAAAAGTCGGGAGGAAGAGCTAGTAAAGGAGAGTGAGAAGGAACAGCCACTGAAGTAGGAAATAGGGGAAACAGAAGTGAGGTGTCATAGAATCTTAGAGAAGGTAATGTTAACAGAGAGAAGGGGTTGTCCAGTGAATCAACACTGCTGAGAGCCAGAGTAACATTAGAGCGTAGACGCGAAGAGTGAACTTGACAACATGGAATTCATAGGTGACCGTGGAAAGAACTATTTTAGTGGAGGGGTAGGAGCTGAGGTTGGATTCAAGTGTGTTGATGACTGCCCTTGGAAGAGAGAGGAGTGGAAATAGTACCTGCAGATAAGTGCTTGGAAAAGGAGCAGAAAAACGTGTCAATTTCTGGGGAGGGATATGGGAGTCAAGGGATGATTTTTTTAAAAAGATAGAAAATATTACCATGTTTGCATGATGATGGAGCTGGTTAAATAGAGAAGGGTAATTCGATGATGCTGGAGAGAGGGGTCTGTGGGAGGGGTGGGGATCCAGAATGCAGAGAAAGTATCAGTCTGAGAAAGGAGGAGGGTTACTTCCACCATTTTAGCTTGAGGGGAGAAGGAAAGGTTGAGCACAGAGGAAAGCAGATTCATAGGCTTGGTGATGAGATAATGAGAGAATTTCCATCCAGTATCTTCTAATTTCTAAATCGAATATGGATAAGGCAAGCAGGAGCAAAGTGAGAAGACATGGGGACTTTGAGGAGAGAGCAAATCACCATTCTGAGAATGGGACTGGAGAAACAGAAAACACGGAAGTCCTGAGCAGTGAGGTGTGCCTGGGTGAGCTTGGTGATCCTAAATCTATAGTGGTGAACAATCTGTCAGCTTGTGTGATTCTTTTTAGCAGTACAGAAACACTTAAGTGCAGGCACACAAAGGAGAAATAGTTACGTTCATCCAAAGTTGGGGATTTGCCAGTCAATTGTGACAGAGGGAAAGAGGGTATGGGGAATAATTATACGATGGATCGTGACTCTGAGAGCACTTGGAGAGTAGACGAGGGAGATATAACAACAAGCTGACTAAGGATATATATTTCAGGGCTGGACTGAAATCTTGAGAATAGAATTCTATCTGGCACAGGATCTGGCCCAGATTAGGTGCTCAGGAAATGTCAACTGGATTGGTCACAAGGGAGGCCACTGGACAGCTGCAATACTGCAACTACACACCAGAGGGCAAGAGACGATAAGAAATGAGTAGGACCAAGCCCCGCCTAAAGTTTGGGGGTCATGTGCCCAGGGCACTAGTGGCCCTTCTGCTTGGCCTAAGCTTCCCTGTGGCATGTAGATGAATGATGCTGCCTATCCAAGGTGGAGCCTACTATAGGTACCACCAGATGGCTGGTGGTGGGGTGGGTGGTGCAGGAACGAAAGAAACCATGAGCCCTAAGACACAGAATAAGGGAAACTTCTTTGCTCCTACTTGTTCTGTGTTCCTCGCCTATGTTTGGGCTCTGGGCGATGCCTTAACCCTGAGCAACCACAGGAACAGGCTCTGAGTGTTCTTGGGTACCATTAGAAGTGGGAAGCTAGTACCAAGAAGCCCAACTTATGTGCTGGCCCTGAGGACTGGACCATCAACTTGGCTGGTACTGTTGTATATAGCCTCTCAGGCTGGCCCCAGCCTAGAAGCCCCAGAGCCAAGTGCCTAGATCCCGGAAAGGCATTTGTGCTTAAGCAGGGGCCTGGTGAGTCTGTGGTGGAAAGGAGAGAGCCCATTGCTCACCAGATCTTCTCTAATACCTCACGTGCTGGGCACACAGGACAATGAAGACTGTCTCGTCATTTGTTCGTTCATGCATTCTCTCATTAATTCATACATTCCCTGCCCCCTACTGTGTGTCTATGGAAGACATAGATAGTTATGCCCAAGAGGCTAGACTGGAGAAAGGGATGAGTCAAAGCCGATGTCTGAGTTTTAGCTTGGGTTACTGAGAGGACGAAAGTACCTCTCCACGAGCGGATAGTTGCTCTCAAGAGATGCTGAAAAGCCTGGTTTGGACTGTGTTGATGTTCATGTGTCTAGGGGACACCCCTGGGAGATGTCCAGTGTGCAATAAGATCTAAGGGTCTGGAGGCCAGTGGGGAGAGCAGGGATGGAGTACTGAGGTTTGGGAGTCATGGATAACTTCCCGGGTAGGGGGTGGGGGCTGGGGCTGAGGAGGAAGTAAGTGCAGTAGTCAAAGGAGGAGGTGGGTCTGAAGGGTGGCTTCCAGGGGACCGCTGTCCTGAGCATGCTTATAAGTTGAGCAGAAAGGACTGGGACAGGAGAGGAGGGGGAGGTGAATGCAACAAAGAGGCAGATGGTCTCTGTAGTATGTGGATCCTTTCAGAGACAAGGCACCCTCTCTGTGTCTTCATTAGAGCTGGGGATGATGGAGTGGGAGAATTACAGGGGCCAGACTGGCAGGAGACAAACTGATATTTATTCATTTATTCTTTCATTGCTTCCTTGATCTAGAACAGACAGACCTCTTATTTTTGCCCCTATATTCCAGAGAGTCAGCAGAGGCATGGAGAGGTCAAGCGATTTGCCCAAGATTTCAGTGCAGGTGAGTAGCAGCTAGAAATCTAAAATAAATGTTCAGTGTCTTGGTATCACATCCCAGATGGAAACTGGTGGGCATTGCCTGCAGGCAAGTGAGGGTTAAGAGAATAAAGGAGCAGCACTAAAGTGGATGGCCCCACCTTCTTCCCGGGTCCCCTGCTGTCCACAGACACCATCTCCACAGGAAGTCCTAGCAGACCATGTGGTCCAAGGTTCTGGCTGTAAATCTCCAAGTGAGCCAAGGTCTTACCCAGAGAAGGAGATGGTTCTAGGCTGAAGTCACGCCCACTGCAGTTGAGCTTCAGCCCCTCTCCCCCTACCTTCCCTGCAGGCTGGGGTAGAGTTCTAAACACATTGCACAAACACTTGTGTGCGTGATTCTAAATACCGCAATTTGTCTGTCCTGTCCTTTGACCTTTGCTTCCATGCCTTTGACATGTTTTTGGTTCTGCAGGGCTGTAGGTTTTGTTTCGTCAACAAGGTGACCATGTGCTTAACTACCCTTTGACCTTTGGGATCAGGGTCTCCATCTGGGCAGGAAACGCCCACGGCTTCCGGAGTTTCGGGCTTCTTGGCATTTAGTTGTCACTGCCAATTCCAACTGCCCTCCTTCCCAGTCTCCCTGCAGTGTTCTTGCCTTTCAGGTGCCACAAAAGGATTTGCAGAGGTTCATTAGAGTCACCGCCAGAGACATTTGCCCACTCGAGTGCAGTGCTTTCTGTTCCCCTGATTTACCAAGCACCTTCCTCCCCCCAGTCCCATGGGAATGTGGTGATGCAGGGGCCAGAACTGTACCCCCACTGCAGGGCACTCCAGCAGGTGTTGCGCACCCTAATCTCTGAGTCTCTCCCTGAGGAAGAAGCCCGAAGGAAGGAAGGGCTGCCATGTTACTGGCTAATGTTGAGAAGCTTAAGAACACTTGTTTGTGAGCTAGAGAGTGAGCGAAGGTCAGCCAGGCTTTCCTGGGGCCCAGGGCTGGGGTGTGGGCTACCTTTTGGCCCCAGGGACTTCCTGGCCCCTCCTGGCCGCTGAGAAGTTGCTCAAGAAGGCTCAAAGGCCTCGCTAGCTTGAATTCCCTCGGGATGATCTGTCTCAAGCAGCTGCTTTCCATTGTGAAATGTTTTCCAGGTGACTTCTAATGACCTCGGTTACAAAGAAGTTCATGGAACATTTGTAGAGGGAGGGCTCAGTATGCAAGGCATTGTGCTGTGGTGGCCACCAAGACCTGCCCCAGTTTCTGCCCTCTGAAGCTCAGTCTAGAAGCAGCAATGCCATAGGTGCAGCAGGAGCTCAACAGAGACATGGGTGCTCTGAGTGAGGCACAGGGAGGCAGGGTAGGCGGTGGGGCATGGAGCAGAGGGAGCCTCCCAGCTGGGCTTTGCATCATGGGCAGGGGTTGAAACTGCAAAGGTAGGAGGGAAGGACATTCTTGCTGTATGGATTTGTAGCAACAAATCCACGAGGGCAGAAAGGCCAGGACTTGCAACTGTGGGGAATGGGGGAGGCCAGACCAAGCCAGGCTGAGCACTTGAATTGTATTCGATAACCAATGGAGAAACATTTAACATCATCTTGCATGCCTCTGAAAACAGAAATGCATTCCAATCATTTAATATCCCCTGTGGGACATTTAATTGGGGACATATAAACCAGGGACTTTTCATCGATGTTGTTAAAGTCCATTTTGAGAGATGGGGAGGGAATTTTCCATGGTCTCTTCTGAGACTGGAGACAGGTTCTGGTCCTGGAGGACCAACTCCCTCCCTCACCCTAGTTAAGAGAAGCTGAAGTTCTAGGCTCCCATGCCCACATTACCCCCTTCTCTGCCCAACTCTTCTTCCTCAACCTTTCCTTCCCAGGGATTTTGGCAAAGGTAAACAACATTCACACCCCAGAACATCCCAAGTTTACCTTCATTTTCACTGTCTTCAAAGTGCTTTGAACACTCAAGATATTGCTGCAAATGGAATCGAGGAAGATGCGGACTGGGGCTGGCAGTTTTAATAACACTCTTCCTTCTTTATGATCAAAAGCATGTGGGGATAGTAACATTTATAAAATTTTGATGCCATAGGAAACACACGAATCTTCACCTATGAAGTCTGCATGAAATGTTCTATTATGTCCAGACTGAGTCCTGCTCAGTGAGGAGACTGTGCCGCCTACCTGGGAATGAGCTGATGAGGGGTGGTGGAGGTTGTCTGGAATCTCTGCCATGTGTGGCAGCCGGGATACCTCTGTCATGTTCTTCCAACTTTCTCTGCTCCACCAACCCATGGAGAAATGCAACTCCAGTGCTTTCCCAGATAGGGAAAGCAAATTGGGCTTCATGCTAGAGGGGTAAACAAATCCACACCGAGCCACCATCAAGTCTTGTGGGGCAATGGTAAGGGGACAATGGTCTCAGCCAGGGGCCACCTCGCTGACAGTACTGCTGGCGGATGCCTACTTTGAATCTTGCAGTTGCTGGTAGCTGTGTTGAGCGAAGGAAGGAGGCCAGGACCCGTGGTTCCTGGATCTACTGTGTTTAGGCCCACTCTTGCTGCGGGAACCCTGCGCCTACAAAATGGCCCCTCTGTGCCTCTACCTCCTCCTCAAGGAGAAAGCCGGTGTGGGCCAGGCAGTTGGGGTGAGGGAGAAAGCCACAGTTGTCCCAGCAGATGTGCACAGCAAGGCCGGGAAACTCTAAGAATGTGCAGCTCGTGTCCCAAGCCAGGTGCCCAGCCATTGAGTGGCATGTGGGCCACTGTGTGCAGGGCCTGGGGTGGAACACTGCTGCCTCTGGGGTGGGGGACTGCAGGAAGGAGAGCCAGGTGCTGAGCCTGGGGCAGTGGGCACAAGGCCAGCTTTGCTTTTGAGTTCTCCCTCCCATTCCCTTACTGGGACCTGCCTGCCCTCGGGCTGCTGGCTGGTAGAGCGGCTCATCTCCACCTGTTCTCTTCTTCCATGCCTGAGCAGAGCCTGAATGTAAAGACATGTGGCTTGTGCGAGCTGTGCGCTGTGTGTATGCAGCATGTTGGCCTGGGAGGGAGGGCGATAGACAGAAAATCCCTGTCCTGAGTAGTTATAGGTGTGGGGTCCATTTGAAGAGTTCCCCAGTGAAACGTCGTAGTATGGACTGCAGTGTCCCCCAGAACTTCGTGGAGCAGTTTTGCACAGACCACAGGGACAGACGGCCATAGCTATTTTCAGGTTAAGCTGTGGCCTTACAAGTATGACCTGTACCCAGTCTTGGAGCCAGAATTGGCCCCGAAGTGCCTGAGGCTGCAGAGAATACACCCACAATGGTTTGACTTCAGTAATACACAAAGCAAACTCACAACTGGACGATCCTGTGTGTGAGCCCTGCTTCTGGTCTTTGGTCCCTGTATTCCCAACTGCCCCCCATCCAAAGATCGGTGTCCTTGCAGTTACTCCCGTGGGGATACCAGGAAAGCAGCAGGCCCGGGCAATCAGCCCCTCTGACCCTCTGGCAACCTGGTTCTGGGGCTGAGCTGGATGCTGAGTGGTGGCTTGAGGCAGCGCATGAGGTGATCACAGACTTCCTAGAGCAAGATCCTCCTCTGAAATCCAGGTAGTGCTGAAGCCAGCATAAACTGGGCCAGATCAGGCAAATTCCAGTCCAGGCACACTCTAAACATTGAATTCAAATAGTAACCTGAACAGAATGGCTCCAGCTTAGTCAGCTTTGGCAGTACCTTTCTCAAAGGCTCTTTCAGCGTCACCATTCCATTTAGCCTCTTCTGCTCTGAAAGCTAGGTAGGAAAAGCAGTCCCCTTCCTCCTCACTCTTTTTTTCTCTGATGGAGAAACTGAGGCCCAGAGAACTTGAGTGACCTGTCCAAGTCAGAACGGAGCCCCAGCTGCCTCTTTTGGGAGTGCACCACTCTAGGCCTGCCTGACCACTTCACCCTTGTCATGTAAAGGGAGAAACAGGGCAGGCACAAATCCTCTTCCTGCTCGAAACACCAGTTCTGGCTCTGGGAACCACTGATGCTGTGCAGTAAGCCTCTGAGCTGAGCTGACCCCGTGGCTGGAATGCGACCAGTTGACTGAGTAGCCAGGAGGTGCCTGGATACCCCTAATGACCCACCTACGAGGCAGCCCTTCGCCCCTGAGCCTGGGCTGCTCTCTATCTGGTAGAGCAGTGCCTCTCGCTCCTTTGCCATCTCGTGTCACTCTCATACACATGCAGTCCTTCCTGTACTGTTTGGTAGGAGCTGGCATGGTGGCCCTGTGACCTCCCATGAGAAGTGGCAAATGCAGCACCCTCTGCCTCCCAGCTGAGCCTCTCGAGAGGAAGCTGCCAGTGCAGGAAACAAGAGTCCCTGCCAAGATGCCAGAATGCCAGTCATTTCCAGCTTGGCCCATGCAAAGTCAAGGAGGGTATCAAGAATGCCCCCGACCTCTGCTGCCATCTCTGCTGGGCAGCCCAAGAGGCCTGGTTCTTGGAAACATTCTGCATCTGCTGGGAGATGTACTTCTAAGTGCGAAGTAGTGACCCTGAGAAGTGACAGTCTTCAGCTGCTTCTTCCCAATGGCTACAAAGAGATGTGCCTGGAAGCAAACAGCCGTGTCTTGGTCTACTCCAGCTGCCATAACGAAATACCACAGATTGGCTAGCGGGGCGGGCATCAGCAACAGAACTGTATTTCTCACAGTTCTGGAGGTTGGAAGTCTGAGGTCAAGGAACCAAGAAGGAAGGTTTTGTTCTGAGACCTCTTCTTTTGGCTTGTAGGCAGCCACCATCTTTAGTGTGCTGACATCATCTACTCTGTGCACACAGGGTGAGAGGGAGCAAGTTCTGTGTGCCTCTTCTTATAAGAGTACTAATCCCATCATGAGGGCCCCACTCTCAAGACCTCATCTCCCAAAGACCCCACCTCCTAATACCATCACACTGGGGATAGGGCTTTGACATATGGATTTGCGGGGGACAAATTCAGTCCATAGCACTCTGGTATAGACAAGCTGGCTGAGGAACGTCAAGTTCCTCCTGCATATGTAAGAACTCGTGCCCGTTTATCTTAAATTGCCACTGGAGACTGGAGGTTTCCTTTGCTTTCTTCCAGCAATGGTCCATCATTGCTGACATTAAAGGCACGCAATGACTTCTGGTGGTTATCCAAGCACCTGTCCACCTCCCATGTGGACAGCTGGAGAGATGCTCCCTTGATGCTTGACCGAGAGCACACTACTTAATCACTCTTCTTCCAGGGAGTACAACTGCCCACTATCCATCCCATAGGCTATGGCAGGAGAGAAGGAACCTGCATTCAAAGAAACAGGCACCTTGCTCTTTACCATCCAGGCTCACCTCGGAGGTGAGGTATAAGGCATGACCATAGTCCACAGAGTGGCTAGCCCCTAGGCCAACTGCTGGGGGCCTGGTAGGCCTGTGGCCAACCAGGTAGGCCTGAGTGAGCCAAGAGGCTTCAGCCATACAGACGGCGTGGGCACACAGACACTCGGGAAGGCAGGAGCCAACAGCTTGTACAAGTGTGGCAGGGAACTGAGGTGTGAACGAGAGGCTGAGGGGAGCAAGTCACACACAAGAGGTACAACTCCAGGAAATAAGCCTTTCACTCAGGGTCTTAGCATCAGTAAGCTGATTCAATACTATTTATTTCTAAGTTCTAAAAGTCAGTAAGTTCACAAACAATTTTTATTAAGCAGTGAAGTCATATTTTACCTTGGAGCACCTGTTCACCTGATTTCAGCTTCCCATAGTTGGAATGTTGTTCCCTGTGGGTTTCTCCACTAAGAGTGTTGGGAAGACGCAGGGCTAGATGGTCAAGGCCAAGGCCTAGGAATTCTTATGGCTTAAGACAGAAAGTTTCTTACTAGATTGCAAACTATGCTGGAAATGTACCTTGGCAGATAAAGGGTATTCTAACTTAAGCAAACTATGCAGCATGCCCACCCATGGTAGAACAAGTATGTGTGAGGCTGGGCAGGGTATATGGGGACAGCAGTCCCCTGCTATGGCTTGGCTACTGTCACATGCTAGAAAACTAGGAATCATAGGCTGCCTCTGCAGCACAATTATCAAGAAACAGCTTATGCTCAACTAACAATTAGAAAAAAGGAACCTCACAGAAAGTAAGTAACTTCACCCCCACCCCACCCCACCCCAGGGGACTCTGTGAGCCTTGAATGTCCCCTGGCCAAATGGGCCTCTTGGGCCTGTTTTATCCCTCTTCTTTTAAGGGTCGGTGCGAAAGTATTGCTGGCGCTGACGCTCATCCACATTAGGCTCCTCGGTAGACAGGAAAAAGCTGATCTGATCTGATGCAAACTGAATGGGGTTCTGCACAACTTGTTGACCGGAAGTTTCCTGGGCTCCTGCTGCAGGAGCTAGAACCTGCGGAGGAAAAGGGGGACAAGGTGAAGTCCTCTGCTAGAGTTCCTGGACCTCTTTTACAACAGGGGCAGGACCCCTTAGTTCAAGTCAGTGAGGTATTGAAAAATACCTCTTTGGAACACAAGCTTGTAAGGTGTTTGTAAAAGGTGGAGCTGGGGAAGATGCCTCTCTACTTCTCCCTCCCAATGGCATCTTGGCTTAAAGATCAGCAGAAGCAGGCCTGGGTTCTCTCAAACTTGTCTTGATGCCTAAAGCTACTGGGTCTGTGTCTGGCCCTTCCGGGCCCAGGTTCTCTACCAGCCATGGCCAGTGAAGGCCTTGGAAGGTCTCCTTTGGGCCTTGCCATCATTCTGCTCAGACTAAGTGACTTCCATACTGAGCCTGATTGGCAGCTACCTGGCCTACTTAAACGATGTGACAGGAGAGGTAACAACTCGCTCTGCACTATGTATGTGTAGGGAGGACAAAAACAAAGATGGGGTTACAAAGAATATGCTGCAGGAGGTTTTTTTTTCTGTTGGAGAATGAAGGACCCATTTGGGCTGGATATTTAAGATAGTGCCAGATTTCAAAAAGTGAAACTCAAGAGGGTGGAGGAGAAGGATGTGCAAGGAGCTGGGTTCTGCTATGGGCAGAAAGCTGGAGGTATGCAAGGACCTGGGGAGAGGGAAGGCCTGGAGGACAGTGGAGATGAGCCAGGGCAGGGTGTGGGGAGCCACTGAAGTCTTGTGAACATGGGAGCTCCCACATGCTCCTGCCTTGGCTGCTCCACTGCGTTTTCCAGTCTGTGCAGCATTCCAGGGCCCTCCAGTCTCCACTTCCCTGGGGAATGTGCTCAGTGCGGTCTCAGCTGTCTGTCAGGGCCCATAAGCGCCTTGAAAGCAGGCATGAGGAAGGGTCACAGCAGAGTCTGGCTTGGTAGTTGAGCCGCGGGATCTGTGCACCATCTGACCTCTTGGAGGGGGAATGGATCAACTTTCTAGAGGGCCGGTGGCCTGGTTCATCGGGGTGTGCATGTGAAATTAATCACATATTTAGCTATTTAAAATACTGAAACTCCTTCATTTTGCTTTAGTTTATTACTTTTTTTCTTGTTGTTAGGTTTTTTTTTTTAAAGAGGTTAAGTTCTATTAAGATTTCTAAAGCCAGAGTCAAAACACCCTTTCTAAGTGCCATTTGTCAGATTGAGAATCTGTGGTCCCCAAGGGGCTTCTGGAAGTGTATCTGGGAGCAAAACCTGCTATGTGACTGCCATCTGGACCAGCTCCCACCACATCCCTGGAAACATGGCCACTGCAGATAGTCCCCGACGCAGGGTCTGTCCTTCCAAATACGGGGAACCCTGTATATGGCTACCAAACACATTCAACAGGAGGACCCGCGGTTTCTTTTCAGTATGAGAAAACACACCTACTCTGGGCTCTGGATTTTGTAGCAGAACTAGAGATCCACGAGTTCGTAAAGGGGTGTGGGCTGAGGCGATGGGTTCGGCATATGGCATGACTTACTTTGCCCAAGCAACACAGTTTTGAGTCGTTTCCATGTTAGACAGCAATTAATAGCTACGAAGACTGCTCACTTTTTCACGGAAGCCTAAAGGGTCTTTTTACTCAGCAGTGAGTGCTACCACCAAGGGACTGCCCTCAGACCTATTGAGCTTCGTAGTCTGGATTTCATAGATGGATCGGACTCCCACGCTGTGTTCCTTACGGAGAAGGGGCCCAGCCTGTACAGAACCCCTGACCTGGGAAGGAGGACAGAAGAGAAGGGGCTGGTATACCTGTGGCCAGGTGGCTTGGGCCTGCACAGTGGCTTGTTCAGTGCATGGCCAGGTATTCACCTGGAGGAAAAGGTGGTGCTGTGGATTTGTTGGCTGTTGCCAAAGTTGAATGTAATCCTGCGGGGTCTCCAGGGTGACTAAATTTGAGTCAGAAACGATGGCAGGCTGAGGAAAGCTGGCAGAAATCACTTGAGTGTTTGGGTTATGTGCCAGTGCCAGCTGGTTTACGGAGGGCCCCTGCTGCTCTTCAACGTGAAAACTGCAAGAGAAGACACATGTTATAGTGACATGGATCCAGAAACAAGGGCCCACAAAGTATTCTCTTGGTCATCAGGAGGTGCTTAAGGCACATTTGTTTTTGGCAGGTAAATCAGGATTCACTTTTTTTGTACCCTCACTTTGGTCTAAGACTCAATTTGCCATTGCAAAGCGAATATAAACACTGAGATAAATTGCAGTCGTTTGTCTCTAGTGGTTTTATTAATATTACTAGGACTATCTGGGTTCTGCCACGATGGCAATCTCTGTGGCCTCGTGCAATCACTTCACCGACCCCAGTCAGTGACTTGCCCTCCATCACTAAAGAAGCTGACAGCTATGAGGGGCTGCAAGGCCGATTTCCTCACTCCAAGATCAGCGGTCTCTCTATAACCCTAAGCCTGGGGCTAGTGTGATAAACAGAGATTTCTGAACCCCATTCCAGACTCTGACTCTTTATTTTCAACAACCTCCTCAGGTTGATTCTCATTATTGGCCCACAGAGAAACATGGCACTAACCCACCTCACTGAGGCTGAAGGAAGGCCCAGAAGGAAATCTGGAGAGCTTTTGGAAGCCTGCTCAGAAAGCTGGCATTCATTCAAAATTATTTATTAGGCACCAAGTAAGTTCTATGCATCCCATTCATTACTGAGCAGAACCTTCTCTTGCTAATATTTGTGACCAAAGACTTGTCACTGAGCCAAAAACGTGTTCATGCCCTGGACTATGGGCAGAGAGCGGTCTCCCAGGATGTAGTCCTTCTGTGTTCTTGGTTCTGTAGGTATCCAATGACAATCTAGCAACTGTTTCACACCCACTTCCTTCACATAGATCGTCAATGCAAGGCACAGGAACCCCTTCACCTGGTGTGCTGCGATTACCAGACCCCAGTGAAGTGAGAGAAGGAAACTGGGAGTCCAGAAGTTGTTTGGCTGTGGACACTTAAGATGTCTCTTAGATACCCTGTGCCATAACACTGGGCAGGGGTGTATGAAGCCAAGCAAATTAAAGATTTGCATGCTAATCCCCTAGATTGGAGGCTTCCTCATCAGTCCTCCTGTGTCATGGAGACTCCCCCATCCCATCAGTACCTGCTTGGCCATGCACCATGCAGGCACATGCAGCAGGGCTTGTGGCTACAGAGAAAGATGCATGGGAGCACGTTGCTTTAGATGAGGGATTTTGGTGCCCTGTGGGCAAGTTGCCCATGCTTTCAGGAATGGTGTCCAGCCCTGAAGGGACAGCAGTGACTTTAGCCACGATCACTATTCCATGTACTTCTTACCTGTAAGTTTTCTCTTTTTGGCCCCCAAGGTTTTCATCTTGATAGAAGCCACAGGGCTGCTGCTCGGCTATTAACTGCAGAGGAACAATGATAGGCTGGGTCTGCACGAAAGTAATAGAATCATCACGGAAGGAGCTAGAGAAGCCAGTTTGGTTTGCCAAGCATATTTGCAAGGTCTGGCTTTCCGTAATGATGCTATACAGCTGTGGCTGCTCCTGTATCAGCAACTGCAGCTGCGGCTGCTCCTGTATCAGCAGCTGCTGCGGCTGCTCCTGTATCAGCAGCTGAAGCTGCTGTTGCTGCTGCAGCTGAAGCTGTAGCTGTTGCTGCAGCTGCTGTTGCTGTTGCTGCTGCAGCTGTTGCTGCAGCTGTTGCTGCAGTTGCTGCAGCTGCTGCTGCTGTTGCTGCTGCAGCTGTTGCTGCAGCTGTTGCTGCTGCTGCAGCTGATGCTGCTGCAGCTGATGCTGCTGTTGCTGCTGCAGCTGTTGCTGCAGCTGATGCTGCTGTTGCTGCTGCAGCTGTTGCTGCTGCAGCTGTTGCTGCTGTTGCTGCTGCAGCTGTTGCTGCTGTTGCTGCTGCAGCTGTTGCTGCTGTTGCTGCTGCAGCTGTTGCTGCTGTTGCTGCTGCAGCTGTTGCTGCTGT
>NW_024345483.1:1070104-1074620 GCF_902729225.1 Pteropus medius
GCAGCTGTTGCTGCTGTTGCTGCTGCAGCTGTTGCTGCTGTTGCTGCTGCAGCTGTTGCTGCTGTTGCTGCTGCAGCTGTTGCTGCTGCAGCTGTTGCTGCTGCAGCTGTTGCTGCTGCAGCTGTTGCTGCTGTTGCTGCTGCAGCTGTTGCTGCTGTTGCTGCTGCAGCTGTTGCTGCTGTTGCTGCTGCAGCTGTTGCTGCTGCAGCTGTTGCTGCAACTGCTGCTGCAGCTGGTGCTGCAGCTGGTGCTGCAGCTGGTGCTGCAGCTGGTGCTGCAGCTGCTGCTGCTGCAGCTGCTGCTGCTGCAGCTGCTGCTGCTGCAGCTGCTGCTGCTGCAGCTGCTGCTGCTGCTGCTGCTGTTGCTGCTGCTGCTGCTGTTGCTGCTGCTGCTGGTATTGATCCTGCTCCTGCACGTGCTGCTATATCAAAAGGAAAGAGATTAAAGTATCTCGGTGTCTGCAAGAGCCTCCCACAAATTGACTGAACCCTCTCCATTCTCCCAAAGCTGAAGGCAGAAGAGTCCTGCCTCTCTGGGCACAGGGGTCTACATGACTATCTCCTTATTTGGCAGGGCACTAGGGGCAGTCATGCTCCTGACCGTGAGAAGCTACAATCCAGCACTTGTGTACATGTACTTGTGCATGTGTGTCCATATCTACTTAGCCAGGAATTTTTATTTCCTCAGGCAAATGAATTTCATCCAACTGAGTAGTCATTACTCCCTCAGCAGAAGTGAGTGAGCCCAGATTTTCATGAAAATGAAATCCCCTTTTAGCCACACAGTTAAAACAGACTTTTCCATACCTGAGTGGAGGCATCACAAGGTTTCTCAAGCTCCTCTGAAAATTTGAAAGGGCGAGATGAGTATGAAGCTCTGAAACGTTTGGTCTCATTGAAATCTGGATCGGAGCTCTCCGTTTGCTCAGTGCGTGGTTTCTTGCGCACTGGTTCTGAAAACCGCGGCTCAGTACTGTCAGTCTGCTGTAGCATGGTTACCTGCATAAGGAAACAGTAGCATGAAGGTCTTATTCTGGGGTCATACCTTTCCTTAGGGCACAGGGCACGCTGGGCATGGAGCGAGATTGCGCATAGGCAAGCCCACCAGAAGCCCTGGCTATATATGAACAACATCTTCCACTGCCAGAGCCCCGCTGGGCCGTTCTCAGCTCCTGCAACCAAGAGAAAAAGGGCAAAGCCTAAGTCCCTGATGAAGATCACTCTAGAAGTTCTGTCCTGACCTGGGGTAGCAGCTGTCACTACAAGCAGGCCCAATTGACTAACTCCTTGAAGGCTGTCCCTTTCTCCTGTTCCTTCTGCCACTTACATGGAACTGGCCTCTGACCTGTAACTTGGAATCCTGCAGCATCTTAAGCTGCTCCTTCATCATGTCCAAGGCATCCTGCTGGGTCCTCATGTCAGCCTGCAGCAGCTGAGCCTTCTCCTCCAGCTGCTTGCTAAACTTCTCAGTGAGTTCCAGCTCGCGTTTGCTGATGTACGATGTAATTGGTGATGGCAGTCGCGATGGCTGTGGGAGGAACCGCTTATGGTTCATATATAGGGGTACCATATTCTCCAAATCCTACCGTATTGTTTCATTTCTAAGTTGTGAAAGACTGAGAGTGAGAACAATAGCACTCCAATCCTGATTTCATTCATTAATAGGAAGTTTGAAGAAATGGTTAGAGAATCTAGGAATTCCAGATCAGAACTGGATCAGAGGGATCATTTAGTCTGATTTTCCCCCTAAAGATAAAGCTGTGGAATTGGCCTGGAGACATAAAGCAATCAGCTCAAAGTCCTTAGTGGAAGACTCAAGAGCACAGCGGGTCAGATCACAAAGGAGGCATGTAGAAAAGATCTATTGGATGCCCCTTTGACATGCACTAAGAATAATGCTCAACTTGTACTTCCTTTGCTCCTGGCACTCTTCTAAGTACTTGTACAGAAACTCACAGATCTGACCTTCACAACCCCCTACAAAGTAGGTACTATATAGACATCTGCAGTCATAGTACTTGGATGAATACTCTCTGATTGGCCCTGGGAACTTAATTTTAACTTGAATAACAGCCTCGGAACTGGAACTAAACCAATGGGGGGTCAAATGAAGGGGGTGGGGAGGGTGAAGTGGTGCAAGGGATGAAAATATATGGTAGGGTGAAGAAAAGTAGACTTTTGGGTGGTAAACACACAATAGAATAGATGTCAAAATCATGCAATGTGCCACCTGAAAATTACATAATGGTCAACCACAATCATAATAAACTTCTAATAAAAAAAAAAAAAAAAAAGCAAGCATTCATTAGAGTAAAAAAAAAAAATTCCTAAACTCAGGTCTAGAATAGACAAACTTTACAAGTCATCACATCTGCCCACCCTTCTCAGGAATCTTTTCTCTGCCGTCTCTGGTACAGGAGCTACCAAGCCATGGCTGCAACCTTCCCCCTGAAGGGGAGGGGCTTGCCCCCTGGGGAGGTAACTTAACCTATCCAAGAATAGTTTCCTTAAAGGGAGCAGAAAGCGGCCTGCCTTGAGCTGCTCTCTCTCCACCCTAGTTGGATCCACTAGAGAGGTGTCTTCCACTTCAACAGCATGATGGCCCCACAGCTATTTGGATCAAGCTGTCCTGCCTCTCCCCAGTCTCCTTTTTCCAGTGTCTTCCACTAGTGACCACATGATGTTTTCCAGCACCTCTCCATCCTGGTCTCTGTCTTCTAGATACACTCTGAAGTCTGTCAATCCATGGTACACAGCAATAAACCTAATGTGCTATCGCATGCAGAACCAACCACACACTCATTTGTTGATTATTTTGACTATTTTAAACAAAAGTTATAGAGTTTAATTATAAATTATTTCAAAGGAGAAACCTACCAACAGTGAAAAGGGAACCACAACTTTTTAGTATAATATGGACATAAAGAGAAAATGAATTTCTACAGAAAATTTTAAAAAATAGTTCAAAGAATTTTCATAGTAGTCCAATAGTCCCTTCAAGGCAAACAGACCATTTCAAGATGGAGAAACTGAGACTCAGGAATGTGCCAAGGTCACACTGCTGGGGCCAGACTCAAACAACTGTCTCCTAGCCCTCAGTTCTCATAAGAGGAGGATACTTTTGGTATTAGGAATGGAGTGACTCATCTTAGGATCGGTAATCAATGCACACGATTCCACATAACAGACCATAAACTCATTATCTTGCCTGTCGATCCTGATTTTAATAATCCTTTCTAATATAAAAGATGATCATCCAAACCTGCGATTACGTACACAGATCTGGAGGTAGAACAGCAAAACAGTAGAAAATCCAACTGTTTAAATTTGGGCTCAGACCATCCATTGGCTCTGAGATTTGATAGTTGGATATTTCTAACATTCTGAAAGGCATGCTTCTAACCAACAGAAATTCCACTGAGACCTAGCTCAAGTGAGGAGTGTTGGTTTGGGCAGGCAGGAAAGTCATCTTCCCTTGAGATGGTCAGTATCCCCTCACAGGTGAGGAAGCACATGACTCTTAAAAATACTGCCTTTTCTTAATGTCAAGCCTCCTATTTGGCTCAAACTTTCTCTCAAGCACAGAATGTCTTTTTGAATGTTTCCTATTAAGAAGAGAAGAGAGATTTGGTCTTAGAGAACCTCCAACCTCCGTGTTTGCCAGAAGCCAATGGATTCTCGGCTGCATCTGAAAATTCAGTACAACAGGAATGGTGATACAGTTTTATCAAATTAAAGAGAGAACGATTTCTTCAAAGTGAAACTGGGCACAAGAGTGGAAATTTGGAGCTTTGTAGAATTAATGTTCCAGATTAAGGTGTGGAGCGAGACTCTGAGGTACCTGAGTACTGATGCCAGGGATCACACCGGAGACTGAGATGGGCTCCTTTTCTATCTTGTCCACAGCCTCCACAACATCCATATCACCCGCCTCTTGTATCTCAGGTTCTAATTCAAAGCTCTGCAAAGATGACGCAGCTGAGGAAGAAAGCACAATGAACTTCGTGACTAAGAAAGCAAAAGTACCGATGCTATCAAACAGATTGTATAGGTTTCTATTTGTTTGTTTGTTTTCTTTTAGAAGCCATAAAATCAAGAGAATCAAGTTCTCTTCCATGTTAAGGATTATACATGCCAGGTACCAGGAGTAATTCAGCAATTACTTAAAAATCTGTTTGGATCTGAAAATGAAGAAAAAGGAGAAAGTGTCTGACTTTACCTCCTCCCACCCAAACTTAAGCAGGTACCTAAACCCATTAGTGTTAAGTCTTTTCATTATACAATTCTTTTGGTACCTTCTGACTGATAAATACCAAATTAAACCTAATCATAAATTACTTCTGACAAACTAGGTTTCCCAGGATGTGGGATCTCAGGAGTTCTTTAAGTACTGTTTGGAGGTGTTGTGACATGCCACTCCTTCAACAGCCCCCAAAAAAGCAAAGTGGAGAATGTTATTTGAATAAGGAAAAATGGTACAGTCCTTTGGAAAATAGTTTGGCAGTTTTTTTTTTTTT
>NW_024345483.1:1074676-1258385 GCF_902729225.1 Pteropus medius
TCCCACTCCCAGGAATTTAGCCAAGTGAATTAAAATTTTATGTTCACGCACAAAAAACTCTATGCAAATGTGTATAATAGCGCTAGTTATAATCACCAAAAACTTGGAAACAACCCAGATGTCTTTCTACAGAGAAATGGATTTTAAAAAAACAACTGTGGCACATTTGTAAGATGCATTACCAATCAGCAAACAAAAAGAAATGAACCATTGATTCACGCAACAGGGATGAATCTTAAATGCACTTTCTTAACAAGGCCAGACCGAGCAGGTTAGATGTTGTGTGATTCCCTTTACATGATATTCTAGAAAACAGATGATACACAGATCAATGGTTGTCAGAGGATGGGGGACAGAGTTTGAGTTCAAAGAGGTAGTGCAAAGGAATTTAGGGGTGATAGAACCCCTCTGCTTGGTACTGTGGTGGTAGATACATGACAAATGCATTGGCTTTTGTCAAATCCATAGAACCAAACACCCCAAAGAGCGAATTCTACTGTGTGCGAACCTAAAACTGAATTGCTCTTATACATTTTAGAAATCACAATCATGGGTCCATGGACTTCCCACCCCCCCCCAACCCAAATCAATCATTTTGAAAGGATTTTTTTAGCAAAATTTTGAGATTGACAGCAATAATGGAAAGATTGTTAACTGGAGTATTTAAAAAAATAGAGGTATCACTTCTATATATAGAGATGCCATGATATAAATTATCTATGATAAGATCAGCTATTAGAAGACGTGATCTGCATTGTGCATCCACCACTGGTTTAAGTTTTGTATCTTATTACGATTGTTTATAAAATGTCTTTAATTGAAACTTATAGAATGTCACTGTTTGTGAGAGACTATTTCTTTTGCCCTTTACTAGCAATTCTTCTTATAGCATAGTTTTTGAAAACAAGAGGTCTCTTTAGAATGAAACTATTATGCCACAGCAGAAAAGACTGCATGAGTATGAAAAGATGCTATTCTTCCAAGGATCGAGATATAGCATCAGTCCTTAGAAGATTAAAATTAAATGGGAAGGAATAATACCCTCCCCCAAGCACTCAAACCATTGATGAAATATTCACTTTCACTGCTCTTAAATCATCTAAAAAACTTTACAGAAGATGAAGAACATTACAATTCACTCTTTTGATTTCACATGATTATAAATAGAACATCATCTTCATTTGAAAAACTGTAACTACTTCTGTAGGCTATTACTTTCCTTCTAATAGTCCCTATCCGAATGTTCAAATGTACCTACCTGGCGATCCAAGTACGGTTTCCAGGGAAGATACGCTATTTTCAGAAATTGTATCACATTCTACCTTCTTTTCATGAGCATGTCCCTGTGGTCCATAGTTGTCAATCTCTATAATATCATCTTGATCCTAGGAATTTCCAAAAGAGAAGATGACATTTCAATTAGACAAAAAGATATATAAATAAGAGGAAACACAGGCAGAACAAACTTTGATGCATTTCACAGAACAGTTTCTAACATTGCTTCAATCAATTGAATACCTAACATAAAACTATCATGTAACATGTCCACGAAAAATATTGCTAGAAGATAAAACAAGCAGATTATGGGTGCTATATATTATACATTATGAAAATCTAGAAGAGAAACAGTATATACATGCTAAAAGCACAAGCATAATGAAGATGTGTGCCCATCAAAGGCCATGAAAAAAAAAATGCCTTTCAGAGGTGTTAGCAGGATGCTGACCTGCTGGTTTAGAGAGGTGCGAGAGCTGTGAGAGAATAGTACTACCATTGACATGGCTATTTTTCCAGAGGTCCTACACATGCAGCCTAGGCTTAGAGCAAGGAAAGGCCAACTGGGGGGCTGCTACTCCATGTTTTTAATAGGGATTAAAGGTGAAAGTGTTATTAGCAGAAGTACCTTTATAATATGTACTAGCAAAGAGATGGAAATAGCCATGGAGAGCTTCTAGTGCAACCTCTCCATTTGATAGCATCAAAGAGGAGGTCGTATAGCAAGTTAGGAGCAGAGCGAGAGAGAATCCAGTGACGTTCAAATCCAGTGCTCATTTCCCTAACCCTGGCCACCTATCTCAATTTAAGCCATTTGCTGCTTTAAACCATATACATCTATTTAGTGATCCACTGCCACTTCCTTAAAATAGGACCTTTTTTTTGAATAGTCTGGGGCTCACTGCTTATGTGAAATTTAAATTCAATACCTGGTCTATCAGTGAAATCTTTTACATCTCTGCTAAAAGATTGTTAGTTTGCTTGCTTGCTTGTTTTGGATGAAATTAAGACGGACCCTTGCTGGTTTTTCTACAAGAAATCAGTTTGTTAGAGCCTATAAAACTCTTATGTTTTGTACAACTCTTCAGAGCACCTCTCTGCCAGATGGGATACTGCCTGATTCATAAATCACTCCATAAAGCCAATTAAATTCAGTTTAAATTTCTTTAACTGAATTTCTGTTATCTAACACTCTAAACACTAGGCACACTCTCATCTCAAGGCCTCATATTGGTTTTCCCTCTTCTTGAGTCTTCCGCTAGATATCTTCATGGCTACTTAATTCCTTTAATTTTTGCTCATATTTCATACTGTATTCCCCTCACCTGTTGTATTCTCAACTCTTGTCATCCTTCTCTATTTCTTTTCGATAACTCTTCTCACCTTCTAATTTGTGATTTGTTTATTTAATATACTTATCTTCTTTCTCATCCATCTCCTCCTGCTTGAATGTAAGCTCTAGAGCAGGAATTTTTCAGTTTTTTTTAACTGATGTATCCACACACCCCCCCTCACCTAAAACAGTGTATGGTACAAAGTAGGTGTTAAACAAACATTTGTTCAATGAATGAACAAACGAACAAATTTGAAATGACCTTTAAAATAAATATATTTAAAATGTTCAAAAATATAAAGAATGAGAGGCCATAAAAGAAATAAGACAACATGGAAAAACAGAGAGCTTTAAAAATAGATTCTTTGCTGTGTGTTACGAAATATAGCTTTTGGGACCAGACAGGCCTGGGTTTGAATCCTGGCTCTACCACAATCTGTGTGACTTTGGGCAAGTTATTCAATGGCAAGAATCCAAAGATTCACTATCTGTAAAATTGGAATGATAATGCCTCATACAGTTCTTGTACAGTCAAGCACTTAGCCCAATCCTTGACGTATAAGTCCTCAATAAACTTTAGTTCTTATTATTATTTTAGCATAAATACTATGTCACTCCCTACCCCTAACTTGAGTTAAGGTTACTTTCTTAGACCACTTTTTGGACACTTCATAAGTATCTGCTGAGTAAGTGCCTATCAATATAGTAGTCGCAAAATCAGTAGATTACTCCCTCAGCTAGGTTTGTCTTGTCCTCCCAGTTAACACACAATTGGCCCGGGCAGAGTGCTTCTGAGTCTAATTTGTGCTCTGGCTCTCCTACCCCACCCAGCTTCCCGGTGCATATGCAAAGCTAACCCCTTCTGAAGGCTTGCCTGCTGCCTCCAGACACAATGGATTTGGGTGAAAAAGCAACTTGATAATGTAAAAGTTCCAGTTCTACCAAAATGCCTGTTTAGATTAAAATAAAGTATTTGGGACTGAGTCAATTAGGAAAAAATTGCTTTGGATTGGCATTGATGCTACTACATTTGCCATTGTTGTCCAATTGGTAAAGTGGTGGTTTTGTGGAAGGAACTTTATCCTCAATACATCATCTTGTTTAAAATTCCTTGCTGATTAACAGTTATTTTCAATAGAACATGCTTCTTTGAATACAGGGTTGTCTGTAGTAATAGAGGACAAGTCAAAATATATTGATCCCTGGCAGGGGGCTGGTGTGCTTTGAGTGGTTTTCGTCGTTTCTTTTGCTTAGGTTTACTTGAGATCCTTAGATCTTTGGGTTTCTAGGATTCATCAAATGTGGAAAATTTCTGGCATTATTTCAAGTATTTTTTTTCTGTACTCCCCTCTACCCTTTCAGGACTTCATTTACATACATATTTGGACACGTGAAGTTTTTAACAGCTAATAGATACTCTTTTCATTTTTCCTGTTCTTTTAAAACTATTTTTCTCTTTGTGTTTAATTATGGATAATTTCTATTGCTTTGTGTTCAAATCCACTAACCTACTAAATCTACAATGTTTAACCCTGCCATCAATCTCACCCATTGTTGCGTTCGCTGCTCAGATTTTGACTTGAGATTCCCCCCACGTTCCATATTTCTACTTAAATGTTTGAACATATGTAATATAGTTTGATTGTTTTTAATATCCTTGTCCACTAATTCTAAAGTCTTTGTTTGTTCTGGACAGGTTTCTACTGGTTTTTCTCTTCAATAAGGGTCATATATCGCTGCTGCTTTGAATGCCTGATAATCTTTGGCTGAGTACCAAATATTTTTCATTTTTACCTTGTAGGTAGGGTATTGGATATTCTTGTATTCTGATAAACATGCCTCATCTTTGTTCTGGAATGTAGTTAAATTACTTGGAAAAGAGTTTGATCCTTTTTGATCTTTCCCTATGATTTGATAGTCAGAACCAGAGCACTAGTTAGCCTGAGGGTAATATTTCCCCACAACTAAGGCCAGACCTTTCTGTGTACTCTTATACCCCATGACCTGTGTATTAGGAAGCTATCCAGTGTGGCTGATAGAAACAGGAATTATTAGCAGTCTTGTATGAATGCTAGCACTTTTACCTCTAATCCTTTTGGATAGTTCTTTCCCCTCACAGATCCTTGGTATCTTCTCTTCATGCGGCCCTCTCCTCTCTGGTACTCTGCTAACCACCTTAGACTCCCTATACTCTCTTCTAAATCTCAATTCAGGCAGTCCCCTGGGATCCCTCTGTGTTCTCCCTCTTGGCCATATGGCCTGGAAACTTGCTACGGAGTAAGCTGTGACAACTGTAGGTCTTCACTCATTTCTCATCTCTTAAGAGTCTCTGTCCTTTGTTTCTTGATGTCCATTAATTTAAAAACTTATTTCATTTATTTTGCCTGTTTTATTTTTGGCTGTTTGGGGTTGGAAAGTTAATATTCACTTGTGCATCTAAATTTATGAGTGTCTATTATATGTGGCATGGCCTGTTTAAGGTATGTGGGGATATGATGATGAACAAGACAGCTCATGCTCTCACAGCTTAATTTTATTACAGGAATACAGATAATGTACTAATGAATGAGGTTCCTTTGAGCATTATTACATCCACATGAGGTAGCCTGGCAGATTATTGCCACTTCCATTTTACAGATGAAGAAACTGAGGTTCTCCATGGTAAAATAACTATCCCCAGGTTACATAATTGGTAAGTGGAAGAATCAGGAATGAAACCCTTATCTTCTGATGTCTAGGCCATCCATCTTTCACACTGCAGCACTGTCACCACTGCAGTGACCCAGCATAGCAGCTGTGTTACATGCACTCACAGAGAAGGCTTTCTCTGATGTTTTCTTCATTGAGGAGGTTTTCTGTGATATTATTTTTGTTCTTCTATATCTTTTTTCTTACAGTTTGATCTTATCTCCTAGATTAGATTCAGATCATTGGGGTTTCATTTTTCTATTAATGTGTATCCCTATAGGATTCTCTCTAGTAATAGCTGGTGAACGGGTAAATGAATGATACATTTGATGGCTTAGAAAGAGGATGGAGGACAATCTCAGTTAAGGACTGGGTTCTGCTCTTGATGGGATGATGCAGTCTCACAAGTTTATTCACACAGCCTAATGCAGAAGACAGGTCAGTAAACTTTCATTTTGAAATGCACTCACAAGCCAAAAAATCCTTGAACAAAGTCTGGCATATATAATATTAATACATAACCTTACCCTTTTTCACAGTGCTTTTCCTGGTTACTTCCCATAACTGGCCTCCTCCCACCTGCCCCCCAACTTTTGTCTTTAGCCAAAGATGATATTTAAGGTGGTGGCTTGGGCCATTTGAAGGAGTTACTCAGTTTTCCTGAGCATCTCCTATGTATACAGGAGGTATCCATGTTATTAAATTTGTGTTTGTTTTTCTCCTGTTAATCTTTCTATTATAAGGGCATCTCAGCCAAGAATCTAGAAAGATTGAGGAAAAATTATTTTGCCTTTCTCACACTGAGAACTCCCATTAACTAAAGAATCCACATTATTGGGATAAGGGCTCAAGCTTCAAGTCTCTGATTGTCAATATACATACATCCGGGGGAGCAGCAGCAGATTCAGCCCGCAGAGATTTCATTCTAGACTTTCTTCCACTTTGAGCACGTCTATAAATAGGTAAAAAGAGAGACAGTAAGTACATCTCACTTGCCATTTAAACCAAAATTTTCTGTAAATCAGTAAGGTTCAAATTAGGAAAAACAGTTTATTTTCTTAATATATAGCATCATCAATCTTTGGAGTGTCACTTTTCCTACAGAAAAATGTCATTCTGCATCATATCTATAAAATAAACCATTTGGACCTTCATTACAATGAAGTTTGCTGCAGGTCTCAATGCCTCTTTTTGACAGTGGTGAGCAAAGTAAGCTTAAAAAAAAAAGCCAAGGTATATCAGTAAATGTTCTTAATTTTTAAACCAACTGCAATTGCAAAAATGTCTTCAGGCCAAATTCAATTTTGTTTCCTGTAATTAGAGAAATTCTCCGTTCTCTGGCTCATTAACAATTTATTTCTATCAAAATTAGAATTTCGATGCCCAAGGTGAGAAGGCAGCTTCCTGGCACACTCCGTTCTAAATACTAGCTTACTTTTCACCAAATAAGTAGGAGATGCGAGAAAGAGAAAGCAAGAGAGACAGGAAGGAGGGAGAGAGAGAAAATATGAATGAATGAGAACATGTTTTTAATATTTAAATTACTTTTGAAGCCGTAAAAATTTCATAACTGATAAATATGAAAATGTATTTTGTGTTCGAGAGTCTTTCTTTTGCAGGACAAAGAGTGAAAAGCCCCTGAAAGGGAACAGAGTTTGCCACTCAAAAATATGCCTCTCTGGGATATTATTTTAAGCTGATAAAATATTTTTAAGAAAAGACTAGAGAAGAAACTCTGATCTTCCTCCTAATTCCCTGAAAGAATTTAAACAGAAGATCTGCTGCTCCAGGAAGGGGACTATCAGTATAGATAACTATAGTTTAACATGAACTGAAATAGACAGGGAGGAACCTAGCAAGGCTCATTTGATCAAAGTCCTCTCTGTGTCACGTTGTTAAAGATGGCCCAGCAAACATTTGTTTATCAAACATTTGCTTTTCCATCTCTATGTGAATTGCCTTCCTCTCCCTTTTAAGTCCCAAACCACAACCCCCCTTTCTCCCTAGCTCAAGATGTCAGATAAGCCTCAACTGCATGATTTGTCCTCAAGCCCCATGTCCTTATGGACCCCCGCCATGTATATACGTATTTAAATTTGGTCATTTTCTCCTGTTAATCTGTCTTATGTCATTTGAACTATTTGGCCAGCCAGAATAACTAAGATGGGAAGGGAGAAATTTTTCTCCTCCTGCACATCCCTGTTGCACTACAAAATGAGAAACTGGAGTCTGCTAACAAATATGATAAAAAGGAAGACATAAGCATAGCGACACAGTGCCAAAATGGTATCTGTGAATCCCTCCCAATTCATTCAGAATATAGAAAATTAACAGAATAACTGGGTTATTCTGCATAGTTTCCAGAAGGGAATACTGATCCAATGGAGAGAAATTTTCCATTCTCTGTATATCACAGGATCCAGTCAAAAAATACATTAAACTTACATCATTTATTTATAATCGTAGACAATTAAGAAGAGTTTCAAAAGATATTTTGGATATCAAAATATACATTTAAGAAGTATTGATTTAAATAGCATAAAACAACCAGTAAATGAGTTAATTCAGTTATTTGTGTGTATGATGGTGCTATAAAATATCTTATATGTATTTCTTACTGGTTTGACTTTCAACACCAAGTGACCGAGATATAAACAGAGTTACTTATAAGTTTGCCCCAATATCATTTAAAAATAAAATTCCTAAAAGATTATCATCTTTAATTTTTTTCAGTCTTTGACTAAATTTATAAGCCAGTTTAGTCTAAGAGAACATTTCCTTAGTAAGTGTTGATACTTCTTCAAGGTTATTCTTCACTTTCTGTTCTTTATATTATCACCTTTGCAGACCACTGTGGACAAAACCAGCAGTAACCTCAGAGAGATCTGATCATAAATTCCTAACTGGGCAGGTCATGGTGGGTAGTCATGCCCCATGCATATAACTTCTTTAGTAAGAGGTTAATCTTTGCCTTAAGCAAGCCCTGTCCATTGTTTCTGTGCATTTAGGTTAATACACCTTTGAAATGCCTTTTTCAGACCCCTTGGAAGCTTTAACCACCTTAGAGAGAGCACACAATCTTGTTAAGTATCCTGTAATCCAATCCGTGCCTTGCTTCCTCCCACCTTCATTTTATCTTCCTTATGTTCCCTCCTTAATTCCAAACACATAAAAGAAACTGCAAACTGTCATTCTCGGAAGTATTTTTCTCTGTTGAGATCTTGCTTCCAGGTGTAGCCTCTGTTTGGTCCAAAGAAACTCTAAGAAATGCATAAAATTTTCCTACAGCTTTGGATGTTTTTATGTTGACACTATATTTTCTCCTTTGGTTTCAACTAGGAGTAACTGACATCTCTAGCTCCAGACCACTCCCTGAGCTAGACTCATAGATCCAACTGCCTTTAGAACATGTAATCTGGATGTCTAACAGATACCTCAATTCAACATGGTCCAATCAACTCCTTCTCATCGTCCTTCTCTCCCTCCTCCAGTATCTCCTATCATGGTGAAAACTGCTGCCCTCTATCCAGTCATTCAAGACTGAAACTTGCATGTCATCTTTGACTCCTCCCTCATTCAGTTCTCTTCTGTTCTAGATGAAAGTTCATTACTTTCTGTTCACCTTTTCTACCTGGTGAATTTCTTGAAGACAGTGCACATGCTTGGAATCCCTTGTATCCCCAGCGCTTCACACAATGAAGAATACTTACTAGGTTTTTCATGAATATTTGCTGAGTGAATAAAGGAATAAAAAACTGACCAGTGGATTCAATTAAAATATTTGCACATCCCTTACTCCTCCTCCTCTTGGCTTGACATCATTATTTTCAAGGATAAGCTGAGGCTTCTATCTGTTCCTTAAAAGCAATTAAGTTACTCCATTTGGGCTTCTAAATAGGAAATAGCTATACCTGAGATAAACAGCATGTGAATGAATGTCCAATATGGTAGCCACTAACCACGTGTAGATAAATTAAAATCAAAATTAAATAAAATTTAAAATTTAGTTCTTCAGTCATAGCAGCCACATTTCAAGTGTTCAGTAGCTACATGTGGCTAGTGGCTGCTGTATTAAGAGTAGCTTAAAGAGCATTTATGTCATCATTGAAAGTTCCAGTTGGCAGTGCTGTATCAAAGGATTCAGTGAGTTGTACTGGACAAGACGCTGACAACGAAACATTGTGAGACTGCTATATTATGCTTTAAGTCCACCGGCTTGGGTATAGAGAAAGTAAAATAAAGAAAAGTTTTCCAAATTCTTCTGTAAATTTATATTTCATGCTTCTCTATAAGTCAATATAGATGGCAAATATTTAACTTAGAATGTACAAGTAACAAATAAGTACATACATCGTTAATGAAAAGCTGCAGGAGTATTTCATACCTAACTAGTCCATGCATGTAAATAATAAATTCAGGCTCAGGATATGATGTGCAACAGGTTTGCAGTCACACTCATTACTGGCCTTTTGTTAGGAACAGATACAAACAGAACTTTCTTTTTCCAAATTGCATCAGTTAACTTTCAAAAAAAAAAAAAAGAACATATCAAAAAACTTTTTGCTAGTTATATTTACATCGAAGGACACCTTCTAATTTTACAAAGTACCTCTGTCTCATTATGTAAAATCTCAAAATGTTATTCTTCAATTGGGCCCTTAATGTTTTTTACTCTCTCTGCATTTTAAATCTTTTCCCAAGAATTGATATTCATTGGTAAAGTACTCAGCATGGATGAATTACTTTAATGAAAGGTTATTTTTAGCTGAAAAAAAGCATCTACTTCTACTTGCTATATAAATGAAACTGTAGATATGAAAAAGATATCAAACGAATACTGTCCTTTCATATGTCAATGAAGTACAAACTAAGGTGTTTTTTGAACAGTTGTGGCAGAGAGTCAAGAAACTGATGACAGTAAAAATATAATCCTAAATACCTCTCCTTGTTTAACTCACAGCTGAGATGATCTAATGTGAAGTGATGGAAGGAAGAAAAACCAGATTTTCCTCTTGGTTATAGGTTGTGACCAAAGTTTAAGGAGCTAATTTTTAAGATTACTCTAGCTAAAGCTAGTCCATAGGTTAACAGAGGAAGCCCACTACCACCCCATTTGAAACGTAAATTCTTGGATCAAGTTGCAGGCATCCTTTCCTCCATGACTAACTGCATCTCAGCCATCTCTGACAAGTGGATTAGTACCAGCATCTCCAGAACCTACCTACCCTCAAGAGTCGCTATATTCTTATATGGTTCACTAGGGATCATACCTAAAACAGCCTCCTATTTTCCCTAGGCCACACCATTGTGTCCAGCATTACAGAGCTGAAATGGAAGGTAGACAGAATTTGGGGTGTTTAAAGTGAGATTCATAATACATATCTTGTAGGGTTCTTGTAAAGAGAAAATAATATTTGGAAAAAGTGCTCTGTAATCTGTACAGTCCAACGCGATCATCTCAAGTGCCCTCATTAACCATTCTTCTTTGACAGTTCCAATCCTCTAAGTATCTTCTCCACTTAAATATATGATTTGAGATGTATAATACTGTGATTTGCTTTTAAATGGTTCTTTTGCGATTTTAATGCCCTCTCCTGTAAAATGTCTTCCTCGAAGATGAGTTCTGCATACACTATCATTTCTCTATTCCTTCAGAGCCAAGCAACAAACTCTCCAGTGTTGAAATAAGTATTCTGGGGGACCAAGATTTGCTATTGTTATAGATCACCTAGACCAATATGCTCTGTGTTTGGGGGCGGGGGCAGGTGAGAGGGGTATTGTATGGCTACAAGGCTCAGCATACAATGCACACTTGTAAATACCCCATTGAATGAATTTGCAAACTGATCCCTCCTGTTAATAAAAAAAAAAATCACAAGTCCCAAATGGTGTCACTCATGGTAAAATCCCATGATACAAAACCCAGATTTAATATCTGATCTAACTGTAGTTTCAACTTCTCTCAGAAACATAATCATATTCAACCAGTATAGAATTTTATGTTCAAGTACCAGAAGAGTAATCTGTCACATGAGCCCTAGACACCCCCTACAGAAAGCAGCAGCAATCGGCATGATAAAAACACTTCCCATTCTCTTCACCCAAAGCAAAGGTATCCAAGGCCCAAAAACATTCCTTCCTTTTTTGTTAATAGCTCCCTTGCTCCAGTCTTCTTCCTATAAAAAAACTTCTATTTTGTACAACCACTCCAAGCACACCCTCTGGTTCATTAATTGGGAAGCATCCCATTTAGCAATCACTTAATTAAAACCAATTAGATCTTTAAATTTACTGGGCTATATTGTTTCTTTAACATGTTAAAATGTTCCAATCTTTTATAGTCATATCACAAGCTAAGCTATGAACATCCAAAACAGAATTAACTACAAATGAGTATGAAGTATTACTAACTCTGCAATAGTTTGTACACATTACTATGCTGTCCATTCTTTACCAAAAGAATGTAAATGTGTCCCATTACTGGCTCCTGCTTAGCTTCCCTTTTGGAAAGACTTTGCTTTTTTTTAAGGATTGAAGAAGGCCAATTCAACAAGTCGATTTATTAACATAAAATATGCCAAAAGCCAACTTGCCAATAGACCATTTGACTGAATGGCCTACGAATCAAAAGGTTTGTAGATGGTTTGTAGATGAAAAAGCGATTGTGGTTCTAGAAAACATAACCTCACAAGGTGATCTGATCATAAATTCCTAACCTGCAGGTCAATGGTGGGCAGTCACACCAAAGGCATATAACTTCTTTAGTAAGAGGTTAATCTTTTCCTTAAGCCAGCTCTGTCCTTTGTTTCTGTGCATCTAGGTTAACACACCTTTGAAATGCCTCTTTTCAGAGCCCTCTGAAGCAATAGTACCCTTAAGAGAGCACAGAATCTTGTTAACTATCCTGTAATCCAATCGTCACCAGTTTTTCTCCCACCTTCATTTATCTTCCTCAGTTCCCTCCTTAATTTCAAATGTATAAAAGCTGCTGCAAACTGCCATTCTGAGAAGCATTTTCTCAATCGGTTGAGATCTTGCTTCGAGGAATATACTGTATTTGGCTCAAATAAACTTTTATAAAAATTTTCTACAGGTTCAGACATTCTTACATCAACAGGATCTGTTTGCCAAATTGGTCAAATATACCGATTTACTAAAAATCTGCTTCTGATGGTGATACAACCAGCACTGTGGTACGAGAGGAATCTCCAGTTCTCTCCCCTTGAAGTTACACATTAGACAGCTATAACTCAACAAAAATATTTCCTGCTCAACACAAAAACACATCTGAGAGATCTATCCACTGAGACATATGAAGGTGGGCAAATCTAAGTGAACAGGGGAGATGAGATGGGGTAGGAGGAAGGACAGAGATGGAAGCTATGGGAAGTCTGGCACTCAACACAGCCCCAGAGGATGTGATAGCAGTGAAGGGTCAGCTGCAACCCTCACTGAGCAAACCAGAGGGGCAGAGATAGCAATGAGACCTGAGCAGCCGGCACATGTTGAGGCAGGGCCTAGGTCAGGGACAGAGAAGTGGTTCAAAGGGTCACAGTACTCTACTGCTTGCCATCACGAGACAAAAGATTCCACAGATGTGAGAACCCACCCATCCTTTCCCCCTGTGCCCTGCCCTGCAGTAAAGTCCTCACTTGGCAGATCATGAAAGGGCTGAAAAAAATTTTCCAGCCTAAGTCGTCTGCACTCATTGGGGATAAATCCACTAGGAAGAGAAGAGCCACGGATGTGCAAACTCGCTTCCCCTCACCCACCATGGCTGTGCAGCTTACTAGAGGCAGCTGAGTCAACTCAGTGTGGTTCTACCAGTGGCTTCTGGCTACAGGAAGGTGGTACTGGGAAAACACAGGTCAACCTGGGAGCACCAAAATATATAAAGCAACTACTAACAGAACTAAAGGGAGAAACTGAAAAATACAATTATAGTAGAGGGCTTAAATACCACATTTACAGCAATGGACAGATCACCCAAACAATAAAGAATATCAATAAAGAAATGTCAGCCTTAAATGACACATTAGACCAACTGGACATAATCGAAATTTATAGTTTTCATCCCAGAATACTAGAACATACATTCTCTATTGCACATGGAACATTCTCAAGGACAGACCATACGTTGGGGTACAAAAATAGCCTTGACAAATTTAAGAAGATTGAAATCGTACCAAGTATATTCTCTGACCACAATGCTTTGAAATTGGAAATTGACTGCAAAAATAAATCAGGAAAAACCATAAATATGTGAAGATTCAAAAATTCAAAACACACTACTAAATTAGACTGTGTTAAAAAAAGAAATGAGATCAAAAGATACATAGAGACAAATGATACTGACAATATGGCATACCAAAATTTGGGGGATGCAGCAAAACGGTTAATATGCGGCAAGTTTATAACATTATGGGTCTACCTTAAGAAACAAGAAAAATCTCAAACTAAGGAGAGGAAGCATCTGAAAGGGTTCAGGGGAAAGGGCTTGCAGAAATGACCAACTGAGCCAGTTAAAGTCCATTCCTAACTGCCCTCTCTCCCCCACCTCAAGGACTCTCCAGCTCACATCTGTTGATTCATAGTTTGCTATCCAACTAATGTTCTTATCTCTGTACCTGTGTAGGAATAACAGAACTGTGTAAAACTGCTTGTTATGTTACAATTAGAGCTTAGCCTTTGGATAGGAATCCGCTGAGAAGGTACTAGCATCAATAAGTGCTACTTTCTGCTTATAGCCTCAGTGTCTCCTCTCTCTGAGAACCCTATTAACAGTGTTGATAACGCCAAGGTCGCGGCTTCTACAAGGCAAAATGACTTGTAAATAGATAAAGACCAATGGTCTGGAAATTCCTCCTTCCTTGCAGCCCCGCATCCGAAGCTCCCCCTCCCATCCTAAGTCATGAAGCACATGTGAAATCTCAGACAAAGGATTCGTGTGCCCCTTGCGTGGACACTGCAGAGGTATAGAAGCTGTAAGAAATCTAACCAAGATAAGATCGTGCTTTGGGTCTGTTGAATGCCCCACGCTCTCTGCCGGTATTAAATTCTCTTCCCTCTAACAAAGTCGGTTGAGTGTCCAAATTCCTCCATCGGGTGTCACTTCCTGCAACAAAACAATCTAACATTTTTTGTTAAAAAACTAGAAAACAAAAAACAAAGCCTTAAATCAGTAGAAGGAAGGAAATAATAAAAATTAGAGAAGAATTAAATGAAATAAAGAACAAAAAGACAATAGAAAAGAAATGAATGCAATAAAAAGCTGGCTCTTTGAAAAGATTAATAAATAATGTCCTTGCTTCAGCAGCACATATAGTGAAACGATTAATAAAAAAAATTGACAAATCTATGGCTAGACTCATTAAGGAAAAAAGAGAAAAATCATCAAATTTGCGTGGAACTACAAAAGAATCCGAATAGCCAAAGCAACCCTGAGGAAAAAACAAAAAACAAAAAACAAAAAAACAAGCTTGAGTTATCACAATCCCTGACTTCAAATTATACAACAAAGCTACAACAATCAAATCATTATGGTACTGGCAGAAAAACAGACACACAGACCAACAGAGAATAACTGAGAACCCAGAAATAATAGAAACCCTCTTCAAATAAATGGTGCTGGGAAAATTGGAACGCCACATGCAAAAGAATGAAACTAGAGTGCTATTTGACACCTTACACTAAAATTAATTAAAAATGGCTCAAAGACCAAAATATAAGACCTGAAACAATAAAATACATAGACGAAAACGTAAACTTTTGGACCTTGGTATCAGAGAGGATTTTATGAATTTGACCACAAAGGCAAGGGAAGTAAAAGCAAAAATAAATGAATGGGGCTATATCAAACTAAAAGTCTCCTGCACAGCAAAATAAATCACTGACAAAACAAAAAGTCAACCAACTGAATGGGAGAAGATATTTGCAAATAATACTTTCTATAAGGGGCTAACATCTAAAATATATAAAGAACTCATACAACTCAACAACAACAACAACAACAACAACTAAAATAAAGAATCCTATTAAAAAAAATAGGCAGAGGACCTGAACACTTTTCCCAAGAAGACATACAAATGGCCAACAGACATATGAAAACATGCTCAACATCGCTAGTTGTTAGGGAAATGTACATCTCGCACCGGTTAGAATAGCTATAATCAACAGGACAATTAATAACAGATGTTGGAGAGGATGCAGAGAAAAAGCAACCCTCATACACTGCTGGTGGGACTGTAAACTGGCACAGCCACTATGGAAAACAGTATGGAGGTTCCTCAAAAAACTAAGAATAGAATTCCCATATGACCCAGAAATCCCTCTTCTGGGTACCTACTTGGAAAATTTGAAAACATTTATTTGTCAGGATATTTGCACCCCGATGTTCCTTGCAGCATTACTCACAGTGACCAAGACATGGAAACAACTGATGTGTCCGACGATAGATGACTAGATAAAGAAGCTGTGGTACATATATAATAATGGAATACTACTCGGGCAGGATGAAATACTGCCATTGTGACAACATAGATGGATCTTGAGATTACCATGCTAAGTGAAATAAATCAGATGGAAAATGACAAGAACCATACGATTTCACTCATATGTGGGATATAAAACAAAGCAACAAACAAAACAAACTCATAGACACAGAGAAGAGAAGGGTTACCAAAGGGAAGGGGCGTGGGGGGAGGACGAAGAGGGTAAAGGGAGTCAAATGTATGGTGACAAAAGGAGACTAGAATTTGGGTGGTGAGCACACAATGCAATATACAGATGATGTATTATAGAACTGTACACTTGAAACTTACCTGTTATTAACCAATGTCACCTCAATAAACAATTTAAAAAGAAATCATAAAAAAAACTTATTTCTTTAATCTATTTAAAAATTCAAAGTACAGGATCACCAGTCGAGATGGTGTAGGTAGACACTGTGCTCGCCACCCCTCATTAAATAAAAATTACAACAAAACTACAGAAGCAGCATCACTGGGAGTCACCTGAGGTCTGGCGAAACAGAAGTCCTACAACTGGGGACACAGAGAAGAGGCCACCTCAAGAGAAGAAGCAGTAAAAACACGGAACGGCCAGGCCCCACAATTGTGTGTGGCGGTAGAGAATTGGGGGGTTATCTTGGCTGCAGAGGTCCCACCGGAGGAGTGAGGGGTCCTGGCTCCACACTGGGCTCCCTAGTCCAAGGTCCCAGTGCCAGGAAGAGAAGTCCCACAATCTTTGGCTGTGAAAACCAGCGGAGACCGTGGCTGAGTGAGGGGAGGGCTGTGGGAATCGCAGACTCTCTTCTTAAAGGGCCCATGTGTGGACTCACCGCTGAGGGACTCACTTGCTCTGAGCTCCAGCACTGGGGCAGCTGCTCGAGGAGCACCAGGGACACACGTGGAGGATCTGAGTTGTCTGGCTTCAGTGCGAGGGCTGGAGGGGCAGCTTGCTCTCGGACAGAAATGCTGGCAGAAGCCATTGTTCCTTGCTTGAGCCCTCCCCTCACCCAGAGTGCTGACGCAGGTGCCGCCATATCTGAGTCACCATCAACCTGGCTAACACAGGTTAATCCACTCAGGTGATTCCCTGACACTCCTCCTCTCCCAACTTGCAGGCCCACAAGAGCTGCCTCCAGTGTTTTGTTTTTGTTTTTTGTTTTTTCATACAAATGGCTTATGCTGCAGACTTTCCTAAAATCCCTCAAAGGCTCACAAAACTCCAAGAAGCAGCATCTGGCCTTCGTGTGCCCCTTACCTCCTGCTGAGCAGCCCCAAGTCCCATACTCATGGCAGCCGGCCTCAGGTCCTGGCTTGGTCTCAGGTGGCAGCAATCTGCAGATTGCTCAGTGACTCACAGGTGGAAGTGCACAGGCTGCAGCTGAACTTAGCCTGCAGCTGGGCCCTTCCCAGGAGGTCCTTGGGCCAGCATGCCCAGTGGCCTGCTTCAACCAGAGCCAGAGCACCACCGAGGGTTGCATCTAAGAGCACCTGAAAGTCATGCTGGACGGGCACCAGAGCCCTGGCTCCATACAGTCGGCCCCTCACCATCCAATCCTCACAACCAATCAGCCCAAGGGTCCATACCTCCCATCGATGTGCAAATAGCAACCAAGGCTCAACTACAACAGGGGGGCACACATAACCCACACAAGGAATACACTTTGAGCACCTGGCTCAGGTGACCAAGGAAGACTGAACCACTGGCCCCACAGGACACCTACTACACAAAGAAATTTAGAAGCCTTACCTAATACATAGAAAAAAACCCACAGGGGTGCAGCCAAAATGAGGAGATAAAGACAAACATATTCCACATGAAAGAACAGAACAAAGCTTCAGAAAAAGAACTAAACAAAGTGGAGACAAGCAGTGTACCATGTGCAGAGTTCAAAACATTAGTTATAAGGATGCTCAGTGAATTTAAGGGAGAGTAGATGAACTCGGTGAGAACTTTAACAAAGAGATCAAAAACACAAAAATGGAAATAGAAATTATAAAAGGGAACCAGTCAGAAATGAATAATACAATAAATACAATAAAAGATATAGGGTGGCTGAATGGAGAAGAAAACAAGATCTATACATATGATGCCTACAAGAAACTCACTTCAGATCAAGAGACACAGACTCAACTAAAAGGACAGAAAAAGATATTTCATAAAAATGGAAATGAAAAAAAATCTGGGGTAACAATACTTATTTCAGACAAAATAGACTTTAAAACAGAGGCTATAACAAGAGACAAAGAAGGATGCAGTCACCCCACTTTTGGGTATTAATCCGATGAAACCCAAAATACTACTTTGAAGGGACATGTGAATCCATACTTTCATTGCAGCATTATTTACATTAGCCAAGATATGGAGGCAACCTGGTTGTCCATTAATGGTGGAATAGATAAAGAAGAGATGGTACACATATCCAACGGAATGTTACTCAGCCATAAAAAGAAAGAAGGGAAGAAAGGAAGAAAAAAAACAAAGAAATTTTGCCATTTGCAACAATCTGGATGGACCTAGAGGGTATTATGCTGAGTAGAGTAAGTCAGAGAAAGCCAAATACCATATGATTTCACTTACATGTGAAATCTAAAGAACAAAATAAACAAAACAGAAACAAACTGTTGGGGATGTGGGTGATAAAGGGGAAGGGATTAAGAAGTACGAATTAGTAGTTACAAAATAGTAGCGTAGATATAACGTATAGAATAGAACAGCAATCTCCAAGCCTTCTGGCACCAGGGACCAGTGCTCCTATGAGAATCTAATGCCTGATGATCTGAGGTGGAGCTGAGGAGGTGAGGCTGGCGCTGGGGAGCGGCTGCAAATACACACGAAGCTTTGCTCGCTCGCCAGCCGCTCACCTCCTACTGTGAGGCCTGGTTCCTAACAGGTACCGGTCCGTGGCCCAGGGGTTGAGGATCCCTGGCATAGAGAATATAGTTAGTAATATTGCAATAACTATGTACCGTATCAGATGGGTACTAGATTTATCGGGGTGATCATTTCATAAGTTATATAAATGTCTAATGACTATGTCGTACACCTGAAACTAATATAATATTGCATGCCAACTATAATCAAAAAACAAAAATATTTTTTAAAAATTTAAAGTACACTAGATTGACAGAGTTTAAGGTCGTAGTAGAAAGAAAGAATTTCAGGGTTCTAGTACTTTACGGCACCAACTTGGCTCCTGATCTTCTCTCACAAGCTCCAGGTTCCCTCTTCACCCAAAATCAGGCTGTGCTAGATGATGGCGCTCTCTATTTCTTTTCTCTAGTACAAATTCTCCTCTCCTATCCCTGCTCCATCCATCTGCAGCAGTAGGGAACTGGAGTACAGCACATGCAATCTTTCTTAAAATGCTAACAGGAAAACTAGCCAACCAAAATATTCTAAGCATCTTCAAAGACTGTTAAAACCTTTCAATCTACTATAAATCACTAAGCTTTATCAGTTAAAAGATACAAGTTTTGATAAAACTGGTAAACATGGTATATTAATCTGTGGTGACAACATTAGAAAAAATTGCTAGATCACTGAAAAATAAAAAAATAAATTCTAAAAGAATATTAGAATAACCTAAAAAAAATTCCTTAAAATGCTGATAGCAAAAATACATTCATTGACTAAATTCAAGGATTAGTCCTTGCATATAATTTAGAAATAATTTAGTCATATGAAAAAACACGAATTATTTGACTATATAAGGGGTCCAAACTATAGCCTGTGAGTCAAAATTGGCAGCAGGCTGTTTTTGTATGAGGTAAGAATGGTTTTTAGTTTTTTAAAAGGTTGTCAAACAAACAATGTTATAAAGACCTTATGTAGTCTGTAATGTCTAAAGTATTTACTTATGTGGTCCCTTTCAGACATGTTTTTTGATAAATCAATACATTTGGGTAAAGGCTGTAAATTTACCGATCGTTCAATGGATTGGTTTTGCATGAATTGATTCTTGGGAAATTGGCCACTGGACAAATTGATCATTTGAGAAAGCTTTTCAAGAAAAAAAAATTTTTAAAAATATGGAACGCTTCATGAATTTGCACGTCATCCTTGAGCAGAGGCCATGCTAATCCTCTCTGTATTGTTCCAATTTTACTATATGTGCTGCCAAAGTGAAGACCCCCTCCAATTTTTTAACGTCTCCTGAAACTGATCATGACTTCTCTCAAATGAAAGAAAGACTATGAATAAATAGACATCAAAATTTGAAAAAACACAAGCAGGTCAAAGACTTGTTTTCCCCTACTGACTATGGAAGTCAATGGAAAACAGAATCCCACAAGAGATGCCCAGTCTATTTGCACTTGGGAAGGATCTTGATGGACATGAAGTGGTTTGAGATTATAGTTTCTTGCTAACAAAGGGACAACAACCCTCATCTTTTTAAAACATTAGCATATGAATATGGAAACACTTTCTTAGTGACTGCTTCCAGAAATATTTTTTGGTTTAAATGATAATTTTCAGTCTCAAAAACTTTTCCTTTCTTTTCTTTCTTTCTTTCTTTCTTTTTTTTTTTTTTAAGGAAGGGTCGAAGTATATTTCATTCAGATATTCTGAATGGAAGGAGTGTGCTATTTGAATCTACCCGTCTTCTCCAGTCGAGTAATTTATAACATCGTCTATCCTATATTGAATGAAGGCCCTGGCAGTTTTTAGGTGCAAGTTTCAGCATAAAGAGTATGCGTTTTCTGAACCCACTGCTCCAGGGTCAAAAAGGATATAGCAGGGACGAGTTTGGGGTCTGTGCGTGTGTGTGTGTGTACATGTGCGTATGTTTGCATGTGTGTAAGTGCGCACATGCACAAAGGTTGGGAGACAGGCAGAAAGTGAATTAAGATGGCTTGGGAAATACTTGGCTCTTCGCACTCCTCACTGCTCCCCGGATGAAGTGCAACGAGGATCAGTGCCAATGAGAAGATGACTTAAGGACTGCAAACCAAATGAGCCAATGACATCTTCCCTTTTTCCTGTTCAAACCATAGGAATAGATTCTTGTGGCTCTAAAATCATATTCTTTGCATGGGCTGAGATATATTTAAAATATAACTGATATATCTAAAGCCAATATATCTAAGCTGGTATATAATTGAACCTATATCATACAGAATAGTTCAGATGATTTCAGAATTAGCATGTGAAAATTTAAAACAAAATGTCAATCTTCAACTATTTAAAATGTGAGATCCCTTCAAAAATTACCTGGTAGGTAATTACTTTTATCACATAGCTAAGAAAACTCAATCTCTATCTTAGTTATGTGTTAACAAACTTGCTCTCAACCCCTACCAATACACAACTAAAAAGGATCAAAACTCACGTGGCTCCAGCCCTCATACATTTTGGTGTTTTACAGAGCATGGAGTCCAAATGGGAAAATCTCCACCAAAGGCTTACTCCATTCATTTCATAGAAAACACTCCTCTCTAAAGGGCCAGTCTGAACTTCTCCGATGTACTTTTCTGGTTACACTAGTTTTCCACAAACACATTAAAAGAGGAAAAACATCTAATGGCACTCAGTGCTATTTCCTCACCAGAATGGAAAAACAAGAAATGCATAATATTCATAAACACTAAGAAAGTCTGTACAAATCATCAATATGGCAAAAATCGTACTCTGATGTCCCCTGTACCTCGAAGGGCAAGTAACCTATGATAAGCAGTGCCCTGATCTCAAAGAATGAAAACAAAGCAGACAAACACTAAGTAAATAAAAATCCTATTGCTATGAAAATATAGTAGGTCATCAATAACAAAAAAAATTTTTTCTTCAAGGTTTTATAATCTCGAAAAGCATATTGCTATTATTGGCCTCTTCTGAACAATGCAGAAATATTAAGCAAACAAAAAAAATCACCTTTAGAATCTGATTAGTGTTCTGTGGTCTGCCTCTTTTTCAAAAGTACAGAAAGCGACATATAGTTTTGGTTGGTGAGTCACTGGAACATGCCTCGATTCCAGCCTGGATGCCAGCTGCTAACACTAAAGACATTCATAGGCAGAATGAATGTCAAGGTTCCACAGTTCCCCATCATATATTTGTGTAAAATTCATTCCAGGAGAAATTCATAAATCAGACAAGAAACTATACTAAGACCAGCAGTGTGTGGTAAGATATAAAGAGAGTTCACTCTGTTCCCACTAATAAGCCTTTTAAGCCAAGCCTTCCAACGGAAAACGAGGTGTCCTTTGGGGATGCATCTCCTGCTCCAAGAGACAGTCTCTGAAGGACTACACGGACAACTCAGATGTGTTTTTATAATTTATCTGGTACCATATGTACTTACATACTTCATTATTTTCATATTTAGCTTTATTATCAAATAGTTCTTCCAGCTTGAAACGATCTGAAAACTTTTTTATGAATTAAAGGTCATCGTGGTTGAGTCAAATTGATTCTCTTGCCATAGCGCTTCAAAGGAAAGAAATGTACACAACATTTTTACACCGCAAAACAGAGGAGGACCAGCTTCTTTTTAATGCAGCCAGTGGTTTCAGAGGGCTTGGCATGGGTACATATGTTCATGGTAAGGTTTTGCCAGACAGCCCATGTTTGATTTGGCACCTCCATCTCCCTCCTTTTAATCTACTCTCTCAATCATTTCTTAAAGGGAACATTCTATGTGTTTCTTCTGCAACTTTTATAGGACTAGATGGGGAAATAAAGCAACAGAAATCAATCAAGTCCCAGCTTATGTTAAAAGAAAAAAACTTTTCATAGTTCTTTGCTGCATCCTCAGTGTTGGCTGTATAAATATAAGATGACACTAAATTTGGCCTTATTTTCCTTTTTCATTCGGCAAATCAGCCTCCTTAGTTTCTCGTGGCAAGATGGACACTGGCTAATCCCACGCCTGTATCCTAGAAATCAGAAAGTGAGTTAATTGAATAAGATGAGCTACTCTGTCCTGAGGAAGACACAAGCTGGATGTAATTTAGATACATCCCTCTTGGACCTTTGGATTCTCTAGAAGAGGTTAAGTCCAACCCTGTGATCTCAAAGCTAAGTGGAGAGTGTCAATAGGAAAGTAGCAAGCAGGGACAGGGGAGCTCTTCCAACCCAGGCTCAGGAAGGACTTCTGGGAGGAGGCGGAATGAACTGGTTTCTGAATGGCGAGCAGGAATTGAGCATACAAAATATAGAGGGCCAGGACATTTTAGTCAGTGCAGAAATAGAAACAAAGGTACAGTAAAAGGGCTTAGATGCCATTTACATGGAATAGTGACTTCATTATGGTTTCTTGTTCACTTGTCCACCTCTGCACTCGGCAGGAAGTTTGATGAGGGCAGGCACACTGCTGGATATCGAGAGCACAGCCTCGTGGACTTTACAGTTTCATGGGGAACCCAGACAATGAACGAATAGCCCAAAGATAGCTATCCATTTACAAATTGCAAAAAGCATTATGAAGGAAAAGGGCAGGGTATCATAGAAAGAGAACCAAAAGGGAGAATGGTGAGCCAACCATGTGACAACACTAATGGAAGTTTTCAGATTGAGGACATAAGCATGTGCAACGGCTCTGTGTTGGAAGACAGCTTTGAGAATTCACAGAAGAAAAAAGGCCAGTGCGATTGGAATATGATAGATAAACAGAGAGTGAGGCACAAAGTGAGGTTTGAGAATAAGTAGGCATGAGAACATGTGTGCTTTACAGAGCATACAAAAAGATTTTGGATTTTATTCTAGGAACAAGGGGAAGCCACTGAAAGCTTCTGAACAAGAGAGACGAGATCTGTTTCAACAAATGGTTCTGGAACAATCAGACATACATATGGCAAAAAACATGAACTTCAACCTAAACTTCACATTTTATAAAAAATATTAACTGAAACTGGATCACAGATACAAATGTAAACCTAGAACTATAAAAATTATAGGAAAAAAAGGAGAAAACTGATATAACCTTCAGTTTGGCAATGAATTCTTAGACATGGCACCAAAAGCAAAATACATCAAAAAATGATAAAATTACCCTCCTTCACAATTAAATACTTTTGTTCTGCAAAAGACACTATTAAGAGAATGCAAAAAGAAGCTACAGACTGGAGAAAGTTCTCTGACAAAGGACTTGTATCCAGAATATACAGAGAATTCTGAAAACTCAATAATAAGAAAACACACAACATAATTTAAAAAGTAGGCAAAATGTTTAAATATTCAAATGATGAAAAGATGTTTGACATTTTTAGTTATTAGGGGAATGCAAACTGCAACCATAATTCATTACTCTAACGAAACAAAATGAAAACTTATGTCCACCAAAAACTTGTACGCAGATGTTTATAAAGCAACTTTATTAATAATTGCCAAAACCCAACAATAACCCTGACGTCCCTCAACAGGTGAATGAATAAAGTGTGGTATATACATACAATGAAATGCGACGCAGCAATAAAAAGTACTGATGCATACAACAACTCGAATGAATCTCAAAGGAATCATGCTGAGGGAAAGAAGCTAATCTCTAAAGATTATATACTGCATGACTCTAATTATAGACATTCTCTAAAACACAACTATAGAGATGCATGATCAATCAGTGGTGGACAGTGGTGGGGCGATTCTAAAGGGACAGCACAAGGAAGTTTTTTGTGAGTTGATTAAACTGTTCTTTATTGTGACTACGGTCATGGTTACACAAATTTATGCATGTGTTAAAAACCACAAAACTGTACACCAAGAGAAAACAAATTAATTTTGCTGTATAAGTTAACAAGTAAATTGCTTAATAATTTAAAAATGGAAGATATTTGTCCGCAAAAGACTTGTAAAGCAATGTTCATTGCAGCTTTATTTGTAGTAACCCCAAACTAGCAATAAATGTCCACTAAAAGGAAAATGCCTAACAAATTGTGGTATGTTCATGGAATGGAATACTTCTCGGCAACAAAAAAGAATGAACTACTGATACTATGACGTGATGAATCTCAGAGACATCACACTGAGTTTAAGAGGGCAGACTCAAGAGACTATATGTTATATAGTTCCATTTTTATGAAGTTATAGTAAAGGAAAATTTAATCTATAGTGAAAAAACATCAGAACACAGGTTGCCTCTAGGTGAGGGATAAGAGGGAAGGGGCACAAAATGCTTTTCTAGTGTGTTGAAAATATTATATGTCTTGATAGGAATGTGGGTTGCACGGGTTTAGGCATTTATCAAAACTCATGCAATGATCCCCTTAAGATCTATGCATTTCGTTATATGCAAATTTTCCCTTAAAATGTGAACAAAATGTACTCAGTTGAGGAGGTTTGCTTTTCACCATGACCTTGACTTGGCAACCTTAAAACTACTTTCTGTGCATTCTAAATATGAACAAATGAGTAAATATATTGAGGATAATGAGGCTAGGCCTCTCTGACCATAGAAGAGTGCTGCAAAAGTATAAATGGGAAGACTAGAATGAGCCCTGCAGCGTTGGTTTAGAGTAGGAAGTATGAATATGAACCATGGTTTGTAATATTTTATACGAACACACACAAAAGTACATATACATATAGATGGGTAGATATGCAAATAAATATATAGATCTTTATGCCTATGTATACGTGTGTATTCGTTTCCTAGTTATGAAAGTACCTAGAAGCAATAACAAAGCAGTGACAGTGAGCATAAGTAGTGCCCAGGTATTGGTTTCTAAATATCTCCACTTAAAGAAGCCAGGGTTCCTTTAACTAAGGCTTAGAGAACCAGCTAATTTCATGGCTGAGGCAGAGAGAGTACGAAACGAACCTGAAACATTATATAGTGCCAGAAAGTAAGGAACGCTCCAAGAATGGTGAGAAGCATCAAAAAGACACAAGAGCCAAATGGAAGGGGCTGGTCGATTCTGGGACAATCTGAGCATTGAAATAAACAGTAATAGCAAAATACAATCCAATGAATTAACAAATCAATAAATAAATACTAAATGAGGAAATGCAGACCACAGAGGCAGAGGAGAGGAGAGAAAATAGAAGGAAGAAAAGGAAGAAGGGGGATGGAGAGGAAAGACAGAGAGAATAATGATAAAGCAAATGGCGGAAATGCAAACAGTTTTAAGTATGGGCAAAGGAGAATACAAATGGTAGTTCCTGCCAAAATTCAAATAAGAAGTTAAAAATTAAAAAAAAAAATTAATGGAGCTAAAACAAAAGAATATCCTGGGATAAAAATGGGTAAAGGAAAAAAAAATGGGTGAAGCAAAAAGCATTACGTCAAAAGAGCTAAGCCCTGTCCAACTTCTTCGGAGACCTAATACACAGCCTGGCATCTTCATTACCGGATGACAAATGAAAACCATGAGAAAAAAATATTCCATTGTTAATTGTCTCAGTAGAAAAAGCAGCTGCTAGCATATTTATCCAAAACTACTTTTCATAAATAGGCTAATACTCAGATAATTCATCCCAGGTTTTTCCAAACTTTGATATTTATTAGACTTCTTTTCATCAGTCTCTACATGAGACTTAATGAAGCTTCTCCAAGATCACACAACCTATAAATGGCCAAACAGAAATAAAATCCAAATATAGTAGTTTAAAATATCCCAAACCTATGTGGGGGATTTTTTTGTTTTGTTTGGGGGTTTCTTTGTTATAACTATACCACAAGACCTCCGCAGCATTTGCAAAAGTGACAGGAGACAGTGTGGAGTCGAATTAGCCAAGTTACTCGCAGAGGGAGAGCAGAGTGCCTTGCCTGAGGCTTCACATAGCAGTGAAAAGCAGGAAGAAATAATGCTGAATGCCTCTAGAGTGGCTATCTCCTGGCTATTCCACAGGAGCATGGGCAAGCTGACACAGGCCCAGTTCCCCTCCCAGAGATTCTCCTGCCTTTTTGGTTGTAGTCCTCTCCATGTGTTGCATGTTCTAGTCCTCTGCTCCTCTCTGCCCTCCCTCCATACTGGTTGCCCCCTGCTTGCTGACTCTGCTCCAGCCACACTGGCTTCTCAAACATATCCAATGTGTTCCTACCTCAGGAACTTTGCACCTGTTTTTCCTTCTCTCTGGAATATTTCCTCCCAAATCCACGTGGCTTGCTCCTCCACTCCTTTCAGGTAACTAAAAAGTCGCCCGCTTTCTGAGGCCTTAGCTGGTCACCTTATCTATTACCTTAAACCATTCAGAGTTGCTCATATTGTACCATCTTTTAACCTACAAAAATGTCAATTGTGTATGGCAAAACCTAATAAAATTTAACTTCTCCATAACAGTCCCTATCCCTCTCATTACTTAATGTTTTCCCTTGGCCCTCCTTGCCATCTCACCTACTCTCATCTGTTGATTTATTATCTTTCTCCCCCACTAGAATATATGCTTCAAAGAGATAAGGATTTTTGTTCAGTGGTGTGCCCTCAGAGCTTAGAATGGAACCGCCCAGAGAGTAGATGCTAAATATTTGCTGTATGAATAAGTTGCATTGGGACTGAGGTGATGAGACCGGGAAAGTTAGATACTTAGCAGCAAAGAAACCCAACCAAATTGCCCCTTTCCCTGCTCAAGATGGGGTGGGCATAAGGAATGAAGTCAGTGCTATGTAGGACAAAGGTTCCATACAACAAAACCTCACTAATTGGGACCATCGTACATCTTTGCAAAATTCTCCCCACAACTTTGTACAAGATGACTCTTCACTGAAACGAGTTGAAAGGGAAATTAAGCAGGCCTATTATTTTTTGGCGTGGGTGCTGACAGGGTAGAGTCTCCCCAGGGAGCAACTGCAGCACTGTGGCAGTTTTCAAAGACTGCAAGCAAGGGGAAATACCTGTCATGTGATTTTCCAGTGTTCTCTACTCTACCTTGGGGTGAAAATATACTATTTTCATAAATAAGTGTTAGGGCAAATCGGTATCGCCTCCTACCCTACTAATTCGTCTCTCCTGCTAAATTTAAGGTGAAATTTAAGAAAAAAAATATCTCAGTAACATCCACAAGAAAGTACTTCCCAAAGACTTCTTGAATTTTCTACTTGGAATCCCATGCCAGCCACAGCTCCTGAACCTGGTGTCCCGACAGGAACAAGCCCAAGAAAATCTGGGTTCCAATTTCTAGTGTACTCTTTAACCACTGTGTGAGTTTGGACAAATCGACTGCACTTTCTCATCTTTAAATGGAGCTAAAATCTACCTTATAGATTTGTGGAAAGTAACTAGGTTAATAAACATAAAATCACATCATGAAGGATCAAATACAGATAGATCTGTATTAAGATGATGCTACGACAGGAATGTGGATCTCACCTCTACATACAATTAGCCAAACTAAAAGCGTGCTAGGTGCTTCCTTCTGCCTCTAGCAGTAATAACATAGTATTTGCCCGCCCCTTGCCAACTCTCAGCTATCCCTTACTTGTTTCTATCTTCAATGGCCCAAGAAAGCAAGACTTTCTACTCCAGTGCATCAGTAGCTTTGAAAGAAGATAATCCAGCTGTTGAGACCCTTTCCTGAAATGAAAGACTCTTTAGCCTCAAATCTGAAATATGCAAGGACAGGACATCCTACATGGAAACAGACCTTTTCTTCTAAACAGTTCATAAGCATACACAAAGCTTTCAAGCCTCTTTGTGGGATGCTTCTCACCTGTCAAAGAACATGCAGAATGTCCAAGAGAGGTTCCACAAGTATTTTGGGAGCTTTTGGTCCCTATGACCTTTGCACCTGATTACTTTTCTAACCATCCCTTACACTACAAAGTGGGAGCCAGATTATCAATGAGTGTTCGGCGTGCCTGCAAACTACAACCCTGACATGCCATAATCTCTTCTTCTTTTTATTTGAAAATATCCTGAGGACAAGGAAGACATCTATGAAAAATTAAGGCAATACTGGTTTGTACAAATTTATAACAATACTGTGTTATGTTTGAAAGGTCTCATGGCATGGAATGGATTACCACTTTGATAAGATCATTTAATCAGTCAGTCCCTGAGCAAATGTTCGTTTCTGCCTATTCAATGTCAGGCTCTGTGCTAGAAAAAAATGAGGCTGACAGTGCCTCCCTTACAGACCTCAGGCTAGTGGATGAACTATGTCCACCAACGATCCATCATGTGAGAGCCGAGGTGGTTGAAGCCAGAACAGTGGCCGTTGAAAGAGAGGGGAGAGATACGAGGGATAGGGAACTGAAATGGACAGAATTTTCTTCATCAAATCCATCACTGCTTTCCTAAGTGCCATTTTTCCATCTTACTGCCTACATGGTAAACAATCCATTGCCTAATTTTTGAAAGAAATTTAGTAATATTTTATGAAAGTATAGAATATATAAAACTATAGTGCATTCATCTACACTGGAGTGACAATTTCTTGCAATATTAGAAAGGATATGATTTTAGGCTTCAAGTAAACACTTTTCTTATATTCTGTGGAGATCTGTGGCATAGATGTAATAATTGGCTCATTTCTGCATCGGAATGTTTTTCATTCAATTAAGCTCTACTTAAAAATAAAATGCAGACCTCCTCACTCTGAGCTCTCACTATCTGAATATCTGCTATAATGATATGATAATAAACACAAAAATTCACTACTCAAACCTACTATATAAATCTATAGGTTGCATGCAAGAAAATGTTTAAGTCATGTGCTCCTAAGCAAAAGAATATGGTTTGCTGTTATTGTATCTCAGCTATTCTCCTGAGAGTTCACATTTTTAAACATGTTATGTTTTATGATATTTTCTTCTCTACATTGTCAGGAAAAGGTCTTCTAATAAAGTAGAGAAACTAATGAAGGAAATGGGCAAGCCTAAGAGGACTAAATAAGCACATGCATTACAAGAAAAGTTGAGAGGGATAAAACACATTAAGAGAGTTGAATGGAGACCGGGCAAAATGGCGTAGATGATAGAGGCTCTGTTATCCCTCTTGCAATCACATCAAAGTTGGAATGGAAACAGAGCAAACAGCAAGCAGAATCGCCTGGGGCCCTAGATGAACAGAAGCCCAACAACTAGGGAGAGAATTAAGAAATCACTCTGCAATGGAAGAAGGTAGGAGGGGGTGAAGATGCGAGACTGCCCAGTCCCCAGAGGCTGAGTGGGACAGAGGCCATAGCAGTGGCAGGTGCTGACGCCTCTTAAAGGGGCCGTGTCTGTGAGTGGACTTTCGCGGTGACAGACCTGCTCCCTCTGAGTTCAATGCCAGGTTAGCTGCTGCTGCGGTGGGGGGGGGGTGGGGCGCGCAAGTGAGCAACAGGGACTGACAGGGGGACACCGAGTTGTCAGAATCAGGGCCAGGGTGAGGCTCTCTCCTGGACAGAAGAGGTGGCAGTATCTATTGTTCCTGTACTGAGCCCTCTCCACTTCCAGTGTGCAAACACAGCACCAACAAAGTTGAGAGATCATCAAACTGGGTAACAGAGGTCGCCCCACCCAGAGGATTCCCTGAAACTTCGCCTCCCCCAACTCACGACCCCACCCAAGCCACATCCAGGTGTGTCCTCACTTAGTCAGGTGCCCCTTGCTGAGCAGCACAAAGACCCACACTGGTGGCACTTGACGTCAGTTTCTGGCGTCGCTTCTTGAGGCAACTATAAGCACAACATCTATGGATTGCTTGCTCAATCTTAAGAGGTGGCCCCGGAGGGGCACAGGCTGGGGGCTAAACTTGGCCTGCAGCTGAACCCCTCTCAGGACTGTGCCACTAGACACCTACTACACGAAACCACACTAATAAAACCGGGAGACTTAGGAGCTTTGCTTAGTACATAGAAGTAGACACAGAAAGGCAGCCAAAATGGGAAGACAAAGAAGCAGAAACCATATGAGAAAACAGAACAGATCCAGGAATAATGGAGTCCAGTTATTTAACAGATGCAGAGTTCAAAATACTGGTTCTAAAGAAGCTCAAAGAACTTATGGGAAGTGTAGATGAATTCAGTGAGAACTTTAACAAAGGGAAAAAATCCATAAAAACGGAAATGGAAACTATAAAAGGGAACCAGTCAGAAATGAAGAACACATTATCTGAGATGAAGAGTATATTAGAGGGAATCAACACAGTGGATAAAGAAGAGGATCGAACCACTGATATAGAGGATGGGGAAGCCAAGAACACTCAATCAGAATGCAAGGAAAAAGAAGACAAGAGTATAATAATAATTTAAGGAGCCTATAGGACAAAATTAAATGTAAAAACATCTGGGTCATAGGGTACCTGAAAGGGAACAATGGTTAAAGAGCTATTTGGAGAAATAGCTTCCTTAACCTAGTGAAAGAAATAGACATACAACCCCAGGAAGCTCAGAGAGTCCCCAAAAAGATGAACCCAAAGAGTCCCACAGCAAGACTCATCATAATTAAAATGCCAAAGGTTAAGTACAAAGAGAGAATCTTAAAAGCAGCAAGGGAAAAGAAGTTAGTTACCTACAAGGGAGCACCCATAAGACTGGCAGCCAATTTCTCAAAAGAAACTAAGCAAGACAGAAGGGCTTGGCACAAAATATTCAAAGTGTTGAAAATCCTGGATCTATAACTAGGAATACTTTATCCAGCAAAACTATCATTTAGAGTTGAAGGACAGCTAAAAAGCTTCCCAGACAAAAAATAAACTAAAGGAATTCATCAGCACCAAGCCAGTGAGTGGTACAGGAAATGTTGGAGGGACTTCTTTAAGAAGAAAAAAAAACATGTATCAAAAACATGAATAAAGAATGGTAATAACTACATATTTATCAACAAGTACCTGAAATGGAAAAGAATTAAGTGCTCCAACCAAAAGATAAGGAAGCTGAATGGATAAGAAAACAAGACCCCTACATATGTTGCCTATAAGAGACTCACTTCAGATTAAAAGACACAAAAAGACTAAAAGGAAAAGGATGGAGAAAGTATTGCTTTGATGGACACAGAGGGTATTGTGCTGAATGAAGTAAGTCATATAGAGAAAGACAAATACCATATGACTTCACGTACGTGTGGAATCTAGAGAACAAAATCAACAACAACAACAACAATGGAAACAAACTTATAGATACAGAGAATATTTTGAGGGGTACTAGACAGGAGGGGAGGTTGGGGGAACAGTGAAAAAAGGCAAAGGGATTAAGAAGTACAAATGGATAGATACAAAATAGTTATGATGATATGAAGTGTAGCATAAGGAAAATAGCCAACGGTGTTGTAAAAAAATATGTGAGGGAGAAGAGGGGTACCTGATTTACTTCATGAGTCATATAGATATCTAATCATTATTCTACAACTGAAACTAATATATTATTGTATGCCAACTATAATTTTTAAAAACTCATTGAATTGTACAATGTAAATATGAGCTACTAATTGTCTATTATACTTCAATACAGCTGGGACAAACAAATAAAAAGGAAAGTCGAATGGCAATTAGTCTTAAGGTTGGCCATGCACGTGTCCCCAATGCCTATGAACCACAAATACAAATGCTGAATATTTACAAGAAATTTAAAATCCTTGTAAAAAAAAATTTTGCTTGTGCAAGTGAGTGTGATCATGGTATGAGCAGACCTGTCACATTCAATGTACAAATGCAGTCTTCTGTTAGTGAGAACTGTAGAACACCAAGCAAAGGGAATGCAAACAGAGTGCCACTGTGAGCTCTGCTTTTCATCGCATTGCCCTGTGTGTAACTTTAGACAATGGTTCACAGCCAAACACCTCTTAACTCTCCTCCAGGAAAGAAAGATTCTCCCCTGGTTCCTTAGATCCAAACACAGATGTATCTCAGACATTTCCTGTTTAACTCGTTTCTTCACCAGCTCTTTCTACCTTACCTCCTCCCACCACCAAATAGTAACAGTGACCACAGCCTCCAGCTCCCTCCTGTCACCACCAGACCTCACACAAACATGTCTTCAATCATAAGAAACCTCTTGAAAAACTATCATGTTTATTTTATTTTGCTAAGTATTACTGGCAGGTAATGCACATCTTTAATGTATTGTTATTTATTTACATGTACATGTACACTGTGATGTGGAAAGAAAACGTAACCCATTCCCAATACTATACACTGAGTAGAGGATAATATTATGGCTTAGTACATACACACAAATTTACTAATGAATTTGTCAAGTATTAAATAAGTAGATAAGATTACAAGTAATTTCTGTTTTACAGAAATCCTTAGTGGATTGTTAAATAGGTGTATAAAGGGGTTTTAGTGATATTTGACAAATTGGCATTTTCCTGTGGGTTAAGAATGCATTTTTGTTTTTCCCACTCAAAATAATGGAATGCTGGCTGTTCTCTGAAAATTTGTTACTAACCAAGTGTTAAAGAACAGATTAGATTTGCAAAAAGAGGGATAATCTGTATATAGAAGTTACCACAATGCATACTTTTTCTTCTACCATTTAAAAGTGTTTCAAGAAAAAAGAATCAAGCACTATTTTTAAATGTACTGTCTTAACTTGAAAGTCATTAAATCTGTCAGTTAATTTTGCTCTATTAATTGTTTTTTTTTAAATAAAAAGCCAAGCATTTGTATTTATATTCAGTTGGAAAAATATGAATTATATTAGCTGGGAAAGGGAATTCAGACTAGTAGATTGCTCGTCTGGATTCGATGGTTGGTTTGTTTTCATTCTGATGGACGAAAATATTTGAGATGTTATTTCTCTTGTTTTAGTTTTACTTAATAAAAGTGTGTTCTAGGTCTCTATTACTTATATCAACATTAGCCTCTTACCGATAGTCCACAGATGTACCTTCGTCATCTGAATCTTCTATCAGCACAATGTTGTCGTCGGGTTCCCTCATGCCGAAAAGTTCCTGCAGAAAAACTGGCATTTTAGATACTTAAAGTGTTCTTATAGAGTAAAAATACCTGACACATTTGTATAGCATGTAGTAAATTCAGAAGCAGCCTCATATCCAATGTCACAATTAATCCACGTAGCAATGTCAGAAAGGCACTGGATTTTACAGATGGGAAACTGAGGGTTAACAGAGAAATAATGATTTTGCCCAAGACACACAGCTAGCAGTTCTAGGGTCAAAGTAGATCCATTTCAAAGTTGAACTCTAAGTTCGCTGCTCTTTCCACTGTGCTACACAGCCACACTGAAAAAAAATCTTCATCCAAAAAGCCCTCTGTACTCACAAGATATGTTTTCCAAAATTAACACTAATCTGGAATAAATATCCTAGAAACCTAGAGAAAAACTAGATTAAATCGCAAATAGAGATCCTTGCGCTATGAGGGAGACTAGGGTGTGGGTGGTGTGTCAAATGAGATTTTGCTCTTTCTCAGAGGAGGAAGTAGATTTAGGGGGGTGAACCCCAAGATAGGATGCCTGCCTTCAGATGCGAGAGCTCAGATCCCAGAGAGCTGCCAGAAAGGGACAATGAACGAGGCAATCAGACCAAGCACCTTCCTTCACTTGCTTTTCTCTCTACCACTTGTCTCACCATCTTAAATTTGGAAAAACGATGACATCTATCACTGCCCTAAAAGATAAGAGATATCTTTGAGTTTCTCCTACCAATTTCCAATACATCGGCGAGGCATTTGGACTCTATCTCAGCCTGGAGCACTAATGCCGGGAAGTGAATTACCCACGAAATCTGGCTGTGTAAATCAGCAGCGACTCAGTCTGGATGAGTTGGAAGGCTGCTGTTGACCCAAGTGTCCTCTTAATCCATTTCCCGTTTGCCCTAAGAATACTGGTGGATTACAGTCCTAATCTACCCCCAAAGTTTGCCACGAAATATCTCACTTTTATTATTATTTTTGTATCACTCTAGTATAGCAACAGTCTTTGGAAACAAATGACATCATTCTATTTATGGCATTCTGTTTTTAGTAGTGGTATTTCCATTTACAAAATATAGTAATTCTCAATTGCCAAATATGTCAAATCCTAGAAAACGTAATATTCCTACACATGACATCAACATCATTCATGAACAGTTGTTAGCTGAAGATTCATTTGATGAATCTAAATTATGTATACATTTCTGTTACATTAGGATTAGAAACAAGTTCTGTTTAGAAATAACTCCAAGAACAGTTTTTATGTTTTATTTTCACATCGAAAACTAGTCAGATTTCCTTCAACCTTAAAGAGCAAGTTTAGGTAAAATTAAATTAACACTGGCAGCAAGTTGAGCTTTTTTCTAAACAGAAATGGGTTTAAAGGGCCCGAACACAGACTCGCTCGCTCAAAAACACTTACCCTAAGCTCCAGGGAAGGACAGCAGCTCAGAAAGTGCCTGTAACCTACGAGTAGGAACTAAATTGTCCAGCTTCAGGGCAACGGCTAAAGGGGCAGCTCTCTCAGGAACTAAAATGGCGGCAAGTGCAATTGTTCCTTTGGCGAGCCCTCCCACATTCCTTACAGCCTGCAGGCACAGGCCAGCACCAAATCTGAGTCTCCATTAACCTAGCTAACACTGCTCTTACTCCACGTTGGTTATTCTCTGAGAACCTGCCACACCCAATTCATAGGTCAGCCTGAACCTCTTTCAGAGACTAATTCATACAAATAGCTGCCTGTGTTGTGGACTTTTCTAAAATCTCCCAAAGGTCCACAAACTCCAAACAAGCAGCAGCTGGCCTCAGTGTGCCCTGCACCTCTTGCTAAGCAACCCCAAGCCCGGCACTAGTGACAGCTGGCCTTGGTTCACAGTACAGCCTCTCCCAGGTATCTGAAAACCCAGCACAGGCAGTTACCAACCACAGGTCACTTTGTAGCTCCAACTAGGTGGCCCTGGGTCATGCACAGGCAGTGGCTGACCTGGACCTGCACCGAACCACTCCCAAGGAGCCCCAGAACCAACATACCTGGTTGCTGGCTTCAGACCACACCAGAGCACCACCCAATTAGTGCCACAAATGACACACCCAGAGAGTGGACTCTGCAGGCACCAGAGCCCTGACAAAGTGAATCCCACTCCACAGGGTCAGGCTCTGCACAAAAGCTCCTCCACTGTAGTCATGGCCAGTCCTCCCAACCAGACAGCCTGAGGGTCAATACCACCCACTAAGTGTCAACAGCAATCAAGGCTCAAGTACAACAGGAGAGCACACACATCACACACAAAGGACACCCCTGGAGCACCTGGCTCAGGTGACCAGGGAGGCTGAGACACTGAGCCACGCAGTACACCTATTATATAAGGCCAGTCTTTCAAGACAGAGATGTAGCATATCTACTTAACACATAGGAACAAACACAGGGAGGCAGCCAAAATGAGGAGACATAGAAACATGTCCCACATGAAAGAACGAGATGAAACTCCGGAAAAAAAAAAAACTAAAGAAAATGGGCACAAGCAATCTACTAGATGCAGAGTTCAAAATACTGGTTATAAGGACAGTTAATGAACATAGGAGAAGAATAGATGATCTCAATGAGAACTTCAACAAAGAGATAGGAAACAAAGAAATAGAAAACATGGAAAAGAACTAGTCAGAAATGAAGAATACATTAGATGGAATCAACAGCAAATGAGATGAAGCAGAGAATCAAATCAGTGATTTGGAAGACAAGGTAGCAAAAAACACTCAATCAGAATAACAAAAAGAAAAACAGAATTTAAAAAAAAATGAGGATTGTTTAAGGGATCTCTGGGACAACATCAATTGTAGCAACATTCACATCATAGGGGTACCAGAAGAAGAGAGAGAGCAAGGGATTGAAAAATCTATTTGAAAAAATAATGGTGGAAAACTTCCCTAACCTGGTGAAGGAAACAGACATAGAACCCCCGAAGTGCAGAGTGTCCCCAACAAGAGGAACCCAAAGAAACCCACACCAAGACATATTATAATTAAAATGCTCAATGTTTAAGACAAAGAGAGAATCTTAAAAGCAGCAAGAGATAAGTAGTTACTTACAAGGGAGCTCCTCTAAGACTGTAGGCTGATTTCTCAACAGCTCATTTTTCAGGCTGGAAAGGCCTGGCATAAAATATTCAAAATAATGAAAAGCAAGGACCTACCACTAAGATTACTCTACCAGCAAGACTATCATTTAGAATCGAAGATAAAGAACTACCCAGATAAGAAAAAGCTGAAGGAATTCATGACCACCAAACCAGTATTACAAGAAATGTTAGAGGAATTTCTTTAAGGAGATGAAGAAAAAAAATAAAAATATGAATAAGGAAATATTGCAAAGAAAAAATTTTTCGCTGACAAAGGCAAACACGTAATAAAAGCAGTGGGTCAACCAACACTAAAGCTAGTAGATTAAAAATAAAAGCAGAATGGGTCAACCAACACTAAAGCTAGTAGATTAAAAATAAAAGCAGAATGATCATGTGTAATTACAATTACAACAGTAAATTAAGGGATACACACAAAAAAAAGCAAAAAATAATGACAAAAACATAAACTTGGAGCAGGTGATAAAAAAGGGTAGTGATTTTAGAATGTGTTTTAACTTAAGTGACCATAACTGACTTAAAATAGACTGCTATAAACATAGCTTGGTATGTATGAAGCACATGGTAACCACAAACCAAAAGTCTACAAGAGATATACAAGAAATAGGAGAAAGGAATCCAAACACAACACTATAGAAAATCATCCAGAGAAGAGGACAACAAAATAAGGAAGGAACAGAGAAGAGCTATAAAAACAATCAGAAAACACTAAAATGGCAATAACCACATACTTATCAATTATTTTAAATGCAAATGGATTAAATGCTCCAATCAAAAGACAAGTAGATAAAGAAGAGGCGATACAAATATACAATGGAATATTACTTGACCATAAAAAAGCACGAAAACTCATCATTTGCAACAACACAGGTGAACCTAGAAGCTATTGTGCTAAGTGAAACAAGCCTGACAGAGAAAGACAAATACCATATGATCTCACTTATACATGGATTCTAAAAAACAAAATAAATGAACAAACAAAACAGAAACAAACTTATAGATCCAGAGAACAAACTGACGGTTGCCAGATGGGAGGGTGGTTGGGGGACTGTTTGAAAAAGGTGAGGGGATTAAGAAGTATGAATTGGTAGTTACAAAATAGTCATGGAGATGTAGAGTACAGCATAGAGAATATAATCAATAATATTGTAATAACTACATATGGTGTCAGGTGGGTGGCAAGACTTATCAGGGGTATCACTCCATAAATTATATAAATGTCTAACCACTATGCTGTATACCTGAAACTAATATAATATTGAGTGTCAACTGTAAATGAAAACTTAATTTGAAAAAAATCAGGCTATCCTCCTCCTTTCCACCACACTTGGAATAAAACCCAAACTCATTATTGTGGTTTTCATACTTAATCTGGCCCCTGCCTACTTCTTGTACCTTATTTTCTACTACGCCTTCCCTCTTTCAGAATGGTCTTTGTTCACTGGAACTCTCCAAGCTCATTACAACCTAAGGACTTTTACAGCTGCTGAACCCTCTACGTGTATTGCTTTCCTTTCTTTGCTGGGTTGGTACCTTATCATCACTAGGGGTGGGGGACCTCTATTTAAAAGACAAGTTATCAGAGAGAGAGAGACCTTCCCTGACACTGTGACTTTTGTACCCCCACCAATCATTAGCATAGATGTTTTATCATCTCCATGACACTTATCTATGGTCTATTTTTCCAGCACCTTGCACACGGCCTGGCACACAGTAGGTGCTTATTAAATGTGTTACTTAGTGAATAAATTCATTGAGCCTGAATCTATCAGATGAATTCTAAAGATGGCTTTTTTTTTTTGTTTTACAGACAGAATCTGTGAGTGCTATATTAGGAAAATACTAAGTGATCAATGGTGGGGAGGCTGCCTCAAAACTCACCTTGTTGTTGGGAAAATTGGACAGATACATGCAAAAACAACGAAACTGGACAAACCTTCTTACACCATATACAAGAACAGACTCAAATGGATTAAAGACTTAAATATAAGACCCGAAACCATAAAACTTTTAGAAGAAAACATAGGCAGTAATCTCTCCAATATTACTACTAGGAATTTCTTTTTGGATATATCTTCCCAGGCAAGGGAAACAAAAGAAAAAAATAGACAAATAAGACTACATCAAACTAAAAAGTTTTTGCACAGCAAAGGAAACCATCAACAAAACTGCTGAATGGGAGAAGATATGTGGGTAGATAAATGGGATAAGGGGTTAATATTCAAAATACACAAACAACTCATCAACTAAACACAACAACAAAAATAAACGATCCAATTAAAAAATAGGCAGAAGACCCGAATAGAGATTTTTCCAAAGAGGAAACACAGATGGCAAATAGGCACATGAAAAGATGCTCAAGGTCACTAATCATCAGAGAAATGCATATTAAAACCACGACGCGATATCACCTCACACCTGTCAGAATGGCTATCATCAATAAATCAAAGAACAAGTGTTGGCGAGGACGTGGAGAAAAAGGAACCCTCATACATTGTTGGCAGGATTGCAAATTGGTCCAGCCACTATGGAAAACACTCTGGAGGTTCCTCAAAAAATTAAAAATGGATCTACCTTTTGACCCAGCAATTGCACTTCTGGGTATTTACCCAAAGAAAACCAAAACAATAATTCGTAAAGATCTATGCACCCCTATGCTCATGGCAGCACTATTCACAATAGCCAAAATATGGAAGCAATCTAATTGCCCATCAACAGACAATTGGATAAAAAAATTATGGTTCATATATACAATGGAATATTACTCACCCATAAACAATGAAATGCTATCATTTGCAACAACATGGATGGACCTAGAGATTATTATGCTGAGTGAAATAAGTCAGACGGAGAAAGGTAAATACCATATGATTTCATTGATATGCAGAATCGAAAACAGACCCACAAATATAGAGGCAATCTGGTGACGCCAGGAGGGGTTGGGGCTGGGGGAAAATGGTAAAGGGTTAAAGAAAAACAAATCAGTAATTGATAGACGGTCACAGGGATGGGGAGCACAACATAGGGAATGCAGTTAGCACTACTGTAATGGCTAGGTGGAAAGCCAGAGGGAAGATAGAGTAATCGGGGGATTGTTTCATAAACTATGTAACTGTCTAACCAATGTACTGTATACTTGAAACTAATAAAAAAAAATCTCACCCTGTGATAGGAGCCTTCCTTTATCCACCTGCCAAAATGGTCCGTTCTTATGCTATAGCCTAGCAACCAGCCCCCATATACTACTTTTATATTATATCAAAAACACTTATAAATGACTGTGCATCTCTTTCAAGTGTTCAGATCTCTACTCAAGTGCTCACCTTTAGAAATGCAGGAGCTGTTCTTTCCTCATTCACACATCCTAATACAACCCTCCGCACACATCCACAAATTGGGTGTATTAGCCACTGAGCCCAGCGGCTGAATGACCAAAAGGGACATGGCCCTTCAAAGGAAGCCCACATTGTCACAATGGGGAAGGCATACACACAACATACTCACCCGTAGGGTCTGAGCCGTGAGGACACAAACGGTTCCCACCATATAAAACCGATCCTCCAAAGGAAGTTGTTTAACAAGTGACTCAGCCCAGGATTGGCTGGGTAAGAAGTTATTCAAAAGCGTCAAAGGCTCTAAGGGAGACATAGACACGCATGTGACAAACTAATAAAAAGGCAGATCAATTATACAAGAAGATGGAAAAGTTACACAACTTTCAGGATTCTGAGCCATAGATTTTTCCTGTCTTCCTTCTGTTCCAGCCACCCTCCCCATTCTGGTATCCACTAAAACGTAAAGAAGTTGTTACTGAGAAATAATTGTTGTGAGTTCAGGGTGATTTTCGGTCCTGTGTTCTTAATCTGTTGCTGATGTTTTAGTCTTTAAAAAAATTAGCTCCCCTCTTTAAAGATATCACATGGGTATTAAATGTGTGTAATTTGTGTTTGTATGTAGTCAAGTAAGATTTTTTTAAAGAGGTATCTGATTTTTACATTCTAACACACGAGCATATGAATCATTGTTAGTTAATTTTTATTGTTTATTTACTCATTAACTCGTTAGTTTATTATGTTTTTAGACCCTAGTAGCAAAGAACTGAGTTAATTATACTCTCAGTTCATGGCATATTATGAACACAGATAAAGTCTCTGCTCTTTTTATTTTTTTCGCTCTATCCCTTTCCCATCCAGACACAGTCATCTGCCACCTTTAATATATATTCTTGTAAAATATGTAGTCTGGTTTTGTGTGTGTGTGTGTGTGTGTGTGTGTGTGTGTTTATTAACTTACAAAGTGGCACAGAGCCACAGATCTCATTCCACTTCTTATTTTTTAATCAACAACATGGTTTTAAGATTTAACTATGTTATAGTATGTATATCTAGAGTTCACTGCTTCTAACTATTACAAAATTTTCCATGTTATATGTTTCCCAGATTTTACTTGTCCATATCCCTAATGATACGCACCTAAGTTGTTTTCAACTCCCTCTTATCAGAAACTCCGCAATGGCATGCAAAGTACAGTCAACCAGACAAAGATCTCTCTGCAAGTTTATCTCTGGGGTATTTCCACCCAGTGATGGGATTGCTGAGTCATAGCATAATCAACATAACTTAAATTCACTGTTTTTCAGGATGGCTTATGAGTTTACATTGCTCTCAACACTGCATTATTTTTTTTTTTTTTATTTCTCACATCCATATCAACATTTGGTATCATTCACACTTCCAATTGTTGCCATTCTGATGGGTATACATACAGTGGTCTCTCACTGATTTTTAAATTTTTCATTCTTTGCTTACTAGTGGGTTTGAGCATCTTTCACATATTTCTTGGGCTATTTAGCTCTAATTCAAGCCCCACATTTTTTAATGGCCCCAAATCAGTGTTTATGTTAATTTCTCAGCTTGCAGTTCCAGAAATCTTAAAATTAAATTTGGAACCATATTCATAGGATGCAAGTTTGGTTTTTGAGTTCCTATAGATGGCACACTTTTTCCCATTCAAATTCTGAAAGAGATGGCAACCTTATACTTCCTCTAGGCCAGTGGAGAGAATTTAATTGATCGTTTTAAGTTTCTAGGTTTTATGTGTTGGTCCTTGAATGAGTGTTAGAACTCCTGACCCAAGCCAACAGTACCTATGTCTGATTTAAAACCTACCTAGGCTGCCACAAAATCATCTTCCTCTTATCACCATGGTTCTGTACTTTACCCTTTAATTTCTGACACCCACGGACTTCCCTTTCTTTTAAGTTTGGCTATGCATTAAACTTTTGTTATGTTTTAACAATCATTTCCTTGTTGTCTTAGAAGGAAAGAACCATCCTTAACAGCTCAATCCACCATGTTACCATATGACCCCACCTTAAAAATTTCATTATTAATTTTTTTAAAGTCCAATTAATGTCTGTAACAGAAACCTGTGGTCACAGGGCTATCAGAGACTGACAGTACCAACAAAAGAAGGACATTTATGTTAGCAACGAAAGGCTGCATAACTCATGAACTTTATCTAGATCAAATTAAAAACTGAATTGCTTACCATTCAAAAAATCTTTTATACTCATGAGAAATTTCACATATTCATAAGTAGGGCCTTCGGGTTTAATATCTCCTCTTCTTAAATGACAACAAAAATTAGTGTGCTTTCCCACTAAAAGAAAGCAGATACAAAACAAGTTTACATTTGTACTTTACCAGATTCTTTGGGATTATTTCAAATAACTATTGCCTTAGACTAGATTTTCCGAAAATATTATTTTCTTTTCATGAACATTAATTAGCACTCGCATAGCTACCTATGTTGTATCTGTAGAATGGGTTACCAGCTAGAACGTTATTTATGTCACATTAATGCAATCATACAAAAGCTGAAGCGATCAGGATTCATGATAAAGAATGAGATTTAATGGAGATTTTTTTAACACTAGAAATATAATTTGTGAAATTATAGTAAGTAAAATTAATATATAAGCAGCAGCAATACTGGCTTGAATGTCTTTATTTTTACTACTCCTGAGTGATTGTTATCTGTCTATTAAAATCCAAGAACTTACTATTTAGAAAACACAATCTATACCTAAATTTGATGCAGGAAGCTTGATGGTAATCTTTCCACAGATTCCTCTCTTCTCTTTATCAGGCAGAAGGCTTAGTAATTTTTTACCCACGATTTCATCCTCGAGAAGGAAAGAGAAGGAGAGAGAGAACAAATGTTGTTATATATACTACTACTGTTCACTTTATCTATCTCCTTACCTCCAGTAAGCTTATCATCTGCTTGCCCCAGCCATCTTATGATCATAACTGTTGTAACTGTTAAAGTCCCAATTCACATTACCCCACTCTGTGACCATCACCCCTACTTTCTAGTGCACTCATGCAAGTACCACCCTCTCCAACAATTGTACAACTGAGACCTCCAGTGCATTCCTATCTCATTTTCACTGTGTATTATCTCCTTCAAATTGTCACATTCCTCCTTAGATTCCATGGTCAATCATTATAATCACTCAGATTCCATGGTCAATCGTTATAATCACTCCCATGCACTCTTTCTCTCTGACATATTTTTCCTGGAAAAATACCAACTCTGGTTAATTCCAACTCTTCATATACCGTATATCTTCACCCAAGCTGTGTATGTATGACGAAAAACCAACCATGCTGTGTATTATTTAAAATGGGCACTCAGCTCTGCCTAGAAATCATTCTACATTTCCCTAGACAATTCACTCTCCTACTCCTCAATGTAACTATCTCTTGCCTTTTCCTCCTTCTTCAAGTCTCCAACCCCAATTTGGCTGGGTATCTCATTTCTTATTTCAATGAAAAACAAAGGGATAAGAAAATGTCCATATCACCCTGCCACTAAATCTACCAACTTATCTGTTCCTGTGGTCAGAGACCTGCTTTCCCTCCCATTTCAATGAATAAGGTTCTACCTAAGTCTAGTGGACTGCCTCTCATCCTTTCTCAACTATTCAAGGATATCATTCCAGAAAATTTCCCTCACCCCTACATCATTAAGCTATTCCTCTCTACTGATTCTTTCCCATGGTATGCAAATGTTACATCAGAGATGCTATAATATTTGTCATATCAAAAACAACACCAAATTCCAAAAATCCCAAACCTTCCTTGACACTATATCCTTTCCACCAGCTCTATTTCTCTGGTCCACTTTAGAACAAAAATCCTTGAAAGGAACTATACAATGTGGTCTCTCATTTCTTCACCTCTCACTCTCCCTTGAAACCACTCTAATCAGATTTGTATCCTAACCATGACACTCTTGTCAGGGTCACTAATGACCTCTACATTGCCAATTCCAATAGTCAATTCTCAACCCTCATCTTACCTAACATGTCAGCATTTCATACAACTGATTCTTCCTTCTTCCTTGAAACACTTTACTTGGCTTTTGGACACCATACACATATGGATACCCTTCACCTTTGCAGTTCTCTTTCCTGGCTTATTCTCTACCTGACTACTTGGCATTGGAATGCTCAGGGCCTACTCATTGGACCTCTTTTCTTACTATACTATCTCCCTGGGTATTCTCTTCCAGTTCCACATCATCAAATACCACCTCTCTGCATTTCATCTTCAGTCCACACTTCGCCCTGAATTCTCAATAACTCAACTTGAATGTCTAATAGGATTTCAATTTTAAGATATCCAAAACAATGCAAAACATCTTTTCCCTCACAAAACATGCTCCTCCCTCAGTCTTCTTCATTTCAGTAAATGGCACTACTATTTACCCACTTGTTTGTCCTTGACTTGCCTTTTTTTTCTCTCAAACCCCAAATCCAGTCCATCAGCAAACTCTGTTGGTTCTATCTTCAAAATATATACAGGATCAGGATACTTCTCACCACTTGGTCTAAGCCATCCTTTCTTACTTGGATTACTGCAATAGTCTTAACTAGTCTCCCTGCATCTGTTGCCACACCCCTGATCCCACTCCACCCTCCACAGAGCAGTTGGAATAATCCATAAAAAACATAAGTCAGAATTCTGGTCAAGATGCTTCATCTAACCTACTGTTGATTCCTTCTAATGCACTCTTCATTTTAGTTATTGTAGTCTTCATTTCTGACTGGTTATTTTTTATAGTTTCTATCTCTTTGTATAAGTTCTGACTGGTTTCATCTACTCTTCCCCTAAGATCATTGAATATCTTTATAACCAGTGTTTTGAACTCTGCCTTTTTTTTTCATAGTACTTACTACCTGACATTATAGTCACATGTATATGTTTATCTATTTATTATCTGTCTCCCTCAGTAAAATGTAAATTGCTTTAGAACAGAGACCTTCACTGTCTTATTCACTGCTACATCCTCAACACCTGGAACACAGCTTGGCACAAGTGAGCACTTAATAAATATTAGTGGGATGAATTAATAATGCTGTATCATGTAGTTAAAATATGGTGACACATGGATAAATAGAATATCAGACATTAAGTTAAGTAATGAGTTTTTGATGTGACAGGAACAAAGCAATAAAGTATTCCTGGTAGCTGAATAATGGCCTAGGGTGATGACCCACAAATTCAAATGATTTTTTAACTGATTAATATTAATAATCTACAGTCAAAACTCAAAAATATATTTTTATGGTTCATTTGTAGAAGCCACCTTGAGTTGGCCAATGCTCAAATTAGCAAATAGATCTTGTCTCAATAATAGTAAAAAAAAAAAAGCTTGGCTTGATTCAGGGCAGAAAATTATCTTAATTTAGCAAACAAAACATTATGAAATTAACAAGCAATAAATTTTGACAATGAAAGTCACACGGTAAGAAACTGACTTCCCAAAAGAAATATAGATATTTTTCAGTAAACAATTTTTTTCAAGAAAAATGTTTTCATTGGTTTAGTTATAAAATAAACTTTAGGTACTAAATTGAATTATCTCTGCTCAGTAGAGACCACTCATTCATTCATCTGACACACAATCAACAGCTGTTTCATGCCAGACATTGTACTGGGTATGTTCATACAAACTAGCTCACTTTATACTCTGTGAGAGGAACAATTACCCCCTATTTTATTCACAAGGAAATTAAGGCTTGTCCAATTATTAAGAGGTCACAAGTTCAGAGATGAGATTCATATGCAGCAGCGTCCAACTCAATGTCCATTGCTCCTTTCACTACACCATAGCGGCCTTGAGTTCAATTTGCACCAGGAGTAGCCGATTTGCTACTGCATCAGTTTCTGCATTTTGGACATTCTATTTAAAGTAATTCATTATTTTATTTTATTTTTTTTTTTACTGAATACTTATGAGAGTTAAAAAAGATGAACCTGATATGAATTCTAGTTTCAATGAACACATAGTTCAGTAGGGCAAGCGAGACATACACAAACAATTATGTGATGCAAAGTATAAAAATAATACAAAGTGCTGTGGCTCACCAGTTCTCTCATTAGTAGAAAAATGTGATAGCATTGTCACTTAAAACAATGCAAAGGGAGTAGTCTTCTGATAGTGTACATTCCCTTGGATGGAAATAGTGGCAATGGGTTTCTTACTAATTAACTATATTCTTCAAAGAAGGTAACAGTGACAATGAATGTCTTATAATTGACTACTCACTAAAAACAGTAAAGCTAACGATCATTCTAGTGATCCTGCTCCATAGTTAGATAAAGGTAGAGACCTGAAAGCATTAGCAACACCATATCATCTTTGTAAATCTTTGGCATTTGCTCTTCTTATTACACAAGGCAGAAAGATCAAGGTACTTAGAGTATAATGAAGCGAAGATAAATACCAGTGAAAAATTGAGATTTTTCAAAAGCCAAGTTTGAGAGTATCTATTTAATTGTCCCACAAATATTAGTATGGAGAGTCTCAGTCATGCCAAAAAAAAAAAAAAAAAAAGAATAAAGGAATTTACTACACTCCATGACATTTACTGAGAATCCAAGCAACAAGCATCTTTTTGCTAGCAAAAAATTGTGTCTTTGTTATAATCCTTTTTAACCCTGTTTTATAAGAATAACTTCATTATCATTTAATGTTTATGTACAAGCATAATAAGTATAGCTTTATTTTTAAGTACACCAGTCTCAAGTAATTAAGTCCATGGTTTCAAATTAGTCATTCAAACCCATGTCCCAAACACCTTAGGGTGACTGTGTGTGTGCGTGGTACCTCAAATTTTGAAGGGTGAGAGTCTCGAGAGTGAAAACTTCAAACCAAAATACATAAAGAAACAAACATAATGTTATAATTAATACTATGATTGTGAAAAATTCTCAAGTAACAGGAAATAGTCACCAGTCTCATTCAATGATCGATTTGGTTTAAGTAATATCTAACACCACAAGAATCTGGGTAGTTTTCTAGTCTTCACTATAACAAAATTTAATCCGTAATGTAGCACATTCATAAATTCTTTCTTTCAATATAAATTTAATAAGATCATTCCCCTTCCATGATATATGTACTCTAAAGTCCAATTCAATGAATATCTCTAATATATGTATTTTATTCAGCAGTTTTGGTGTCTGAATTTGAAAATGAAAACTGTTTTCTAAAAGAAAGGAAGAGAATGACAGACAAGGAAATGGATCACAGTATCTGTAAATAAAGAGAAAAGAGTAGAAAAGCTCTCTGAGTTCCTAAGGGGTCATGGGACATGCCAATCAAAACAATATAACTACTGGAATAAGCTTCTAAACTACTTCTAACTTAAGGATAATTTAACAAAACTTCTATTAATGTGCATGTTCCAAATTTAAGTACTATGGTCTCTAGGTCAGGGTTTGTCAAGTTCCTGAAACAACTTTGTGGAGTGAGGAATACACAAGGAACACAACAATCCAGATATGATTAACAAGCAGCTAAATGACAGAGATTTCAGGAGTCATTGTGGTGGTAGATGTATTCTACACAGCCCCTCTTCACATACATGCAGGAGGGGAATGTGAAGGTATGTAGTATTTTCATATTTAAGTGATATAGTTATTAGGTGTGCAGCCTGAAGATCCAGAAAAAAATTTAGGAAATCATATATTCTAAATCAATGGTACTAAGAAGATATAAAAAGCTTTTCTGAGGGGGCCATAGTAACACCAAAGGGCTCAGGACGAGTGACCATTTTGGACACCAGAGACCCTGACAACAACTCATGTGTAGGTGTCTCCAGCAATACTTACAAATTGCTAAGCTGTGAATCGTTTTTATATGTTTACCTAAATGAGGTCATAATTTGTTCTTCAATATATAGAAACAAAAAGCAAAGTAAACCTGGAAATGGATGCCATGAACCAGCATGAACAAATCATGACATTTAATGTTTAATCAGTATGTGGTGGACTCTAAAGAAATGGACAAAGTCGAACATATCTATCACAGTGAAAGCTGCCTCACAAAACAGTCACCCTGGGGACCATCCACTAACTCTAAGGAAATTGCCATTTCAAAAAGCACATTCTTATTTGAAAGACTGCCTTCAGGGGCAGTTTACAAATCACACACACACACACATACACGCATGCATGCACACACACACACGCACAATGTTTCATTACCTCATATTAGAGTTTGTTTTTATAGATTTAAAACTTAAACCAATGGAGATGACAATAGTACACATTTAGACAACACTGAGGATGTCTTGATGAGTTATATGTTCCTGAAAACAAATAATGAACTCTTAAACAACAAACCGAATGATACTCTTTCCAAAATCTAAAAGAACTTACTGGTGAATAGCCAAGGAGAGAGGAGACATTTTCGCCCACAAAAATTATCACTCCATCTGTGCTCAGTATTATCATAAAGCCATCTAATAACTAATAAAGAGAGAATAATGTAATTAAATAGTGGAACAATAAAATGATAGCTTTATTTCTAAATGCATAAATAATCATAATAGCACACTAAAAATGTATCCTTGTCTTTAAATATCAATGAAGCAGGCACAAACTTAATTAAAATTATATTATTTTGCCTCCTACACAGAATCTACTTAACCTTAAACATGATATATTTATCAAATGTGTCACTTAAACAAATTTCAATGTACACCTAATTAACACAAAACTCTCCAATACAAGCTAGGAAGATTCATTTCCATGTTTAGGCTGTTTCACATCTAATTTAAAATTAATTTCAAAAGAGTATTTTAGAGGACATTTTCATTTGTGGTTAATTTAGTCATCTACTTATAAATATGGACATTGTCATCACTGTCTTGCTATACAATGGATTCGATATCCAGACAAATGCCTTCTGGTAGAGAACACCTAAAATATATAAAAACTTATATTTCAAAACAGGACCAAGCATATGGTAAAGTAAGAGAAACAATCTGATATCAGAAACGAGTAGAAAATGGGAATGAAGATGTAAGGAGATACTGGAGCCTATTTTTGCCTTGGGAATACTGCACAGCACTTACGACATAGCGCCTGGGGGACAAAAAGCAAAGCCAGGGCCTGTACAAAGTAGAAGTGAAATCAGAGACTCTTGCATAAAGCCAGGCCTCCCAAAGGGTGACACTCACAGCAGGCAAAACAGACCTTATCCAGCAAAGGGAGAAGAGGAATGTACATGCCTGCCTAAGCCTCAGCTCTGGCTAAAGAAGGAAAAGAACCAGTCTCAACTGGTCATTGCTAAAAGGAAGCCCACACTCCCATAAATTTGGAGCTGGAATTCACAAACTACCTATGTAGCCCTTAACACTTTGATCCTATTATTTAGTTTAAAATGGTCCTGACTGCAGATAGCTAGTAAAAAGAAATTGAAATCAGCTCCAGAGAATTCTTTTAAAACCAGAGCTCAAACAATTCATGCAGATAAAGTTCCAAAAACATAAGTTTATAATAAAATATTAATAAACACAGGAAAAAATAAAACTGTGAATGAGGCAGTGCAAGTAATAAAACACAGAATCATATTCAAACAAAAGCAGATACTGGAATTACCCAAGGTAGACTATAAAATAAGTATGTTTAATATGCTTTAAAAAGGGTTTTGAAAATCTGATGAAGGAGCAAAAAAAGACTTGAAACCAGGCATATGTGAAAAATAAAATGTCTAGAAATGATATTATCATCAAAAAAAAAACCCTCAATGTATAGGTTAAACAACAGTATGTCAGAACATAACTGGAAAGATTTTTTGAACTGGAAGATAGAGCTAAAGAAGTAACTCATACTGCAACACAAAGAGACATAAGAATTGAAAATAAGAGAAATCAAATGACACGGAGAAAAGAGTGAGAATGTGTACAAGACATTTTACACACGTTCACCTTACTTTATTCTCAAAATGACTCAGCAAAATAAATATTTTTTTACCCATCTCAGAGGAAAGAAATCAAGGCTGGAGAAAGGTAACTCTCTCAAGGACATATAGCAAGTAAGTGAGAAAGGCACAATTTATATCCCTAGCTGTGACTCAAAAGACCATGGTCATTCAGGCTTTAGCTTGTGGCCTTTGAACTTAGTCAAACTAACTAGTTCCCTTGGAGATAGAAACCATAAACATCTCATGCCCTTAAGGGAAAAATTAAGACTTGAAGGTTTATTTTTTAGAGTCTAACAGTCTGTGTTGAATGAGTCTACTAGATAATTACTTAACTTGTCACTTTCCTATGCAAAGATTTTTTTTATTTGTTTGTCACTCAAGATCAGTGGCTTTCAGAACTCAGTTGGCATAAGAAGTGTTGGGGGAACCTGTTAGAAATGCAGGTTCCTGGCCCTACCAGGATTGAGATTGATTCAGACAGGTTATGGTGGGTCTCAGGACTCTGTATTCGTACCAAGCTCCCTAGGTAATTCTGATATGCATGGTTTGCTAGCCGTAATTTGAAAAATACTATTCTTTATCCTCAATTGCACGTATTCTACATATGAAGTAATCAAAGAACAAACCGACTCTTACTTGCAGTGCCATACGTTGGAAGTCTTCAAAGCTACGAAGTGATGGAATCCAATCAGAGTTCTGTCTAGACATTTCTGGACTGATTTTGTCTTTTTTAAAAACAAAAGAAAGGATAGAAAATTAGCTCTGGGTATTAGATTTTTCAAAGTTTTAATTAACTTTATAGAAAAGACTCGTGAGAAAATGCTGAGTACTAATGAAGAATCCGATGTAGACTGTTTATAAATTATCATAAACAGAAGGGATTGGAATTGAAAAAGACCTTAAAGATCATCCAACTCAATTTCTACTATACACATTATGACCTCTCCAACAACTTTATTTTTTTTGCCACTAGTTCTTTCCTTTTCTTGACTTCTTTAAGTCTTCTGAATTCTACCAAAACATTATTCATAATATGCCAGATAAGATATAACCTGTGTCAAGGGCTCTAGGTGTATCCAGACACCTAAAATCTCCTCTACCCCTGGCTAACATAAGGAATTCCACAATTTAATTTCATCTAATAGTTAAGCTTGTAGCAACGGCCTTTAACTAGAGGATCTTTAAGCCCCATCTTATATCTCTTCGAAGCTGTCAACACCATTCTATCTCCTATCCATCCTTCTCCATTCTTCAAGGTTTTCTGGTTTTCCCAATGAGCAGTGCTTCTGCTCCTGTGCTCACTCAGAACCTCTACTATCAACATTGAATGCCTTTTTTTTACCTCCCCCAATTCCACTTACTCCATCAACTTCACTAACTTAGGGACTTCACTAACATAGCCTTCCAATCTCCAGTTATTGTAATACATGTCAATAAATAGTAGTTTATTCTCCTTGCAGAAATATTAGAGACCCATGGCATACAACTTTGATCCTTATTAAAAATGGTAAATCCCTGCCCAATTAGGATAATTCTGATAGCAATACTTGCTTCCTTAGTGGGTATGAGTCTCAGATCTTTTCCTATGAATAAATTTGGATAAGAAGGAGGCCAGGCAATATACAGAAGAGTTCCAGACACTTCACGAAAGAGAGAATGAGAAGAAGGTATATAACTACATGGGAAGTAGAAACAATATGAAAAATAAACCTCTCCAATTGCACAACTGCCTCAAGATCAGTGTTCCTGACCACTGCCCCCAGCCTGCAAACTCAATTCTGGTCACAGCTCTTCAAACTCAGTTAACAACCCATGACACTCTCCCACAGCTGATTTCTGAAGTTATTTCCCCATTGACTTTCAGCTGTATCTAGTGACTTTCATCTCCTATACTTTTTCCAAGGAAATAAAAAAGACGGAAAAGAGTCCGTATATTTCCAAGGAAAGAAAACCAGTGTATTTTATCAATCAATCATAAAGAGCTTTTCTACCCTATTATTACCCTTGAACTTGTTTTGTTTCTAGTGTAGGTATCATATCCAATTCTTCACTAAAACTCCAGTGACCAGCATTATATTTAATTCACAATAGGGGTTCAGTAAATCCTATTAAACTGAATCTTATTCATTCATTTATTTAATTAGTCTTTACTGAGCTTCTCTTATGCGTCCTATTCTCTTTTCAAGGCTCAGGATACAGTATGAACAAGGCAAATAAGATGACTATCTTTTGTACCATATAGACTAGTTGGGGGTGGGGGGCAGATAATCAACACTTAGATAATGGAACTAGTAATTTCATACATCATTAAGTAAAATAATTTAGACTGGGTGATCAAGAAAAGCCTTACTGAGAAGGTAACATCTGAATCAAGATCTGAATGGCAGGAAGACAGCCATGTGAAGACCTGGGATCAAAGCACCTCAGGCAGAGGAAGCAGTTAAGTACAAAGTGAGGCAGAAAAGAATATGGTCTATTTAAATAACAGACAGGAGGCCAAGGGAGCCACACTAGGGTGACCAAGGAATAGAGTAGTAGAAAATGAAGTCTACCAGACAGTCAGGGCCAGATCATACAGGGTATATGGTAAGGAGCTGGCATTATTCTGAGTGGAACATAAGTCCTTTAAGCAGGAAAGTGACATATGTTTTTAAAAAATCATTATGAGTAAGACGATTTTTGTTTGGTTGGTTGGTTTGTTGGTTTTAGCATGTGAATTTGCTACAGAACAATAAACCTGAGAACTGGTCCTTGTGGGAAAAAAAAAGATCACTATGACTGTTTGTGAAAAAAATATTAAATTGAGGAGCAAGAGTAGAAGCAGAGAGTCTAGCTAGTAAGCTTCTTCAAAGTAACAGATGATGGTAGACTAAATTAGGTCAGTACACCAAGGCTATGGAAATGGGAAAAAGTGAGTGGATGTGAGGTATATTTTAGAGGTAAAGTCAAAAGGATTTGTTGATGGATTGTGTGATGGAGTGACAGAAATGGAAGACACAAGAATGACTTCTAGATTTTTAGCTACAGTAGCTAGAAGAATGATTGGTAGTACCAGCTACCAAAATGGGGAGACTGGGGTTGGGGTGTGTAAGAACCAATGGAATGGAGAGGAATTAAGAGTTCCTTTATGACCATGTCAAATTTCCTATTAAATACCCAAATGAAGTAATGTAAGAAACTCTCTTACTAGTTTAATAAAGAGTATGATTCTCAAGTATGGAACTCAAGTAAGAGGTCAGGACTGGAGATAAATTTAAAAGGTGAGGGTCACTGACATCCAGATAGCACTTCAAATTAAGGGACCAGATGAGATTACCTAGGAAATTAGGTTAGATATAGAAAAGGGTCCAAGGACTGGGCCCTGGGCCACACCAATGTTTAGAAGTTGAAAGGGAAAGTAGGGAATGCAAAAAGAAAAAAGAAAAAAGAAATAAAAGAGTGCCCAATGAGCTAGGAGAGAAACCAGGTGAGTGTGTTATCCTGGAAGCCAAGAGAAAAGTGTGTCACAAAAGGGAGTGGTCACCTGTCCCATGTTTTTGAAAAGTCAGGAAAGATGAGGACATTTAAGGGACAGAAGAATTCAGCGATATGGAGGTATCTGTTATTCCAAACAAAAAGAGTTGTACTGGACTGTAAATTTGCTCCAGCTTCAGTGAAGTGAGTTGAGGAAAGAATGGGGCATGAGGAAGTGGAGACAAGGTCTATACAAACATTTCAGTAACATTTGCTGTGAAGGAAGGGGACACAGAAGTATTATGGGGTCAATAAACTATTCTTTTTAAGGAAAGAGATTTTTACAGCACGATTATATGCTTATGAACATAACCTGCTCAGATATTTTGAGTTAAACATACTTAAATATTATAAATACTATTTTAAATTCCATTTTACACTTTCAGAGCTATGTTTCCCTTAGCAACATTCACCATATGCCTTCAAGTGCTTAAGATACAGAAATGTGCATTATTATTGCCTAGTATACGTCTATTAATTCTCATTTCCTTGTTCCACTTTTTCATGAACTTCAATAGTATTTTCAGCATTGACCACAAACTTACAAATGGAGAGAAAACTGTATTAGAAGGTGCTTCAAGAGATCTTTTAGTCATTAATCCCTACCAAAGGTGTCTGTCTGAGGTAAAGGGAGAGACCTAGCTATCCCATCCACCACTAATTTTCGATATGGGTAATCAAAAACTATAAGGATCACAGGGATGGGGAGCATGGCATAGGGAATGCAGTCAGCATTAATGTATTGGCTAAGTAGAAAGCCAGAGGAGAGAAAGAGCAATTAGGGGGATCGTTTTATAAGCTATATAAATGTCTAACCAATGTACTGTATACCTAAAACTAATTAAAATAAAATTAAAAAAAAAACTGTAAGAATGAGTTAAGGTACTCAGATCAAACCTTCTTCCTTTAGTGAAACAGCTTTAGTGCTCTGCAATTTTTTAGCTCTGTCTCCTTTTACAGGATAACCTTTAGTTTGTATCATGGTACGCAATGCAGTGAAAAAGGTATTGGAACAGTCCTTCTTCTTACTTTCACGTATATTAGGTGCATCCCTAATTGACAAAAAACAATCAGGGTTATTGATGGTAAGGGTAGGGCTGGAAATTCAGATAGTGCAACAATGGATAGGGATAAAAAAGGAGAGAAAGGGAGATGTTAATGTCAATATTTGAGCAAAAATCTAACCCTTTCATCACTCATAGGACAATAGTAACTGTCAATATTAAAATAAGGAAATGAAACCCAATCTCACCTTCCTTAGACTAAGGCCCTTGAGGGTAGGGACCAGATCTGTCCCTATGTCTTCCATAGCAGAGCCTAGCAGAGTATCTAGAACTGTAGCTTAATAATTATATACAACAAATTAAGTCCAGATTAATTTGGATTTAATAGTGGGTCTTGGTTCTACCATATATTCTTACCTACTTTTACAGGTTAAAGAAATTTACTTATTAAAGAAAATTCTTTCTGAATCATTTATAATTACTCAAGAGGTTCTCTCGTAATCATTGCTCCTCAGAGAGAAGGCTGAACAATAACAATACTTTTTGAGCCTTTTTTTTAACCTTTAGAAAACCTAGATCATAGAAAAGGGTAACGGAGGTCAAATATATGGTGATGGAAGGTAATTTGACTTTGGGTGGCAAATACATAATGCAATATACAGATGATGTATTATACAGTTGTACACTTGAAACCTATATAATTTTATTAACCAATGCCACCCTGATAAATTTAATAAAATTTTAAAAAAAGATCACACTGAAAATTTTTGACAAAAACATTTTCATTAGTGCACTACTTCTGATGTTTGAACTGAAAAAAATAAGGTAATTTATCCTCTCAAACACAAATGAAGTTAAGCTCTAGGCAAGCCAAAAGCCCTAAAACAGGCTTCTAAACCTATCAGGGACTGCAAACCATTTACTTAGTGTTAGCTCTGGGCAGCCGCTGTGCAAGGCATGGAGGATAAAATATGATGAGGGAGATATCAAGTACATAGGTAATGTGATTAGTATTATAATAGAGATGGGGCCAGGGGTTATGGAAAACTCACTAGAGAAACTAAATTTCCCTGAGTGGGTCAGACATGCTCAAAAAAGTAGAATTTTGCTAGGTGTGAAATTGAAACAGAAAATGAAAGAGGGTTCTGACAAAAATATCGGTGAGTTATAAATTCATACCTCTTCTTTTTCTTTCTCGCGTTTTTACGCATTATTCAGTGATTTAACAAAGAATTCTGAAATCAAAGTAGAACAACATTTTACTAAGAAATCAGTCTATGATGCATCACGGTAAAGCAATAAGATTAATAAAAAATCTCGATTGCATGGCACCTTTACATCAAGGAACACCTACTTCTTTTAAAGATAGAATTTCATTAAGTACCAATAACCCTCTCATACGTTATGTAGATGCTGAAGACTTGCTTTATTGTGTGATCCCTAATGAATATTTGTCATAACTTTGTAAATGGATTTATTTGAAAAAGTTACAACATTCTATGAAGTTACACAACTTAATTCAAAAGTCAAGTATTTTTAGTTTTAACACCATACCCTTAAATTCCTTTAACTTCCACTAATTTCAAGATCATTTAATGAAACACAGACGAATGTGAATTGAAAGATTTGTATCTAGCTGCACACAATACCATGACACAATAGACAAAGTCTGCATTTATCGTTGATATCATAGAGATCTCAGGCATACAAAAAATGGCCCTAAAATCACAGAGTCCTCTGCTTTGAACTATATAATTAGATTCACATATCTCCTCAAGGTCAAAGCCTGAAGGAAGAAGTCAATGACATCCAAATACATATGTGGTAAACAAGAAAATGAGTTAAAATATAACAAACATCCTTTAAACATGCTCAAGAAAGTAGGGGAAAGCTCTGGAGTCAAATACTGGAAAGACGATGAAAACCAAAGCCAGTTAGAACACCAGTGTACGCTGCTGTGGGGATGGGGTGCATGGCTACGCAACAAAGGAGCTTGAGTACTCTCTTGGGTAAAGGAGAATCTAAGCAAGGAATTGAAACTAAAGCCCATTTTCTCTTCCCTAGGTATAGCCAAGACTTCAGGGGCTATAATTTCATTCAAAAATTGTCCCGTCAACAAAGGAAGAAAATAAAGAAGTTTTTCTGCCTCACCATGTTCTCTAGGTAGGAAAAAAAGGGTACTACTAGATTGAATCAACCTTAGGGTTCCAGGTTCCACAGAATTTTCACAGATAAAGCACCAGTGAAGATGAGTTCACCATTCAAAAGTAGAAAGTATATAAGAAAACAATCCACCATATGCCAAAATTAGGACACAGACACCCACACCCAACTGCACCCCACACACCCAGCAGTATGAGATCTCTAAGAACTTCAGATAATTCAAATATCTGAGCGCCATAATAAATTAACTGTTTTTAGAAATAATAAAGACAAAGTAGATGAAACTTAAGATATGAGGAAAGACCAGGTAGACATAGAACAAAAGAGAAATTCTGTAAAAAAAGACATAGTCAATGAAATTAATTCCAAAAAGAGGGAATAAACAATGTATTAAGACACACTAGATATGAAAATTAGTAAATGGAATACAGGTATGAGTAAATTTACCATATTACCTTTACAGAGATAATGAAATGGAAAATATGAAATAAAAGGTTATGAAACATGAAGGATAGAATGGGAAGACCTAATATATGTCTGATAGGAATTCTAGATAAAATGAATAGCAACAATGAAAGACAAGCAGTATAGAGCTAATAACTGAAATTTTTCCATAACGGAAAATGTGATCCAATCTGATTAAATTCAAATAAAACCACATCTAGAAATATCAGAGTGAAATTTCAGGACAGAAAGACAGCTAGGCCATTCTGTGCAATACAAGAGATCAACAAATATCAAAGACTAGTATCACATAGGCCATATATTCTGGCCCTAATGCGAATGAATTAGAAGTCAAGAACAAAAGGATAATATAAAAAACCCTTTAGACTTGGATACTTAAAACAATAGCAACAACAACAAAATCTTCAAAATAGCTCTGGAAATCAGAAAATATTCAGAACTGAAGTATTATAAGAATACTGCATATAACAACCTGTAATATGTAACTAAAGCAGTACCAAAGAATTTATACCCTTAAACACTTATTAGAAAAGGAAAGAAATGAGCTAAGCAGTCAATAAAAAAATTGTTAAAACAGTAATAAAACTAAAGAAAAGTAAAGCAAGGAAATAATAAAGACCAGAAAATGATGCAATAAAAATAAGAATATAATAGAACAGATTAAAAAATCTGTTTCTTAAAAAAATAAAATAAAATAAAATACCATTTTACCAGATTGATCATGAAATAAGGGAGAAAACACATTTTGGAATGAAAAGTGTGTACCTATCAATAAAAGAGATGGAAGAAAGCAGTATGATTAACTCTGTACCCATAAATTTTAAAAGAGACAAAACAGAATCTTTTTTACCCAAACTTACTTTAAATACAAATAAAATTTGAATAAATCCTGAAAATGTAAATTAATTAATTCAGTGATTAAAATTTTATTCACAGAAAAACAACCTAAACAAACCTAAATAAAACAGCCCTGATGTTTTCATGACTAGATGCTTCCAAACATTTAAATAACAGGTATCTCATATTATTTCATACAATTTATGCCAGAAAACAGATAGAGAAGCCACCCACCCAACTCATTTTATAATGCTAGTATATTCCTTATACTAAACCAGAAAGGTCAGCATCAGAAGGGAAAATTTTATATGGCAATTTTATTTATGATCTAGATTCTAAATCCCAAATATAATTATCAAATCCAAACCAGCTGAGTATTTAAAAATTTGTGCTAATTCCAGAAATACCAGGAATTTCACATTAGAAAAATATAATTCAACATATTGGACAAAAATAGAAAAAAAATGTGATCATCTCAGTAGATGAAGAAAATGCATTTGACATAATTCAATACACATATATAATTTTAAAAAAATATTCTTAACTGACTAGATATAGACAAGAACTTTAACCTGATAAAAGGAATCAACCAAAAACACACAAACAATATACTTAAAAGGTGTAACAGTGAAGGAATTATTTAGATTCAGAGAAAAAAAAAACAAGAGTGGCTACTAAAACATTTAATATATAGTGATAAAGGTATATTAATCAATGCATTAAGATAGGAAAAATAAATAAAATAAATAACTCTTGGAAAGGAAAAACGTAACTGTCCTCAGTCATGAACACTATGGTTATCTTCATAGAAAATCCAAGAGAGTTTGCAGTTTACTAAAAATAATAAAATATTTCAGCAGGTCGTTGTATACAAGATTAATATTTATAAATTAATTTTGTTCCTATATGCTAGCAACCAAAATTAGAAAGCTTTTTTAAAATATACAATAGCAAGAAAAATGTATAGTGACTACTGCTTATAGCCATGAAATAATAACTAATATGGGAATAGCCCACTTACCATGAACAACTAGGAAACTGGAAAAATTATAGGAAATACCTGTTTGGGTGAATTATACAGCAGGCAGCATATGCCTGTGATCCCTGAGATAAAAGAAAAAAGAAGAGAAATTACAATAATCCCAGTTTTCTAACTGAAGTTACTTCCAGAGCATGGTTCAGGGAGCAGAATCCCAAGCAGAGTACAGAGGTCTCGCTAAGATTAACAGACAGAAAGAAGAGTTCAGAAAGGCCAAGATGGCTGAAATTCGTTTAACAGAATACCAGAAAGAAAAGAGCTATGGCAAAACAAAACAAAACAAAACAAAACAAAACAAAACAAAACAAAACAAAACACACATCCAAAAATCTGAATACAGGTTCTCTTGAATCTTTGGCTGAATACTAAGCTTTGCCTGTGCAAGGTGACACTCTACACAAACCAAAGAACTACCAGGGAAAGAACAAATACAATGAATTCAAAACTAAATAATAATCACAGCTTACACATGGCTGGGATGTAAAGTCTGGGATTGTCGAAACTGGAGAAAAAAGTAAGACCAAACTATGTGTTATCTACGGGATACTCACTTTAATTACAGACACGTACAAATGTTATATTATAAAGTTGTAGGATTGGATTAAACATGATGGAGTGAGAGATGTCCCCAGATGTCTCCCCTTGAAACAACAATAAGCTGAACATCTAAAACTCAACAAAAAACACCCAAACTTCACACCAGCACGTCTGAGCATGGGATCTGCATATAAGAGCTACCATAGGTCAGAACCCCGGGTATCAGGTGGTGAACTTGAAGAAATAAAGCAGCTGCCTCTCACAGCGAGAGCTCCCTGTAGGAGGAGGGGGAGAGGAAAAGAAGCGGCGAGTTCCCTAAACAGCCCTGCCTGGGAGTGCTATGAGCTCCACAAGGCCTGTGGCATTGCCCACTCATCAGGGCAGAAGGCACAGAAACAGGGACGGCAGAAAAGCGGGGACAGCAGAGAAACAACAGTTGATTTTTACCAGCCCCAGTTGCAAAACTGAGGCTGGGCCGCATCCTCCAACCCCCAACCCAGAGGGCCTCTCCACCCATACCTTCCCAGATGGAATGCCGCGGGGCCCCAAGGGAATCTGAGCAAACACTACCCAAACTGTCGCTGACACTGACAGGAACTGAGAATGAGGATGGCGAGCGTGGTTAAATATCTATAAAGAAAAAAAAGACAACATTAAGACTTTATATAAAGCAGAGATCCAAGAGGCTTAGATGCCACCTACTGAAAACCAAAAGAAAAATACCTTATTTGCAACAGGCTAGGGACCATTATATAATAAATCTTTCTGGAAAAAAAAAAAAAGCAGAACACTTCCATTAATGCCCAGGCAGAGAAGAAGTCCATTAAACACCATGAACAACCAAGGTGACAAGGCATCTCAGAAACTGAAACTAGACTGTTGTCTATCACCATACAACAAAATTAACTCAAAATGGATAAAGAACCGGAATATAAGACTTGAAACAATAAAATGAATAGAAGAAAACATAGGAACTAAACTCAAGGACCTTGGACTTAAAGAAGATTTTATGAATTTTGCCTCAAAGGCAAGGGAAGTAAGAGCAGAAATAAATAAATGGGACTACATCAAACTAAAAAGCTTCTGCTCGGCAAAAGAAACCATCAACAAGGTAAAGAGACAACCATCCAAATGGGAAAATATATTTTGCAAGCAATGCCTTGGATAAGGGCCTAATATCCAAATTATACAAAGAACTCATACAACACAATAATAACAACAAAAAAACCCAAACGATCCAATCCAAAAATGGGCAGAAGTCCTGAACAGATACTTCTCCCTAGAGGACATACAAATGGCCAACAAATATATAAAAAGATGCTCAACATCGCTAGCTATTAGGGAAATGCTAATCAAAACCACAATGAGATAGCATCTCACACCCGTTAGAATAGCTATCATCAACAGGACAAATAATAACAGATGTTGGAGAGGATGCAGAGAAACAGGAACCCTCATACACTGCTGGTGGGACTACAAATTGGTACAGCTGCTATGGAAAGCGGTATGTAGTTTCCTCAAAAAACTAAGAATTGATCTACCATATGATCCAGCAATCTCTCTATTGGGTATTTACCCCAAAAGCTTGAAAACCCCTTTCCAAAAAGATATTTGCACACCGGTGTTCATAGCAGCATTATTCACAGTGGCCAGGACATGGAAACACTGAAGTGTCCTATGACAGATGATTGTCTAAAGAAGCTGTGGTACATATATACAATGGAATATTATTCAGCCATAAGAAGAGATGAAATACTGCCATTTGCGAAAACACGGATGGACCTCGAGATAATCATACTAAGCAAAATAAGCCAGACAGAAAGGTTGAAAATCACATGAAATCACTTGTATGTGGGATATCAACTTAAAAGCAACAAATGAACAGGACAAACAAACAGAGACTTATAGACATGGACAATGGGCAATGGACTAGTGGTTACCAGAAGGGAGGAGGGAGGGAAGGGGGAGGGAGAAAATAAAAAAATAAAATGTTAAAAAATTATGTATATATAGTATGAAAAAACTAAACTGGCATTTAAAAAAATTAAGTCGTACATCTGAAATTCATATAATGTTATTAATCAGTTACCCCAATAAATTTAATTAAAAAATAAAGACACAGGTTACAAGTAAAAGGATAAAAACATATAAAGTATGTAACCCTAATGATAAAAAGCTTAAGTGGCTAATTAATATCAAAGTAGAGTCCAGGTAAGGAATAGTACCAGGTTTGAAAAAGAGGGACATTTCATAATGATAAAAGAGTCAATCAAGAAGACATAACAATCCTAAATCGGTATACACCTAATTATAAAGCTTTAAAATGAAGTAAAGACTGAAAGAAGAAATAAACAAACCCATATTTACACTCTTCTATCAGTTATCAATAGAGCAAGTAAGTATATACCTCAAGGCATCCAGGTCTTAGTATGCTGCCAAAACACTTGGCCCTGTTTGTTTACAGAATATTGCTCTCAGCAACCACAGAACACACGTATGTCATATCATATGTAACAATCACAGAAATTCAAGATTGGTCGACCATAAAACCAGATTCAGTACATTTAAAGCATTAAAATCATATAGACTATATTCTCTGATTAAAATAAAATTAAATTATAAACCATTAATAAACATCTGGGAAAATCTCAAAATAACATGCTTCTAAATAATCTCTGGGTCAAAGAATAAACCTTTGGAATAGAGTTAAACAAAAGAAATCAGACAATATTTCTAACTGAATGATTACAAAAAATAATTTTTAATTACAAAAACTTCAGTAATATGGTTATAATTTATTAAAATTGCATTATATATATTTATGGTGTTATATAGTTCCATCAAGAAAAGTTATGTCTCTCTAATTATTCAAATCACCTTTTCATGTTTTTAAATAACATTTATTCTTTATAAAGAAAAGAAAACTATACAGTGTTTAGTAGTTAATTAACAAAAATGTGCAAAAACATTATATTCAATAATGGCTTTATCAAAGCATATAAAAGAAGATCTAAATAAATGGAAAGATATGCCATACCGCTGGACGGGAAGTCCCAATATCATAAATTTATCAAATCTCCCCAACTAACCTACAAATTAATGTAATTCTGATCAAAACCCAGTAGCATTTTGTTTTGGTTTGGTTTTCTATACAACCTCACAAGTTAATTACACAATTGCCATGGAAAGCAACGAGTCAGAAATATCCACAAAACTTTTGAAAGATAACAACAATGTTTAAAGGATGTGCCCTCTTAGACATTGAGGCTTATTATAAAGTTATAGTATTCAGGTAAATGGATGATGGAGCAACACATAGGCATAGAATAATGCGACAGAAGAGACTCATTAAGGAACAGATCAGTGCATGAACTGAAATTTGATTTATGACAAAAGAAGCATTATAGTTATGAGCTTCTGAAGTTTCTACGAGAGAGAGAGAGAGAGAGAGAGAGAGAGAGACAGAGACAGAGACAGAGAGACAGGAGAGAGAGACAGAGACAGAGAGAGACAGAGAGAGGGAGAGAGAGAGAGGTGTTTGTTAATATAGCCCTTCTGTGTATTGAGGCAACAAAATTTGTTTGCAAGTTCTTTAAATACAGGGGCTATACTTTATATATTATTTATATTTTTTTGAGAAGGAGTTGAGGACTGGGTTTGAGGCTGGAAGGGCCCTTGATTGGGTAAGGCACTTCCTTATCCAGCCTCATTTTCCCCACTGCAAATATCAGAAAAGCAAAATGTGGAACCTTCATGAATTTGCGTGTCATCCTTGCGCAAGGACCATGCTAATCTTCTGTGTATCGTCCCAACTTTAGCATATGTGCTGCCAAAGAGAGCACTATTTTTGATATTTCTAACAGCATCCAGCTCTGCTAAATATCTGACCACTCTACTTATCCACTGGACAAGACATATAACTTAATGTACTTTGAGTCTTTTCCACTCAGTAATCCATTCTAAAACAAAGACATAAACTTATACCAGTGAAAGAACACACAAAGACTAAAGAAAGATTAAGGCCAATTAAAAATTCTCAGGCCAGCATATGGCCATATTACCCTGAACAAGCCTGATCCCGTCTGATCTCGGACTCTAAGCAGGGTCAGGCCTGGTTAGTACTTGGATGGGAGACCACCTAGGAAGACCAGGTGCTGTAGGCATAAAAAAAATAAGGGATTATAAACTGACAAAGTCCTTGCAATCTGTGAGGTCAACCAAGGCTTGCCTTGCCTAAAAAATAAAAAAATAAAAAAATAATAAATAAAAATAAAAATTCTCAGGGCAAGAGTAGCCAGCCTTCCTATTCAAAGTAATAATTAGTTTAGAAGAGCAGAGTCTGCACTGAGTGCCTTTTACCCAATTCAATGGGGAAAAAAATCTAAAATCTCATCAAATTTTATTACTAAAGTATAAATATAAAGGTCAAGAAGGTCATGCTTGCAAAGTTTTCTTCTTTTTGGGAGGCTGGGCGGTGGTGTGTTGCTCTATCCACTTTCAATTTTCTGGTGTGTAAAGAAATATAGATAGATATAGATAGATATAAATATAGATATAGATATATTTATTACACAAGGTGGATTATGGCACTATAATATGATTTGATTTCTGTAATTAATCACTTTCTCTCTTTGGTTGAGAATCAGTTATGCAGATAGTTTCTAGTGTGATAAGTATGATGACATAGGTCATCAGTGGTCAGTTGGGATAGGATTCACAGTCACAGGAACCTTCACTCTTAATCTCTCAGTCTCAAAACTGCCAGAACCCAATTAGTTATCTGGTCAGGCTCCATGGCAATATCAATCTTCTCTGAAGAGAACTACTGACTTGCAGATCAAATCTGGGCTCCCACTGCTAATGTTCTTGAAACATTTTCAGGGGCCATATCTGAGGCCTGTGTGACACACATAATATGTGCCACCATCTCCCAGTACAAATAGTTCAGAACTAAATTACACTAAAGTTTTAATACTGATTTAGAATCAAAGTGAACACTTTTGAGAGCTATTCCCGAGGACTATTCCAGGACTCAGACCTAAGTTGTTCAATCTTCCATCAACCCTCGACTGCTTTAAAGCGTCTCCGAGTTACTACACCCCGCAGCTGAGGAAGGGGAGAGAAAAGGCCGAAGAGAAACAGAAAAGCAAGATTACGCCTGTCTCTGGATGCAGATCTAGGGTTAGAAAAGTCTTAGAATAAAGGCTACAGCATTGCAATTTCAAGGAATTTACTTACATATTTGTATGCTGATGACCTTTCCAACAAATTCTCTACAAATTCAGATAAATACTTGGACTCATCCACCACTGCCTTTTCTGTTTGAATATGAAGTTAATGAAGCTCTGTGTGAAATGTCTATATTTGTCACATTCTTCAATTTGAAAAAGCAACATTTGCCTGGGACTAAGAGTCCATGTTCCCTTAATCCCTCCTTCGGAGATTACATTTCTTATTTCATGGAAAGTCTCAGCATTTGTGACACCCTCCATAGGAATTTTCATGTTTTTCTTAATCAATACAGGCCACTGGAAAGCATGTTTGGAAAAAAAAATCTGTAGTATGAAGAAATAGTTATAATATTAGCTAAAAAATAAGGTCATGATATTGGTTGGATGTGCTGTATCAGCTCAATCATGTAAAACACAAAGGAACAAATAAAATACTAGGTAGAAAATAGGACTAGAGGGGAAAAATTCAAAGATGTTTTTGGGTGATGGAACTTGGGTGATAATTATTTTTTGCATTTTTAAGTTTGCTATAATTACTGTGTGATATTCAAAATTGAGAAACACTTCTCAAAAATAATATGAAAGCCAGTGTTGAACAGTGAAGAGTCTGGGCTTTCGAATCAACTAGACCTGGGTTCAAATCCCAACTCTACCTCTTTACAGTTGTATGACCTTCGGTGAGTTCCTTCACCTTTCTGATTCTCAATGATCTCAACCATAAAATCTGGGTTATAATACTTACATGTCAAGGTTTTTGTGAGAATTAAGTTAATATATACAAAGTGGCTAGCACTGTTTATGGCACATAGTAGCTGTCAAATTAATAGTAGCTTTAATTAGGGATATTAATATTAACAGCAGCACAAAATCTAAAGGACTGTAAGGAAGATGCATTCTTCTCAGAGAGGGAAGCGATGGCAAAAAAGACCTCTCTGGCAATAGAGAGGGGTCTTTTGATGCCACTTGTAGCAATAATGAGAGAACCTCGAAGTCAGTCTTCATGCAATGGGAGCTGGGTAAATCTAACATGTCATGAATAAGTCATATATCAGGTTTGGGTAGAGAGCTAAGGTCATGGGCAACATGCGGTAGAAGAGAATGACCTTGTAGTGGTACTGAGCTGCATAGAAGCAACATTTATCTCCAGCAGCATTCAGCAGCCCACACGTAAGAATGGAAGAGGAAGGAGATCAGACTGACCCTTGATCGGAGTTTTTCTGGGAACAAAGGAGGACATTAAGCACTAAAGATATTGGCTAGAAAATGTAGTTGAAGTTTTGGACTACTATAGTGTAAAGATAAACTAAGTCAAAAAGTTATGGGCAGGGATGGGAGAAGTTCACTGAGAAAAAAGTACAGCAATCAAAGGGCTGGAATAAATTTGAGGACAAAGAGCAAGGGCATTAAAAATATCATAGAAAGAGCAATGGAAGAATAGGAGGCATAACTGGGGAGAATTCAGTTGAAAATGTCACTGGTAGTTTCTGGTGATACCAAGTACGATCATGAAAAATATCCTTTCAAAAAGAAAGAGCGAGAAAGAGAGCACATCTTCACCCTTCCACATCTGAGGAGGCTGAAGTTAACTAGGTAGTGCTCCACAACCAGGGACAATCGTCATTTCGATGTGGCCGCCTGAATCCCGGGCAGTCACTGGGAGGCCTAAAGAGCTGTTGGGCAGATTTAGTCCTTGTCAGTAGCAACCAGAAAAGTGTTCTGCATATCAGCCTATCCTCCGTGCCTCCCTCTGCCAGTCTGTCAGTCAGCTCGGCCATACTGACAGAGGGAAGGAAACCACTGTGGCCTCCGCAGTGCAATAATGGCCAGAAAACGTTTGGCTCATGTAAATATCATTTAAAATGTTTATGTAGAATTTTAAAGATAACCAGAGAGGGTCTGAAGAAAAGCGAAATGTAGAGGTGGATACATCTTTGACTATCATTCTGGTTATGATACTTGTTTATTTTAAACTAAAAACTTCTAAGTATTTAACATGCCATTGTGGAATAGTCATGCCATATATTTGTAGTTATAAAATGTGCTGTGCATTACCAGGGATCAGCACTTTATACAAAGAAAGAGAGACACACATAGTTTTTATAAACAATTGATCAAGGAAAGTGGTTTTTCAAGTCTCAATATGATTGAGAATTTTTTTTAAGTTTATAGGGGAAAATGCATGATGGCATCCATCAATTTGAATGAAGTCATCTTCTCTAACTCATACCACATTTATGAAAGATATTTAATCAGCAAGAGAATGAAGTATTTACTATTCTGATGTAGATAGTAATGAAGTTAAATGTGTATGGCATAAATATATCAACCAAGTCCGTGGAATTTTCTAATTCATTTTCAATCAAAACTTCTTCAAAAATTGTAACTCATAAGACTATATTTCACCATTCACTCATCCATCTTAAGGGAACATCATTTTTCAATGGATTAAATCAAGAACAAAAATTAACCTAGACAAGACTATATATAATATGTGTGCCACATATCATGCCAAGTAAGCCACGAAAGGGTAAATGGCCAATTCAGCTTCAAAGAATATCCAGAAGCAGGATCAGGCTTCTTGATTTCCTTTAGAGTATCCTTACCCAGTGGTTTTTCTTTTCTTGAATCTTGAGTCCTTTCAACAAACTCTCACTGCACAGGCATGGGCCCTGGCCTGGGGGAAGTGATGAGCAAAGCAGGCAATGAAGGAAATGAGCCCATTTGCGCGGGAGTACGCATACTTACATAGGTTAAGTGTTCACTGTTCACTGGACCAAGGCTGAGGCTCATTCTGTACTCATTCTGTGGTCATTCTGAGGACAGTCAGGTCAGTTGGGTCCACTGTTGTAGTCCCAGCACCTCAAACTGTCTCTAGCAAAAACCCATGCTGAATAAATGTTTGTTGAATGAATAAATGAAGAAAGAAACACTGAGTTTTACCTGGTAAAATGGTAGCAAGCAGCCAAAGGTTGCTGAACACCTCTCACCCAGCTAATCCTCTTCCAAAAGGATAGGGGGAAAAAAGGCAAACCCAGATCCACAGAGAAACAGTCCTATCTAAAAGTGCATCTTATTGGTTTTGACCTTTTGAGAATTCTGCATGGCCTGTTCTCTTAGCCTGAGGCAATAACGAATACTAAGAGGCAAAAGGTTTTTTACAAGCTTCAACATTCTGGCCAAATATTTCAAGTTTCTATAGGGCACAGTAAAGGCTGAACCTGGCCCTGAAGGAGATCAGCAGTCCATTAAATTCGTTGTCCGAGTCTTATTCCAATTAAGTCTCTGGATCTTCCATAAAACCCTTCCAAGGTCCTGCCACTTCTGAAATTTCAGCAATTTCTTCAATCCCTGTCCCCTCTACACCTTGGCAGCACACGGGCTTACCGGGAAGAACGACACCTACATAAATCCACCGATTCAAGGCAGGGAGATTATCACTACTGGACTAGAAATTTCACAGTAGATGGCATCTGAGATAACTGCATAATGGATCCAGAAGTTATCTACCGGTGAACAGAGAGGAAAGGACATAGCAGGCAGAAAACATCAGGGTATTGTGACACTGAACTGTTCTTACTGCTTCCTAGTGTGTGAACTCGGGCAAGTTACTTGCGCTTTCTGGGCCTGTTTCGTCATCTATAAAATGGGAATAATAATAGCACTATTTTACACAGGGCTGTTATGAAGATTCACCGAAATAATAGATAGCGAAGTGCCCAGCCTAGTGCCAGATATAAAGTAAGGCCTCAATAAATATTTTTAAACCAAGTGTGATAACAGACAGTGAAAGAGTGGTTACCAGGGGCTTGAGGGAGCAGGGTTTGGGGAGATATTATTTAATGAAGATAAAGTTTCAGCTTGAGATGATGAAAAAGTTTGGAGATGGAGAGTGGTGATGGCTGCACAGCACTGTCAATGTACTTAATGTCACTTGATTGTATTAAAATTGCTTTAAAATGGTTAAGTGGTCAATTTTATGTTATCTTATCTATATTTTAAGATGACAATAAAAATGCAAAACAAAAACAAAACTACAGTTCAAGGCCTGCTCAGCAAACAGCACAGTATAAGAATACTCAGAAAAGCAGGTTGGGGCTAGAAGTAAAGACCTTTAACTCTCAGGTTGAGGAAACGTGTGAACTTGATCTATCCTAGTGCCCCATGGGGACACTTGGAAGTACTATGACTTGAATTAGTATTTTACAAAGATATAATTGATACTGATTTTTATAAAGATCACCCTGAGGCTAGATTAGATGGTTAGAAAGAAGTTGAAGCTGCGAGAAGGGATGCCAGTTAGGCTTCTGCAAAGTGTGTGCCCCCCAGCCCAGCAGGATTTGTCTTACCTGAAAGCAAATTCTCAGCCTGCGCAGACCTGGTGAATCAGAATCCCTGTGGTACAAGATCTCCAGGTAATGCCCATGCACATGAAACTTTGAGAAGCACTGGGATCAAAGACCCGAAGAGTCCAACTGAGAGAGACTGAGGACTTGCGGTGGGACAGTAGTAACAGAGATGGAGTCATAATCAACATTTATGGAACTTACTACCTACAAGCTAGGTTCTGTATATTTCAAACATCACCATTTAATCCTCATTACAGCCCTGGACGATATGTGCTATTTATTCTCATTTCCCACATGGAATACTATTCAGCTATGGCAAAGAAAATCTTGCCTGTCACTGGCAAGAACATGGATAGATCTTGAGAGCATTATGCTAAGTGAAATAAATCAAATGGAGAAGGACAAATACTGTGTGATCTCAGTTACATGTGGAACTTAAGTAATTAAAAAAAAACTAATGGAAACAGAGAGCAGATCGGTGGTTGTCAGAGGTGGGGAAAATGGGTGAAGGGGTCAAAAAGTACAAAGTTCCAGTAATAAAATAAATAAGTCCTGAGGATATACAGCATGGTGACTATAGTTAAAAATACTGTATTGTATATTTGAAAGTTGCTAAGAGTAGTCTTAAAATTTCTCACACAAGGAAATAAATTTTTGTAACTGTGTTTTGACGGATGTTAACTAAAGTTATTGTGATCATTTTGCAATATATACAGATGTCAAATCATTATGTTGTACACCTGAAGCTTATACAACATTGTATGTCAATTATATCACAATGTTATGTGCCAAAACTAGAAAAATATTTTAGATTTGAGTTAAAGTAACTTGTCTGAGATTACACTGCTAGTACCTGAGAGAACTGGGATTTGAATCAGTCTGTAAACATTTGCTTCATCATCTCCTCTGTACTGCTTTTCAAACCTCAGGGAAAAGGAGCTTTCCCTGTCTTGCTACTTTACACACTTTCTCTGTTATTAAACTCTGAGATAATTACTCTGGAAACTCTCTAAACTATTTTGGAGGCCCAACTACATATAAATAAATGGGAAACTTCTGAGCTCTCCAGCTTTCCACTCAGATGTAATCTTCTACTTCCTATCCCCCAGCCTTTGCCTGGGTTATACATGAAGCCTCTAAGTAATCTGCTTTCTCAGCCATGGTCAAACTGAACATCCCTTCCACATCTCTGTCCTCCATAATCCCAAGGCTATGCAGGAATTCAGCTGATATTTAATGCTTTTTTCCTTTCCCTTCCTTATTTATCAACAGAACTCAACATTGCCTTCCGTTGGTTGTAACAACAGAAATTCACCAGAACTAAATTTCCATGACATTGTACAATAATCCTCCAAAAGGAGTAGAAAGTCAAATTCTTCATCTTTACCAAGGTATTAGCAGAGAAAATCCCAGTTATATGATAGAACTCAAGCATAAGCATCATCGACCTATCCCTGGCAAATGAAGGTTGCCAAGTTACCTTTCATAACTCTCCCTCCCTTCTCTGCCCTCATCTGGGCCCATTTGATCAGCATCCACAGCCTGACTATGAATACTACCTCAGCACTGCGGCTCACACCTGCCTGCTCCTATCCTCCATGACAGACCTCAAGCTCAGGCCTTTAACTTCAATTCCTCATGGTGGGTCTCCACTCTTGCCCTGCTCCAGTCCACCCTCATCTAGCAGCCAACATGATCCAATACACCAACCTAATCCTGTCTCCCCTTCTAAGGCCCTCCCTTGGATCCCCCACTATCCCAGAGTTACAGAGAGGCCCTGATCTCTGCAGCTTGTTTGATTCTCACATTTCTATAAAGTATGCTCTGATGTTATCATCTCAGATTCTCAGAAGACTGAGGCACAGAAAGGTAGCTCAAGATAATCCAGCTAGTAAATGGTATATTTGAATCCAGAGAGTCTGATATTGGAGTTAAAATCTATGCTAGACTGCCTTCCACCCCTACGTCACTATTTCTAAGAAGTCTTCCCAGATTTCCCCTAAGTCTTTCCTTTGAAGACCCCTATACAAACTGTGCCCTGCATACATTAGAATGTAAAGTTCCTTAGGGCAGATAAATCTGACTGTACTTTCTATATCTTAAAGTACCTAACCATTCTCAAATTACTGGATATTTATTTAGTCCAATTTAATATGCATAAGTACAAAAGATGATATAGAGAATTGATGTTACCTATCATGAGAGTGCTGGAGCAAACTATTTCACCTTAACATATCTCCCTTCTCTTTGTAAAGTTCAGTGACTGAATATGGTCCTATAAACCCAGATAACAGAAGGGAGGAAACAGGAATTTAGAATGTCAAAAAAAATCAAAGGGATGTGGTCACCAGAAATCCTAGGATTTCAGAGAAGAAATGTTTCCAGAGAAATCCAGATGTCCAAAGTGAATTTTGTGTGAGGCTTATGAACCCTATCATGTCTTAAGCCATTTCAAAGGGTTAGAGGGTGGGTAATGGCCTATAGAAGCATTTACAAGATAAATGGATTCCAATTTTCTGGCATCTAATGCTTAAAGTGCTGTATAGTACTATCTTCAGTTGTCCAGTGCTACCTTCACTCCAGACAGGTAAAAGGAAGTTCAGCATTAGGCTGATTTCCACTAAAAGAACAGGTCTCTCTTCCAGACTTCACTTCCTGGAAACATAGAATTAATCCAAAGTCTCTGCTGCTCTGATGTGCCCATTATATTTGCTAGCCACAATAGCCGGATGACAAAACCTTGCATATGAACCCTATATATATCCAGGTGACAAAAAAGATTTTAAAGATTTTAAATAGAATTCAATCAGCTGGTAGAACTTAATGTTTTTCATTATTCCCAAAGCACGTCCTAGTACTAAAAACAGAAATCAATCAGTCTGTGAATTTCCAAAGACGTGTAAAACTGAAAAATATTGCAAACTTCTCAATTTAATTACCAGGAGTATGTTGCTATCCTTCCTCTTTGAAATCACAAAGAAATTAGGGTGGGAATTACTAAGAATCCGTCTTCAGGCCCTTTGCTGTAAGAGTTTCTTGGAGATGAAAACATCCTCATTATAATGTTATTTTTATATTTAAGCAATAAACCTCCCTTGGGATGGGGCGGAGACTCAAGCAAATTTACTAGATTCAGCTTTCTAGTACTAGGAAGATAGAAGATTTTTTGAAAAATTTAACATAATAATATTAGGTGACATTAATTAAGCACTTACTACATCCCAGGCTCTATTATTATCTTCTTACATATGAGGAAAAGGGGGCACAGAGAGGTTAGCTAACTTTCCCAAGACTATCCTGAGAGTCAGTGGCAGAGCCTGAGCATTTACTCCCTAATGTACTGCTCTCCATGACTTAGCACTGGCCTTCTTTCGACACTCTTGCCCATCTGCTAATGCCATGTGTTGTCTCTCACCTACCCTCCCTCCGCCCACCCCCCTCCATTCTCCATCTGTGACCTTTCAGCAGACTAGGAGTATGCACAAATATCTCATGTTTCTCCCAATTCTGGTTCCCCAGCCCATCGACAAACTACTTTGAAGTTCTGTAGCAACCACATTTATGTCCAATAACCTTTCTGCAATTGACCATGTCCTTGCAAACTCACCAAAAATCATAAATATGCTGAGAAGCTGTCTAAACACACCAATGTCCTTCGCTGAAAAACATAAGGGAATTTGGTTTCCATCTTCATGAGGGCCCAGTCCCTTGACAGTGATTTGTGAGACACAAGATTTGAGCATTTGGAATCTGCTCCATAGCAAGGAGTGACAGACAGTCCAGTATACTTTGAGACTAGACAGCATCAAGGCTGAAGTGCAACAGCACTCTAGCTTTGCAGGTGGTAAAAATGTGAGGTGCATTCAATCAACTTTTTCCCAACTCTCCTCCCTCCAGTGGTTGGAGATGATGGGTTCCAAGCCCATGCTACACCTCTCTACCACCCAAGAGCTCTCCCAGATCCCCTTTGGGTATTTATTGCTGTCATCATCAAAGTGGGCTGTGACATTCAAACCAAGGCTAATACTCTTAGGCTCACTCAAGACTCAAGAACACATCGTTGAAAATACTACCCCTGAAATTTCCTCGAGTCAGATATTTACACAGAAAATTTTTCCTGTGTATCCTTCATACATCATAACTTTGTCCTATCCATTTCAGCTACTCATTGATACTGCACAACACTGAGCTAACAAAGCTGGCTGTGCATTGCCTCTCTCTCCAGGCTTAGACAATGGACATTTTCTTCCTCTACCCTGCTCATTTTCTCTCCCCTTTTTTCATCATTTATTCACCATGTTCCAATATTGGTTCATCTCTAAAGAATCAACCCAAGAATTTATCAAAAATGAAGAACAAGAAACTCCGAAGTGTACTCAATAATTCATCTGTTAAAAAAAAAAAAAGGAGTAAAGGGAAGATATTAAAGAGAAAAAGTCAACAGGAGAAAATCTTATATCTTAATATCCTGGTTCTCTTTATCAGATAGCCCTTATGTAAAAGGTAGACATTTAATTGTGTAAGTAAAGGAATGCCTCCCCTCATCAGAAAGCATCTTTCCTGAAGAGTTGTAAGTCAAATCCCACTTATTCGTTCGACATTTAAGAGTCATTTTCTAGTGCAGACTCTATGGTAGACTCTGGGACATAAAGGGATCAAGTTGATATTGACTGCCCTTTGAGAGATCAGACTTGTAAATAGATAACTAACTAGAATACAAGGTCAAAATTGGTGAAATTTAAATTCACAGAAAGTGTTCTGAAAGCTGGGAGGAGAGAAGAGAGAGGAGAAGCACAGACAGAACACAGGAACAGAGGCACAGAAAGCAGAATCTGATGTTACAGGCAGGTAAGAACTCAGAATAAAGTGATCTTACTTTTTCTTAATGCCACTCCCTTCTGCCACGGTGAAGCTCAGGTTTCCTTGGCTAGTGGGAAGCTCAGACAGTCATTCTTAGGATCACAGAGAAAGTAGACTTGAAATCGCTACAGGGAAGAGGAGAGCAAACTGTTATCAAAGACACACTCTTTTAATCCATTATATTTCAATGGAAGTTCAATTTCAATCCACTGAGGTAAACCAACATGCATAATCCTGTCTACCAATCAAAATAATGTAAAGCACTACAATATAGCCTCTGACATTCTAGAAGAAAAGACATTCTTTCTTTTCTTTCTTTCTTTCTTACCTTTTTTTCTGTGTGGGGAACCACTGGCCCCAGGAAAGTGGCCTGCTGCTAAAGAATGGCCCCTGTCTAAACACGCCTAGAGGTCCTGGGTGCCTGACAGCATGTGTGATGGTGGAGTATAAGGATAGGCCAAAAACACAAGCAGGGACTTCCAGGGGTCACTCCAGGCTGCCAGGGTCCATACTGCTCCTAAACTGAAATGCTAATCAAGAAGCTCTTTCTTGCCTACACATCTTCCCTGGACTCCTCATCCTCACTTTCACCCCAAAATTGTTATTAAATGAGTGAATAAGTGAGTAAATGAAGTAACCATGCTTTCATATTATTTAAAGCACAGGAATTTGCAAATGACTATGTAAAAAAATGGAGCTAAATCAAGATTATCTCCATGTTACTCTCATGTCCATTTTAGTATGTTTCCTTCCCTAAAATGTCCATGGCTTTCAGGCTTCCTGCAGTTAGTCCTTCACTCCTTACAAAAGCTTACCACTAATTTATCCTTGACATCTGTGTAACAGTTTAAAAACTCTTCCATTATTAATTATGTACAGGTAAAATCTTATTGTACATTATATTCGAATTTATAGGAACTAAAGGTTATTCTAGTCACTCACCCAATTTAAACATTCAATTAAAATGACCAAAATACACCACAACTAGATAAGAGGCTTATGTTAAACTTTGAAGTTTTTCACTTACGAGCTTTTACTGGCTCATAAGACATAGATCTAATGTGGACAATTTACGATGAAATTGTCCACATCAGATCTATTTTATATGCAATATCGACACATGCTGACTTTCAAGAATTATGTAAGAATATGGAAGTAAGCTAGGTGTCCATCAATAGATGAATGGATAAAGAGGATATGGTATGTATATATACAAAGGAATATTATACAGCAATAAAAAATAAAATCTTGCAATTTGTGATAACATGGATGGATCTAGAGGGTAGAGTGTTACATTTAGAGTGACCAAGTAGACTCTATTAAGATAAAACATAATTTGTATTTGAAATCTGTAACTGGCGAAAATCGAGGACATCTGTACAGTTTTTTTTATTCATGCTATACAATTCCACATGTATTTAATTCACAAGTGTTAAGAATAGATTGTGACTACTTGAATGTTTTAAGCTGTGCTTTAAATCTAACTGAGCATGTCTCAATTGTATGAACTGTTGATTAATTCAGGTGTTATTTAAAAATGCAGCTCATGACTTAGATTTTCCTCAATCACTTACAGCTTGCCAATCAGTTTTAAAACACAGAGGTCTCTTACTTTAGATCACAAGCGCACAGTAATATATAAAAGTTAAGTATAAAAGAAAAACATAAAAGATAAAAAGCATTTTTTTTACGCAAGAATGAGATGAAGAAATCAATGAGTGTTACCTTGGACACTAGAGAGTCTATCCAGATGACCTATGAAGAAATAGATGTTTCTAAATCAAAAATAGCCCTGCTAGAAACAGAACGGAAGTCAATAATCATGTAACCACACATTTAAAATAAAGATAAGAGAACCTTTTTCAACTACCAAGACTTTCTAGGTTAGAACTGACCTTTCCATACAGCACTATGATTCTCATAGCAATGACAGGGAGTGGAGAACCAGGGATTGCTCCTCACCCGAGAATGCTCTTAAAGTGCTTCTGCATGAAGGTGAATTTCCTTAGTCTCCTCCTAATTCTGGTTCCCTTCAATCACCATATCATTCTACTTGACAAAAGGAGATGAGCTTTCTTATGCTGTCTTGTCCAGCGGCCTTGATCCAAGCCCTAGAGGTGATGTTAAACTTTTTCTCCATACAAACTCTCCTTTTTGTGCAATTAAACAAAAGCTTTTACTTGTAACCATTAACTTGGTTTATAGATATAGAAGTGAACGTTGATGTTCATCAATTTCTTCTCACAGGTGCTATGGACTTAGTTCACATTAGGCATGGAATATTCTTGCCTCTTTTGAGGGACATACAATCCTTGCACTATCTGGATAGTATCAAGGCTAAAGACAAATAGCAATGTCCCCAAATAGAAATCTGTTTCTGATATCTGTCAAGCATACCCCCATAGTATCTATGAGGCCTGAAGGTATCTAAGGATCTGGATCTATGGGTTTGGTCCCCCAAAAATATCATTTTTCCAAATTTTTCCAGATTCGTCTAGAATGCTCTCTCATGCATGCGCTCCTAAGATTCCTCCTACTCGAGCCCTTTAGAGCTCATTGTGTACCACTCTCTCAGGGCGCTTGTCATTTTCTAGAATGCCTGGTCACTATTCAAACCCTTGTCAGTCTCCCCCATTGGAACATGACACAAGGCCAGAATCTGGTCCCATTATTCCCTGTCCTCAGACCCCAACACAAACTAAAAGCTCAAGAAGCATCCACTGAAGGGAATCAGGGCTATTCAATAGATGACCTTGGTTCACATTAGCCCAAGAGCATTTGCAAAAACCCAGCTGTGACAATGGGTGCCAGTCCTGCGTGCCAGTCACCAGTGGAATGAACATTGTGCGGTGACACTCACGCACAATGTTCATTCCACTGGTGACTGGCACGCAGGACTACTTGTTTGGTACAGTTCTGATCTTGAGGAAGATCCTCTGACAAGATTTGTCACTTGAAACCATGACGAATCAAGCAAGAGTGGTGATAAGGACTTTGGCACCCGCACAGTTCGACAGGTTTGGATTTGGTTTAGTTTCCTAAGCTGATTCTATGTCGTTACCTCATTGCAGGTAAGATCATGTTTTTAAAAGAATATAAAAGGATCGATTTGTGACTACTCAACAAATATATATCGAATGTGCTCTCATGTCATGGTCACATGTGTTGTCCTCTTTGCAGCTAGCTTTTAAGCAACATCATAGCGAAACTGTTTCAGCCTGTTACCCAAGGCCCTCTACAAATGACACGACTCACCTTTTCAGCTGCACCACTGCTCGTCTTCTGAATTCCAAAAAGTACTCGCCATTACCCAGACACAAGTTCTTCGTTCCCCCATCCAGCCTTTGCTCATGATAGTCATCCTGCCTAGAATGCCTTTCCCTATATATTCACTGATTGCAGCCATATCTGTCCTTCAAGGCACATTCCCCAAAGTACCTTTTCCAAGAAGCCTTTTCTGATCCTTTTTCCTGTACCCTTGATGACACCTGCCCTACTTGGCACTGTATGAAAGTCATGTGCTGACAGTTTCTCCCGTCAGGGCAGGGGAACAGGGTTAGTTCCTGTCTACAACACATGACTGTATGAACTTAGCCTGTAAATCACATTCAGCTGGTTGACAATTGTGACAAGAGCCTGCTCTTTCTCCAGAGACCCTAGGATTCAGAAAAAAATGACCTAAGACGCAGAAAAAGATGTGAGAAAAAAATGTAAGAGCAATAACCTAATATGTGGATAGCATCTCTCTTTACATAAAGATATACTTTAAGCAAGCCATTTAAAGAGCTCTTAGTGAATCACTTAATTAGGAACCTAATTAGGTAAGTTTTCTCTGTCTTCAGTTCATTTTCAGTTTAAAATATTGAGAGCTGATTGGTGAAACAAACCAAAGAAAATGATGCTGGAAGATTCATATACATAAACTCACAGAAATATCTAATTTGAATCAAGAAACTGAAGGTATTACAGATTATCTTGGAGTAGTTTAGGCCACTTTTAGTCCATATTTATTAAAGTTCACTCTACAGCAGGACCTCAGATAACGTCATTTCATTCAACGCCATTTCGTAGGAACTTAAGTCTTGTTTTTACAATTAGTCTATGGTAAAATTGGTTTTGTTATACGTCGTTTCTTCAAGTCATGGGACCTATCGATGACATTAAGTGAGGACTTACTGTACTTGACTCCATAGGAAGTTGCCAAGGAAACAAGAATTCTGTTTTCAGGACGTTGAGTCCTACGCTTCAGGTTTCCAGGCAAATCAAGGTGTCTACAGTGATTTCGAGTGCTTCCATTTATTTATTCGGTTATTCATGTCCAAAATACTTATCTAGTATGGGCAAGGCACTGTGCCAGCTGTTTATTATTGCTGCTGCTGTTGCCTTTGTCATTACGCCTTAAAGTTAAAAGACCTACAGAGAAATAATAATAATTATTATTTCAAAGAAGAGTTACTTCATTATCAAAAGAATTCTCTAAAAGTTGAGTATCGGGAATGTTGAGAAGTATAAGAATCAAATAGGAAAATCAACGTGGTCAGGCAGACTGGGTTCCCTAACTGAAGACATTAGGACTTTTATTTAAGGTGTAAGATAGCTGGGCACTACTGCAAATTTCTGAGGAGGAACTAACAAGATCAGACCAATTTTGAGGCAGATGATCCAGGGAGCTCAAGCAGACAGGCTGAGGAAAGGCTTCAGTTTATATTTATTTATTTATTTATTTATTTATTTATTTATTATTTATTTTTTAGGTTTGAGTTTAGAAGGTAGTTATCACGGATGGAAGAAAAGAAAGTTGCAGGAGAAGATGGATTTCAGACATGCTATGAAAGAGACCAACTAATATGAGAGGACAACAAGTAAAGTAAGAGGCAGATGCGATACTACCATTACGGGCTGGGGACAGTGGAAACTGAAGTGGCTGAAGGTAAAAAGGCCAGAGGTGTTCATTATTAAAAGGAAACTGGGTTATGGAAGAGTCTGGAGAGAGAATTCACCAGATTTGGGTTCTCTTGCATGTTTAGGCATAAATGAAACCTACCCTGTACTTGACAAGAATTATCAATTTCACCCCACAGACATGACAGATAGTTGGACAGATGACTTGGAGATCTCTTCCAGTTTGAAGAATCCATGATTATATAAGACATGTGCACAAAGAAAATATGAAATTCAACTAAACGCCAGAGTGCCCTGTGGCAGTGACCTGAGAAGGAGAAGATAGAACCTTGAAAATATTCCCTTAGAAGGATGGAGGGAGCAAAGAGAAGCAAGGAGAGAGAAGAGAGCCAAACCAAGTGAGGAGGTGAGCGCAGAAAGAGTAGCTTCCCCATTCTGGATAAAAAATAGAAATCCCAGCATCAAAAAGGAAACTGGAAGTAAGCGGAAGCAACAGATAAAAATGCTATACATTTTTCACAATGTCGAATAACAATTTCAGCAATACTGAACTCTATGCCACTTCGGTGGTTCCATTTGAGGAATAATTTGTCCATTGTCAATAATACCTTAAGCACAAGGTTTTGCCAGTGTTCAATTTATCAGCAATGGCATTTACGATCCACTTTTCCTCCTAGAAACACCTAACCTGGGTGATCTCCCTCCCAGCCCTGCACAAAGCCTATCTGCCCAGAAAGACTTAGCTGGCTTCTGTCACAAGGGGGGCCTCTGGACAAAGAAGACGGATTTGCATAAAGGTGGTCGGCTGAGTACAGCCCCATTTTAAGGCTGTACAGCACTGAAAAGGCCATTCTCCAACCTGGCACTAATGGAGACCACTGGTCCCCGAGGTAGTGGTGGGGCTGCTTTATTCTGCTGACAATCCACAGTAAAAGAATGAATGAGCCGCCTCCTTTTGGTATAGCTAAGGCAGCTGTTAGCCCACAGGCCTGATAGCTTACTGAATTAGAGGCAGGACAATTGTCAGCCTCAGATCCAAAAAGTGCTCCATAAGAAAGTGCCCACGGCTTGTGCTCCTGGCTGCATGCTAGGTGTTCAAGACACAGGTCCTGGAGACCAACCTCCACGTAGGAAAGAGGCTCTGGGAGCTGCGAGCTCCCACGAAGCCTTTCCCTAGAATACTTCCTAAAGAGATCAAAAACCTTTCAACACTATGATGCCCCCTCAACAGTTCTGGAGAACTCTATAATCATTTCCCATTAGAATGCTGAGGAAGAGCCAGGCTTGTTTCTTTTGCAATTTCATTTTTTATAACAAATTATTTTCGTTTTTCTGTTTTTGAGAGTGTTAAATTTACAAAATAGAACCGAGAATAATTCTACCACTCAGAGGAAAATATCAACATTTCAGACGATTTCTTTCTAGTTTTTTTTTTTTATGTAACTGTGAAAACTCTGTAAATCCAACTTGTTCACAGGGCAAGTCGAACTAATCCCCATTTTTCAACTAAGGGTTAGGAACAAGCCTTTTAGAAATTAGGTGGTTCCTCCTAATTTATTTTAGCCCCCTAGCCTTCAGGTAATTCCCCAGCCTACCCCCCAGTTCTCCTGAATCCTATTCCACTCTTCCACATACCCTAGACTACCTTATCCAAAAAAGCAGGGAAATTCTTTCCCAGAATCTCTTGAATATTTTTAAAGGGAACTACATCCACTAATAAAAACCCATGTGTAATAAAAATAATTTAAGTTCAATAAATGAATTATGTGCCAATATCAAATAAAAGATTAAAAAAATATACATCACTTTAGTAAAAAGGTTCGCTATTTATTAGCCACAGTTCTCAAATTAGAAATAGAGGCCAAAGAAACCTCCATTTACAAAATGAAACACTGTAGACCTCCTCACCTAAAATGATCTCACTAATTGTTGCTGATTCTTGGTCGCACCCATGTCAGACCCCCTGCTCACCACTCCACCTCAGCCCCAACTCCCACACAATTCCTTTACTCAATGCTTATGGTTAAGACATAGCCACATTAAAGTGAGGCTCTGCAAACGCCCTAGCTGAAAGCTCAGTACACTTTAGATACCTTCTATGATCACATATGTTGGCACTTGATTCAAAAAGTTCCAACTTGTTCCTGGGGAATGCATAGAAAAATGAAATAGCTCTCACTGAGAGTTTCCAGATTCTTCCCGGTGATTGACTTTGTTTGTGAATTTCACCTCAAAGTATAATTGTTTTGTGCAGACAGGCTTTTCAATTTACTGGTCAAACTCCTGCTTGTTACTTTAAACCTTTATCATTTCAAAGCACTGTGCGGTCCATGCCATGCAGGACAGCTCACACCTACTTTTCTTGAGAAGATCAGCAAATAGAGCTGATACTAGAGAATGCAAAAGAGTAAACAGCCTAAGCCCTGTCTGCAGAGTATCCAGAGATGTTTCAAAGTTCTCTTAACCCAGTCTCAGGAAGAGAAGGAAGCTCCCACAATTTACTGCCTATTCTAAGGGCTATACCTATTGCTTTCTATGAGGAAACAACTAACTTACAAGTCCATTCTCCCAAATGGAGGACCTGAAGTTAGAGGCTAGCAAATCAAAAAACAAAACCATATATAAACATATTTTTTCTCCCTTTAAGTCGCCCTTTAAAAATTATCAATCCAGTAGCTTAACTAGGGGAGGTTGCAAAACTACTGGATATCAACAATATTCTTGAAGGCAAAATGCTTGGGATCCAGTCTCAGCTCTGCACTAGCTATGTGACCTTAAGCAAACCACCTGGCCTCTCTGAGCACCTGTTAAATTGTGCTAATCCCTGACCTCTGAACCCCATATGGTCACTCTCACGAAGATCAGACACCATAAAGGAAAGAACTGTGATGGAAAGTCTAAGGCGCATTGCACATCCACGTATTTGGTATCTCAAATAATAAAGTTCACCTTAACTTTGAATGATAAGGTTCAAATTAAGAAGGAGACAAGCAGCAGGATAACACACTGGGAGTTCAACACCTCCTTAAGTGGCCATCTCTTGAAAAACAACAGCATTCATGAATTGGACAAATATTGCAACAAGTAAAACACATTGTCAAAAAAAATAAAAACAAAAAAGAAAAATCTTGGAACATGGGTGCATACATATATTATAGTTAAATATTCATGCAGAGAGAACTACACTAATCCAATACATAAATTTATGCTTTAATTTGCAAAGCTAAATATTAGTTTGATTGAATGTTTTGATCGCAGGTATCGGCAATATGAAAGGTCTGACTGCCCTTAGCTCCCTGCTTTCCCAGAGATATAACTCATATATTTAAATATAGAGTACATTAATTAGTGGTCATGAACACTCTGTAATCAAAAAAAAAACCTGTTAGACTTACAAATATAGATGACAATCTGGTGACAACCAGAGGAGAGTTGAGGGGCTAGGAGAAAGGGGTGAAGGGTTAAAGAAGTACAAATTAGTAGTTGATAAATGGTCATGGGGATGGGGAGCACAGCATAGGAGATGCAGTCAGCTATTTTATTTATCTATGAAGATATACTATACACAGAAACCTTTCCCAGAACTTTTTAAAAACGGATTTTCCTGTTAGAAATAATAACACCAAGAAGGCAAGGATCCAAAAGAGAATCATTTAGTAGTAAAATAACCAGCCAAGATGAGAAAAGCCAAGTGTCCTTCCCTGGATCATCACAACCCCCCAGTGGCCTTATCCACCACCCAAGGTCCCCATGTCGGAGGGAACCACATTTTAAGCCACTGAGGTATACAATCAAAGGGACATCTTCATTTTAATTCAGTTACACATGTAATAACCCCAGTTGCCTAAGCCAGAACCCTGGATGATTCACTGGCCTCCCTGCTCACACTGCTCTCCCACTATCAAGCTGTTAGTACTCCGGGGCTCCTCATCTGCCATCTAAAATTTGAAAAAGGGGGGAAAAATGCACTACTTTGAAGGGTTAATCACTATGTAAAAAGTTGATTCTCTTATTTTATTTTACTTAAAGAAATAAGTTGAAAAATAACAATGCAAAATTTCCCTAATTAATGCAGTGAAAAGTATTTTTGCTTTCATATTCCTTCTTCATGTGTGGGTTCAGAGAAATTAGTGATTTACAGCTGAATAAGCTCCAGAAAAATGGCAGGAAAACTACACAGACCTTGCTCTCTCCTTTTTCTGTTTCCTCTTTTTTCTCTCCAGTCTTTACCAGATCTCACAGGTATCCTCTTCTGTTTCAGGTTTTGCTTCCACCAGAGAAAGAGCAAAATTTCTTGAAATTTTAATTATTTCCTACTTTGCTTACAACCTTCAAATCACTTGACGCCTTTAATCTGCTTCCCTAGTTTGCTAGCCACTAACCTCACTATCACCACATGCAGAGGGTCATCTAAGCATTGTTTTCAAATATTTAAGAGCTGACCAGATTTTACGGCTATGTTTTTTTTTTCTTTTTAATATTTCTATTTTCAAATTCCTAGCTCATGGCTTCCCGGTAGTTTTACTTTCAGAGTTATAAACGATGTCACTATTTTGAAGCAGAATTTGAATTTATAGGATAAAGGCAGTACATGTTTGTTGATAACAAAGTAAAATTAAGGACCAACGGTAAAATAACTCATTAACTTCCTGTAGCTATACATTGTGTTTATGTAGTCCAATTATGAAATAAAAACCCCATTTCTTAAAAGCCGCTGCTGCCTTTCCCTAACCATTAGGTTCAGAACATGCCATTCTATCTTTCACTGACAAAAAATTCAAAACTTCATGAGTTCCTTCCCCTTCTCACCCAACTTGGCCACATTCCTCAAAGAAAGAACAGTTTCAGAAATATCGATTTCAACACAAACATAAATTGTTCTACCGACCGTAAAAATTTTTTCTTTCACTCTCAGATACACATCGCCAAAGCCCTATCACTGGGGGCAGAAGGACCTCAAGTGGATCTTTTGAAAATCCACCCTTGCGACATGGCCTTCAAAACTGGAAAATCTGGGATTTCACAGTGCACCAACCGCTGCTCGGTCTACTAACGTCAGGTAAATGTCCCACCTCAACCGTCCTAATGGCCACCCTCGCGTCTGCCCAGAACAGCCTCTGCCTCTGCTACTCACTCCCGTCGAAAATCTGTTTCTGAGGTTTAGTCTACTGTTGGCAACTTTCCCATATTTTCTGAAGAAGAGTCAACGGGTGCCTCCTGCAGATGGCGGCCTCATGGAGGACGGCATCCAAATGCAGGGTTCCCCTCCCCCTGCCGGCACACACCTCACGGTCCTCGGAACCAAGTGTCCCCCCGGGGTGCTCTGGAAAACGAAGGCTCCAGAAGATGTCTTTCTAAAGGGATACTGCCGGCACCTCACCAGCAGTAAGAGACAAAACGACTCCACAGCTCTCAAGGCCTTTTACCTTAGAGAAGCCCTCATCTGCCGTTGCCCAGCCCAACCCTACTCACCCTCTCAGAAAGTCCACTGGGAGTTGAGAGCCTGAGGCCAGGGCCTTAGAGGAGGGCCTGGTGCGGGCGGGTTGGGGGTCTCGAGGTTCCTCCTTGGCCCCAAGTCCACACCAGAGCCCCGAGGGTTTTCGAGCGGAGAGTTGCTTCTGACTGACTCCTCAAACGATCGAACGAACGCCCAGGAGATAGAGACTCCTAGCGGAAGAACGAAGTATTTCTCCTGGACCGGGAAGTGGTCGGTTCTCCCAGACTCCTTCCAGTTCTAAGGTCGCGGGGAGCTCCTTCCTCGCAGCACTCAGCCGGCTGAGTGATAACGTTCCGCTACAATGCGGACACCTCTGCCGTTACTGGACCCCGGAAAACTATCCAAACAACACCCAATGAGGCGCGCGCAGCCAGAACGTCAGAGTATATTGAGTCCGATCTGAGTTCCACTGTAAAACTGCAGAAGCTCAGATCTCATCGTCTTCGGAACGACCGTTGTAGCCGGACGGCAACGGAAATCTCGTGCGTGGTTAATTGTCTAGTTGACTATAAAGTCCTGCCGTTGGGCTCAGCAGGGCGGACTCAGTGGCGCCCGCAACCCCAGAGATCAAACGGAGGGCAACTACGGGGTGTTCCCTTTGCCCCGCCATCTCATCCAGCATAGCGATACCAACCCAACCACAAGTCCACCTTTCTTTCACTTTCCAATCTGCCCTCCCCTTCTGCCTCTTCCTGGAAAGACATCCAGCAGAGCTTTTTGCAAAATTGCCCTACCTTACACCATTTGACTTCTCAAGTCTTTTTCTAAACACTCTCTGGGAAGAGAATTAATTCCACGATTTCCCTCAGTCACTCGCTGCAGAATTAAATAATCCTCACTGCAGAATAGATTTAATCCTACGTGCTGGTTTTTCTCATGCCAACTTTGTAACAAGACTTTCGATGCGTCGAAAGATCTAAAACCAGCTTTAATTCTGTACCCCACTCAATGACGGATGAACACAGTAAATATTAATTTAATAAGATCATTAATATTAAACTATATTCATAATAATAAAAACCCTTGCCCCTCAGACAAGGAGGACATGTCACATAAAGGACTCCGGAACTTTCATCTCCTACACAATCCTTCTGATTTCAAAACTGGACCACCTAATAATTTCACAATGTATACGTATATCAAAAAAGCATGTTGTACACCTTAAACATATTACTTGTTGATCATACCTCAATAAAGCTGGGGGAGCAGGAGTGGATCACTCTGAGGGATACTCGATATATTCTTTTCTCCATACTAAAATTAAAGAGGAAATTCTAAATGTTTACAGAGTTTAGAGAGAAGCCCTTAAACCCAGTTTCAGTAGGGATTCATTTTAAAATGTCATGATCCTTTCCAAAGTGCATTTTAAATAGACCATTTGGCTTTGTAGCTATATTACAGCCTTCAGGCACCACAAATTTTAATTATGATGTTTAAACGCTTCAACATGGCATAATATCTGAAAGAACCAGGAAATGATAAAGAAAAAAGTTGTTTGATGAGGCAGAGATTTATGTAACACTTCCAAAATCCTAAAGCATGATATGGCATAAGGGGCGGAAAGCCAGGTCCCGTCTTCCCCAGCTCTCATGTTCTTATCCTTAAACAAATCGGTTCTTTCAGTGCCAGATTACCTGCAAAGGAGTAGTAATAGGACGTACATATGTAATGCTTGTCATTTGTTGAGAATATCATTAGCATTAATTAACTTTAATTATGTAATTAATAGTGCATTGTCACAGACAATATTCAAGAGGGAAGGATTATTAAATACGTTAATCCTAATAATGATCAGCCAAAATTCCACAGAAACAAGGCATGACTCACTCTCGAAAGCAGAGAGACTAGCAGCAGTGGAGCAAGGCAGAAAGAGCTTTGGCTTAAATCCTGGCCTGCCTTGGAGAATGTAATTAACATCTCTGAAGCCATGTTTCCTCTAGACAATGGGCCCAATAATAAACAGTACTTGCCTCCCAGATTTGGGAAGATTCAGGGAAATGATGCCTACAAAGTGCCTGGCACGGGACCTGGCAAAGAAACCCCTGGTCATTGAGGCTGTAATCACCATCAGGAACCACAGTGGAATACTCACCAAAGGCAGAGGAGGCTTCCAGATGTCCATCCCTCTGTAACACAGCATGCAGGAGTTGAGAGACTTCCACCTGAGACTTTTCTGGTCTCTCTTAAAGGTATCATCTTACCTCTGGTCTTTCTCAAAAGGGACCAGCCAATATCAGAGACTAGAGCACTCTTCAGCAAAGAAAGGTCACGAGTAGCAAGCCTCCAAATTCCATGAAAATCTCCAAAGAAATTCCTGGAAAGACAAAAATCCAAGTGATGCAAGGTTTTCCCTCTGTGTGGTCATCAAACTGCCCGTTGTTTGATGAGTCTCCAAGAAAGATAAGTGACCTCCTTTCCACATTTCTTCAAGGAAAAGAGAACACACTTGCATCAAATCAACATCAAGTCACTACTGGCTTGTAAGGACACTCACATCCTTGTGCAACTCCAGTTCCACGCCATTTTGTGGAGTTCTGGTAACATTTCTACTATATCTGAAATACACTGATCAATGTGTGATTTCTGTTTCCTTGAAAAATCCTCCATTTTTTTCTGGTACGATATTAGTATATAGTGGTCTACTTTATTAAACTGTGGTTTATTTTACTTGTTGAAAAATTCAATGATAAATACATGAAAGGAATTTAAGGAGTGCTATTTTAATTCATTTTGAATTTTAAAAAAACAATAAATGAATTCTAGGGGTCTCCTTTATGTCTATATACTTTTCAGCTCTATCCATCAAGTAGAATGTGGATAGCCTCTATTTTGTTATCTACCACAATCTCCATTAACCCAGGAATAAGTGCCTGAAAAAAAGATCTACTTCTAGCCAAGCCTCTCCTATATAGCACAATTCTTCCTCCCTAGTAAAAATCCCAGAAACAAACTCAGGGTATTTGGTGCTAAAAATGCCCTTTTAAGCAAAAAAGGTATGTAAACTGTCCTCTCTCATCACTGGCACAGTTTTGGTCCACATCGCATCAGCTCTAGCCGCTACTCCTGGCTGGAGTTCTTGCTACCCACTCTTGTCTCCAGCAGCCAGAGTAGCCTCTAAAATGAAGTTCATGTCACATCATTGCCACAGCAGGAATACTGTCAGCTCCCTCCTCCCCACCTCTACTATTTCTGGCTGTTGAGGAAGACCCAATCCCACTTTCACCTCCTCTAATACCCCTCTCAATTGTAATGACTGCTCTCCTCACCCCACGACAGATGGAAGATAGATAGGTAGATATAACTTTGCCATAGCTTTTATTAAATATTTTGCTGTGACAAACTATGAAAGAGATTTGTTCTGGCATTAGAACCCAGAAAAAAAAATAATGTTCCTTTCTGGGAGGTCATTAACTAAAAAGAAAAAAAAATAATGTTAAAATGTGTTCTGAGAACCTAAACACCTATGGTTTCTTCTTCCTCTACTCTCAACTAAATAAAAATAAGTTAGTGACCCCTGAAGGATGAGAGAGGGGTGAGAGTAGGGAACTTGCTGGTAGTCCTGCCTTAGTGATCTTGCCATATCTAAGCTGACTCTTCTAGATGGTCTGGCCCAAACCCCTTGCTTTAAAAAAAATTTTTTAAGTCTTTTGATTTTATTTTTTTTTATTTTTCAATTATAGTTGACATTCAATATTACATTAGTTTAAGGTGTACAGCAAGTTGTTAGACATTTACATAATGTATAAAGTGATCCCCCCAATAAGTCTTCTATCCACCTGACATCAGTTATTACAATATTATCAACTATACTACCCAAACTGTACTTTACTTTCCTGTGACTATTTTGAAGCATTCAATTCATGCTTCTTAATCCCTTTACTTTTTTCACCCTGCTCCCCAACCTCCCTCCCATCTGGCAATCCTCAGTTCTCTGTATCTATGAATATGTTTCTATCTTGTTTGTTCATTTGTTTTGATTTTTAGATTTCACATATAAGTGAAATCATGTGGTATTTGTCTTTGTATGACTCATTTCACTTAGCAAAATACCCACTAGGTCCATCCACGTTGTTGCAAATGGTAAGATTTCATTCTTTTTTATGGTTTGAGTAGTATTGTATATATATGCATTGTATATATGAACCACCTCTTTATCCATTTGTTTTTTGATTGGAGCATTTAATCTACTTACATTTAAAGTAATTATTAATAGATATGTAGTTATCGTTATTTTATTGTTTTCTAATTGTTTTTGCAGTTCTTTGTTCCTTTCTTATTCGCTTCCTCTCTTCTCTTGATGATTTTCTACAGTGTTTGCATTCTTTTTCTTTATTTCTTGTATATCTCTTGTAGATTTTTGGTTTGTGGTTACCATGTGCTTCACACATACCAAGCTATGTTTACAGCAGTCTGTCTTAAGTTGATGGTCGCTTAAGTTGGAACACATTCTAAAATCACTACCACTTTTATTCACCAGCTCCAAGTTTATGATTTTGTCATTATTTTTTATTTCTTTTGTGTGTGTGCGCACATCCCTTAATTTACTGTTGTAAATTCTCATGACCATCCTACTTTTGCCTTTTAACCTTTGTACTAGCTTTAATGTTGGTTAACTCACTGCTTTTGTTATATGTTCGCCTTTGTCAGTCACTTTTTTTGAGATTTTTTTATTCATATATTTTAGCATTTTATTTTATTAGTTTCAAGTATACAATGCATTGGTTAGACATTTATATAGTATTCATATTTTTTTATTTTTTTCTTCATCTCCTTAAAGAAGTCCCTTTAACATTTTTTATAACATTAGTTTGCTGGCAATTAACTCCTTAAGCTTTTCCTTGTCTGGGAAGCTCTTTATCTATCCTTCAATTCTAAATTATAGTCTTGCTGGGTAAAACAATCTTGCTTGTAGGTCCTTAGTTACCATCACTTTGAATATTTTGTGCCAAGCCCTTCTGTCCTGCAAAGTTTCTTTGGAGAAATTGGCTGCCAGTTTTATGGAAGCTCTCTTGTAGGCAGATGTTTTTCTCTTGCTGCTTTTAAGATTTTCTCGTTGTCTTTAACCTTTGGCATTTTAATTATGATGTGTCTTGGTGTGGCCTCTTTGGGTTTCTTTTGTTTGGGATTCTCTGCACTTCCTGGGCTTGTATGTCTATTTCTTTCACCAAGTTAGGGAAGTTTTCCGTCATTATCTCTTCAAATAGGTTTTCAGTCCCATGCTCTCTCTCTTTTCCTTCTGGTACCCCTGAATGGTATTATACATGGTATTGTCCCAGAGGCCACTTAAACTATCCTCATTTTTTTAAATTCTTTTTTCTTTTTGTTGTTCTGATTGGGTGTTTTCTGCTACTTTGTTTTCCAATTTGCATATTCAGTCCTCTACTTCATCTAATCTGCTGTTCATTCCATACAATATATTCTTCATTTCAGTAATTGTATTTTTTATTTCTGACTGGTTCTTTTTTGTTTTCTATCTCTGTTGAAGTTCTCACCGACATTGTTTATTCTCCTAAGTTCATTGAGCATCCTTATAACTAGTGTTTTGAACTCTGCATCTGGTATATTGCTTGCCTCCATTTTGTTTAGTTTTTTTTTTTCTGAAGTTTTGTCCCATTCTTTCATGTGGGACATGTTTCTATGTCTCCTTATTTTGGCTGCTTCCCTGTGTTTGTTCCTATGTGTTAGGTAGATCTGCTACATCTCTCAGTCTTGGAAGAGTGGCCTTATGTAGTAGGTGTCCTGTGTGGCCCAGTGGCACAGTCTCCTTGGTCACCTGAGCCAGGTGCTCCAGGGGTGTCCCTTGTGTGCGACATGTGTGCTCTCCTATTGTACTTGAGCCTTGATTGCTGTTGACACTTGGTGGGTGGTATTGACCCTCAGACTGACTGGTTGTGAGGACTGGCCATGACTACAGTGGATGAGCTGTTGTGTGGAACCTGACCCCATGGAGTGGGATTCACTTTGTCAGGGCTCTGGTGCCTGCAGAGTCCACCCTCTGGGTGTGTCATTTGTGGCACTAATTGGGTGGTGCTCTGGTGTGATCTAAAGCCAGCAACCAGTTGTGTTGGTTTGGAACTTCTTGAGAGAGGTTCTGCTGCAGGCCAGTTTCAGCCACTGTCCGTGTAGGCCAAGGGCCTACAAAGTGACCTGTGGTTGGTTGCTACCTGTGCTAGGGTTGGAGGCACCCGGGAAAAGCTGTGTTGCAAACTGAGGCAGCCTGCAACTAGTGCCAGGCTTGGGGCCACTTATCAAGAGGTACAGGGCACACGCTGTGGCCAGTAACTGCTTGTTTGGGGTTCATGGACCTTTGAGAGAGTTTATTAATTTCTTCAGCACAGGCTTAGGCCAGTTGCTTGTGTGGCTTAGCCTCTGAAAGAGGTCCAGCCTGAGCACATGAATTGCGTGGGATGGCATCTCAGAGTTATCACCAGGGTGATGAAAGAGTGATGTGTAGCCAGGTAATGTAATTCCTCACTCTCTGAGGACACTGACACCTATTGAGTCCTGTGGGCGGATTGTCTAGGACCTGAGGGCTAGAGCACAGTTATAACCAGATTAGAAGCCCTGGCCACTATCACTTTATCACGCCCACATATTGTTTTTCCCCCACAAAAAGCTTGCTTTGAAACAAGGAGCGAACAGGTTCTTAATACTTTTCCTAAGTACCCCCAAAATAGAAAAATAGACTTAAACTAAAGCATATCAATAATTACATTAAATGAAAAACAGTGCAAAAACCTCAATCACAAGATAAGAATTGTCAAACTGGAGAAATAAAGCAAGGCTAAACTTTACTCTTGTCTGCGGGAAATGCATTTAAATATAAAGATGAAAAGAAGTTAAAAGTAAAAGAATGGAAAACTAGATATTATGCAGACAAAGTAGACTACAGAGTAAGTAATATCACAAATTAAGAGTAACATCTCATAATAATAAAAAAAATCAATTCAAGAAGATAACAGAAAACAATTCATTTAAAATAGCATCAAAAAGAATAAAATAGTAAGAAACATAACCAAGGAGGTCCCTTTTCCCCCATACCTTGCCCTATGCATCCCTTTCATGTGGCTGTTCCTGAGTTATATCCTTTTATAATAAACCAGTAAAATAGTTTAAAAAAGAAGAAAGACTAGAAGGTCATGCTCCTGGGACATCTGCAACAGGTAACACCCTGGTTCAAGTTGACCACAAAGTCCCCTGGCTCTGTGCCATTGAAGATTTTCCTCTTGTTGGAATCTAAGTGGTCTTTCCCGTGGGTACGTGATGTGTGCATGCCCACGCATAGCCAGGTGGTTAGTGTTTCTGCCTCCCAAACTGTAAGCAATTCTTAGGTAAGTTCTTAGATAAGGAAATAAATATACTAGGCACAAGAATCTTCCCTTATAAACAGTGCATTCCAGTCAGTTTCAGTTGGGGGTCCCTGTCCTTGACCTGAACCCGTGGTATAGGCCTCTAGGCTAGACTGTGGCAAAGGGGTTGTTGTTTCCCTTTGCTTGGCAAATAGTGGACTTGATAGATACTAGTTCCTCTTTGCCTCCACAATCTAATCCAAGGTCTCCTTTCCAACTTCATGTCTCCGGCCTCCTGCAGTGGTACCATCTTGTACTAGTCATATTTCTCACCTGCTTAAGGCTTCTCGACTCTGACCCTCTTCCATGACTCTCCTGGTTGGGTGCAGTTATGTCTACAACTGTCTGACAGCTCCCAGAGGGGAGGGTCCATACGGGGGTTTTTCGCCATCAGACCCAAGTGTAGTGGTGGACTGGAGCGGGGCGGGGTGTGGAGGTGAATTAAATTTCATGATTTGATACTACAGTAGGTCAAATAAATTTCTCCTCTGAGCTGCATCAGAATCCCACCTTTTATATTTTCAAACAACCCATGTAGCCTTGCATGGCAATGAAAGTGAGTGTCTCCCTAAATTTTGTGCCCTAGGCACCTTACTTGCCTCACCCTAGTTCCAGCCTTGTTGGTAGATTTCTTTTTCTATGTGAGATCTCGGGCAAGTTGGGCCATCCCTGACCTTTTCCATCTCTTTAAGCTGGTTGGTATAAGCCCCTACAGTTGATTACACCACCTCAAGTTAAGAGCCCCCGGACTCCACTCCTTTCTATTCTGAAACAGTTAGTACTGCCTAAGCAATCTTGGGGCAGCTAAAACCAAAAGCACACAGAACCTTAAGATGCTTTTATAAGAGACAATATCTTCACCTAAATACTGTGGGCAAGTCATGTTTTTGTCCTCTGGTCATTATTTTCTCAGCATTTGTGTAATTGGTGGCTTCAGTTGCTATGGAAATAAAACACCAGTTGCCGTGACAACTGTGACAATATAAGGTGCTCAGCTTGTCTCAGACTGTGAAGTTTCAAAAACACTGACATGTGTAGGGTTTTAATATCCTTCCTTTAAAAAATTCAATCAAATATTCTTCTCCCCAGAAAAGCCACCCAAATATTCTCCACTTTCTGTGTTATCGGTCATGAAAAGCCAGCAGATCTCAACAAAAAATGCCCAAAGACTGAAATCAAAGGAAGTTTTAGTAACAGTTTGATTTTTTAAAAAGGTTAGTAAGAACCAAAGAACAAACAAATGGAAATGTACTGCACCGGATGTGTGTAGATTCTTTTGTATACATCCGATTGTGATTTTACCTCATTTTACAGAAGAGAGAAGCAGACCCAGGGAAAGTTAAATAACTAGTCCAAAGAGACAGAAATGGGGTTCAAACCCAAGGTGGACTGGATCCACCTAGCCTACCACAATAGTTTATTCAAGCAGTCCAGTCACCTGATTATAATCAGTCAAAAACTGAAGGTTCAGAATGAACTTTCTTTAGAAAAAGAAAATAAACAGTTTTTGCTTATGAAAAATTGATTCAGTTACTGGCCTTCTTGTCAGTATACTGTGAGAATATAGTTCCCTGTGATCTGGCTCATTCTGCCCCCATCGTCAGATCAGAAATTATGAGGATGGGCAGTGGTAGGGGATCCCTGCTGCAACCCACTAAGATGGCCATCAAAATAACAGATAAGAAGTATTGTAACAGATGTGGTACAATTGGAGCCTTCATACACGGCTGGTGGTAATGTAAAGTGATGCAGCCACACTGAAAAACATTCTGGCAGTTCCTCAAAAGATGAAACAAATTTACCATAGGATGTAGAAATTGCATTCCTCGGTATATGTCCAAGAGAATTTAATATATGTCTATACAAAAACTGGTACAGGAATGCTCATACAGCATTATTCATAAGAACCAAAAAGTGGAAACAGCCCAATGTTAATCAACTGATGAACGAATAAACAAAATGTGGTGTATCCATACAATAGAATGCTATTCGCTCATAACAATGAGCAAACTACTGATTGTTGCTATAGTATGGATGAAGCTGGAAAACATTATGCTAAGTGAAATAAACTGGTCACAAAAAGACACATACCTTATCATTCCACTTATATGATGTACCTTGAGTAGTAGTCAAATTTATATACACAGAAAGTGGAAGACACAGGGGATTGGAAAGAAGATGGCAGACTAGGTAAAAGCAGGATTCGCCTCCTACTAGGTCCGCGTTGAAATTATAACCAAATTATAAAATAATCAATGTGGAGAATCACCCACCTGAAGTCCAGCTGATCTTAACACCTACATCTGATGATATAAAAAGGAGCCACATTGAAGCCAGTGGGAGGGAAAAATTCGCGAATCGTGCTGGACCCGCACCCATGCTTGGTGGAGGATCACCGGGAGGGAGCTGCAGAGGCTCCCCTGAAGGAGAGGGGCGTCCTGGCCTCATTCAAGGGCTCCCCAGCCCAGAGTCCCAGCCCAGGGAAGAGGAGATTCCAATAACTCTGACTGTAATAGAGGGGTGAGACGGAAGGAGACTGAAACCCTAGACGCCCCTTTGAAGGACCCACGCACAGGGTCTCTGACCTGTGGACACTCACCCGGACACCGGCGAAGGGTCAGAGGCTCGCATGGGATCCATACCGAGAAAGTCTGCATTACCTGGCGCCAGAACGAGGGCTGAAAGGGCAGCCACCATTGTGTCTTAGCCCAGCCCCCTACCTGGCAATCTATAGACTGCACCAGCTTGATTGTGCAGACCCCTCCCACAGGGCCATTAAGAAGTGCTGACCTGAGAGGATCGGCCCGCCCCACCCTACCTGCAGATCTCCGAGGGGCTTTTGTTGCTGGATGTCTGCCACGCCCTGCACCTATGCAGGGCCAAACATTCACAGCTGGCGGCCAGCGCTGTGAGCTGCATTTCTGAGAGAGGGTCAGGAAGATTACTGCTGCCAACATGAACCTGGGTGGATTTGGGGGATCTGTGGGCCCATCCCAGACAGCAGCTTGGTCTTGTTGTGATCTGGGATTTATTTCTTTATAGAGTTCAAAACTCTTCCTTGACTTTCAAGAACCTTAGGGTAAAATTCAAAATAAATTCTTATAAAGTTCAAAATTATTATAGAGTTCAAAACTCTTCCTTGACTTTCAAGAACCCTTAGGGTAAAATTCAAAATAAAAGCCTAAAGACCCTCCATGATCTGATCCCTACTGCCCTTCTGGATTCATCCTACTCTCTACCCTCTCTGCTCCAGCCACACTGGTGTCCTTACTGGTCACTGAATCAAACATGTTTTCACTCTGGGGGCTTCACCCTTTCCTTTCTGCATTTAGGAAGCTCTTCTCTGAAGACATCTGCATGACTCACTCACTACATCGCTTCCTTTAGGTCTCTATTCAAACATCACCTCCTCAGAGGCCTTTACTAACAACCACGAAGATAGGCCTTAATTGTCTATCTCTATTCCTTTTTCCCATTTTTTTCGTGATAGGACTTACTACCACTTAAAATTATATGTACTTACTTGTGTATTTGTTCTATCTCTTCCCTCTAGAAAGTCAGTTCTATGAGGATAGGGACTTTGTTTCATTCACTGCTGTCTCTCTGGTACCTATAACAGTGCCTGGCACTTACAGCCAGATAAGAAAAGTGGATATTTGAAGAGATGACAAGTCACTTCCCAGAAACTTCTGTAATTTGAAGCAGAAAAGAGGGAGTTCTCATCAGTCAGAGAGAAACGGATGGGCATTCACAGAGCCCCAAACCTGTCCTGGGCACCCCAGAATTCCTGGAGGAAGTCTGAGCATGCAGCAAAGGGTGAAAGAGTTCTCAGAACATCTCTCACCTTAACTGCAAAACTAGTTCCCTATAAAGGCATTTCAGGAGGCTTCTCAATAGGATCACCTTCCTATGTGGCCAGAAAATACACTTTTCATGAGGGTTACTTTTTCTAAGTTTTCTTTATTTGCATTTCATTCTTTCATGCCAATTATCATGAGTAAATTAACTGCATGATTTAATTAATTGCCAAAATGCAAAAGTGCAAGTTTTTATATGCAAATAATTAATGACAGATAAACTTTCATTACTTTAGAATGAACAGCTGGTAACTAATTGTGCTCACAATGACCTAATTATAAGTTTAGCAACTTCTGGACTTGTTTTATATTTAAAATAAATTACATATTTCTTAATTAAAGAATTGTTCTGGAGTACCTTTACTCTGTCTCTCACTGTTCCTCTCACTCTCTGCCTCTGAGAGGAGACCACACTCTGTGAATGTTATCCCTTTTCTAATAAACGTTCCTGTTGACGCTAAAAAAAATTGCTCTAAATTTAAAAGAAGAGTACATATTAGTGAGAGGTTATAACACGATTTTGTAAAACACGCAGAAGAATACTACGTGGAATGAAATGTAATCAAAACACAAATTAATGTACCATTGAGTGTACATGAAATGGAGTTTAGGGCTGTGTTCATTGTTGTAGTTAACAGATTCTATAAGATTGACAAAATCTAATGGGAAAAGATATAAAAACATTCACAGAAAGTAAAAAAAAAACAATGCGAAGTAAATGAACGCATGCCCAAGAGTTCTTTATATTCTAGGGGCACAATGAAGAAGGACCAAAACAAAAACAGGTTAGTAAAGGGTGCTAAAGAAAACTCTGTAACTAGAGTAAGACTTGGGGAATCCCAGGTATGCAATGTTGGGGGAAATAAAACATCTTGCTTTCCCTCTGTTTTGTAGCTAACCATTGGATGACTCATTCTGCTAGCAAGTCGGGCCATCCTTGGAAAACAATATGATGGCATGTGTGATGTAGATCTTAAACAAATAGACAGCTAGATATTTCTCCAGCAAAATTGAGTTTATTCAGGAATAATAAAAAACTGCAATTCTGGACATTTGTGAACCATGCATAAATCCTGAGAAACAAAGGAGAGGAAACTTTCATGTAGAGGAGAAAAAGAAGTTGAGAGACATATAATAAACAGGGTTCTTCCAATTAAGCTTCCCAATCAACATAGGGTGTGAGAGCTCCCCCTAAGTCTCTCCCAATTCCAATTTAAATGAAGTTTCTATCCATTAAGCTTCACAGTGAGCAGTCTTTGACAGTCATCTCCTTCCTGATCATAATCTCCAAAGGGGAAAAAAATCCAGGCATAAAGCTACTCTTGTTGTTTTACACACTATACAAATGGTTCCAGGAATGAATAAAGCATGGTAAAATGATTATTGCCAAATAAATAGATGATGTTACAGAGATTTTAATAATAGAGAAAATAAAAAGGCTGCTTAATTTAATATCACGTTCCAGGTGTTTTCAGAAAATAAGTAAAGCCAATTTAAAAGTTTAAAAATGTCATTTCTGATACTGAATCCTTTTCTTATGACATAAGAGAAACAAGAGTTAATGAACATCTTGTTTAGAGAAAAGGCATATGTTTGGCAATTTTTTTTGGTTATGGTGACTTTATTGTTTATGGTCAATAAATGTCCTAATTGGCATTAATTCAATGATGTAGTTTTCAGTATTTTGAATGAAATCGAACCAAAATATTTGTAAATCTTTGATTTTATTTATTTAATTTTAAGGTTATTTTTTTAATTAATTTATTTTTTATGGTGACATTGATTAACGAAATTCGATAAGTTTCAGCTGTACATTTTAAAAGTAAGGCATATATATATTTACATTGTATGAATCTTTGATTTTTTTAACACAAGTATGCAGATAATTCTTTTAAATCCTGTTATGTTTTAGGTAAATCGTGTATTTGGGCACGGTTTTCCTGCCAAAGGCATCCAAATTTTTAAAAAATTTATAGAGATTTTAGAAAATCACTCTATATATATTATCTATATTTATATCTATTAGCGACTGAAAAGCAAAAACCTTACTCCTATTTGTAAAGTCATGCTCTCATATCGTTTACTGAATATTTGTGAAGCTGAGTCTCTTTCTTCTCCACTGATTTATTCACAACAATATAAATTAAGCTAGTGGCTTGAATTCTCAATTCAGTTCGATTCTATAAACACATATTGACTACTATACACAAAGCAATATATTTTTATTAGGACATTTCATCAGAAGTATTTCAGCAGCCACATTGCAGAGCTATTTCCTCAGAGAAATGCAAGGTTGTTAACATTAGAATTGCCTCTTTACTAAGAATGGTATTTAGGTTTCACAAGTTGGTATTTACATATTAATCAAATGAAATGCACCATTCTTCAACAACTCCCCCCTCCAGTTTCTAGTCAAAATAAGCTATTTTTTAAATTGGAGGAAGTATCATTTTCCCAGGTGCTTGATATAACTCTTCTTTTTGTGTTCACATTCTCAACTTTCAATTCATTTTACCTCCTTAATTAACACCCCCATTCATTTTGCCCTGCACTGATTTTCGCTCTTCTCGGACTATTTTTAATACCAATTCTCTATTGTATATGTGTTTTTGCTTTGAAATTCTCTATTTATGATTATAAACTTTCTTTAAGACTTTGTTCTCCAGCCAGATGGGAATTTTGCAGGAAATGGAGACCAGTGCTGCTATTTCAATGCTTTTTTACTGTTGGGCATGCTGTGAGAACACAAAATGTAGATTGATTGCTTGATATCTCTGTGGTATTATCTGCAAATAAACTGTAAGTAGCTGATACACATATTAACTCCTTAGAATTCGGGAAAAGCAGTAATCAATCGGTCATTCAAAAATGCGGTCAAGTCTCAGAAATCCTAGCAGAGGCCACGAGTTGTCCTACAACATTCAAAAATTAAAATATGTTTTAAAAGACAGACACTTTCCTAATTTTCATGTTTACTAGCAACACACATGAATGTGGGAAAATTAAAATCTACCAGGAACCTGATAAAAATGATATACAAACAGGATGCTACTCACTTGGAAATGGATGATTTTAAATTTACTTTTTCATAGTGTTCACCTACGTCCCTTCCCTACCCACTCCCTTAAATTCATGCACATATATTACTTAGCAAAAATCACCCCTAGAGTTACCAAATATGAAATTTCAGTCTTTCTTGGTCCAATTCATTATAAATTCAGAATGTCTAAATTAATAATTTGTAATATTTGACTGTAGAGGAGTTCATGGTTGGTTAAGTCAAAAAAAATCTCCTGGGGAGCTAAACTTAGTGTTTCTCCCCTGAAGGAAAATGACAAAACCCTGCTTCATGTTGGCCCCAGGGAAAACAGGGAGAGACTTCAGAACCAGGAAGAAGGATTTGCAAATTTTTGAAATTACCCTCTGTTTATACTTTAATTATGGAGACTCAACAATTCCTCTAAATTCTGCTCAATGCCTTAAACAGAATGTTTCCATATTGAAAGCATTAAATGGAATAGTTTCTGGCTGGAAAACACGAACGAGTTGCAGTTGTCTCAGTCACTAAAACCTAGAGAATAAGGCCCACCATGCCTGGCAAACAAGCAATTAGCATCTTGGAATTAGGCGCTAGTTGAAAATAGTTAATGAACTTGATAATATTCACTGCCTGTTGAGGAATTAGCAGATTTCCCAGCCCCCACAGAGGCATTATGTGGGGTGCAAACTCTCAGTCATGTTGTTTCAGCACTTCTGGATTCCAGGAGTAAAAAAAAAAAATCACTTGGTGGTCTATGAGACACAGACAGAACATTCGATTTTAACAAGTATCTCAAAAGCCACAAGCTGCTCAGTGCATATGAAGAATAGAACCCTTCAAAAGAGTCTCCTTTAGGGGCTGATTTCCTAAACACTCAGGGCTTTTCATTCTGTGGAAGGCAATGTGCTTCATCTTGTCGGACAACTGAGTTTTGTCCTTGGCCTATATGAATTCGCTATTTATTCACACGTAATACTTGAAAATGGGCTAATCTGTAGCATTGGACTGGGGGACTGGATAATGTTCGGTGTCAGGCGAAAGAGTGGAAAATGATTCCTTTTGAATTTTTTCAAATTGTATACTTCCGTACCAATGTGGTAAAACAAGCTCTCATTTAGATGGCCCTCTGGATAATGTTGCATGTTGGTTTGTTGTTGGACATCCACGTATCTCTTTTCAACTCTAATTCTTTGTTTATTTGAACCAATCTTAGCCATGGTCAGGGGTGAAATGTGAAGGGCTAATTTCAGCAGATGTTTGAAGCCAGCTCTGCTGAGAACTCAGCAGTGAGCCTCCACACAGGATCCCTGTGTGGAATGAGGGGGAAGAGACTGGAGGTCAGGGTCATAGGTAAATCAGCATCAGCTTCCAAGGAGAGAAAGCAGAATCAAACCAGACATAGGCCAGGGTCTGGTCCTGGGAACTGAGAAAGAAAGATGTCACATAGAGAGTTAGAATATAGATGGAGGAGATGATTCAAGAAGGTAAGGACTGAGTAGCTGGGGGCAAAGAACAAGGAGATGCTAAAACAACAAAGTGTATGGATAGGCTGAGAACAGGGCCAGACCAAGGTTGATAGTTAATTGGTACTTTCAATGACAGTGAGGTACAGGAAGTAGGATGTGTTTACTATTTTTCTGCCAATCATTGCTACCCAGACACTGTCTGCCTACATTTTGGAAATTCATATCCTTGATCACAAAAACAAGTTGAGAAGGGAATGGGCAAGACTGAATGTACCTCCATCTATCCATAGAGCTGGACAAACAGCACCTACTGCCTTTGAGTCAGCAGTACCTTGGTGCATACAGGGCCCTCTGAGCATTCATTTCCATGCTCATCTCCTATGGAATAGCTCAAAAAGGACCCTTACCCCTTTGTTCGTTTCAAAATAGGTTGATCTGCACCTGAGAGATGTATTTGTCAAACAGGCACAGATGATCCATCAGCTGATTCATGAGCTATTAAGGCACTTAGGACCATATAAATATCGAGAGTGTTCAAATGAAGGTAACTGTTCTGTGCAAAAAGGTCCCTGCCGATTAAAACTTGTGAATGTTGTCTTTGTTCCTTTGGGGAATAGTATGGTTGTTAAATAAGTACCTGCCCATTATGTTGAACTTTAAATTGAATTTTCAAAATATTTACATAATACCTCCTCAAACTAAATTGAAAATTTCCAAAATGTATATATTTAAACTACCCATTGTGCAAAATTAGAGGACATGGACAAAATGTTATTTTTGCTGGAGAGTAAATGACCTTTTCATGTAGTAATTTCAAAGGGTCACTTAGTCAACACAGGGATTCTAGACTCTGGGTTATCATTTGTGCTTTTTACCAATATTACTCTGGCGTTATATTGGCAGCTATGTGAAGACTATATATGGTGCTTTTGGAAAACAGGGACTAATAGGAATTGTTTTCCCTATAAAAATGCATTACAAAGAAAACGCAGTATTTTTCATTATTATTTGTCAAGTACTTTAATCATTTTGGAATGACTAAACATACATCATCTTTGTCTCTTAATAATTATAAAGGCAATGTGTGTTTTTGTAGAAAAATAAAAAGTGTGAAGAGCAAATGTAAAAGAACATAATTTCATCAGGCAGAAGCAATCATGATACTATCTTGGTACATTCCCTTTCACATATATTTATTTTCCATAATCAAGACCACATTGTGCATATAGTTTTATATTCTGTTGTTAGAAATTCACATTATAATAAGTTTCTTGTTCATTCTACAACCTTATTTTAATGGTTGCATAATAACATATGGGATACCATAATTTATTTAAACATATCTCATACTATTGGACATCTAAGTTGTTTCTACTTTTCCCTATTACAATGTGATAATCATCTTAGTACATAAAGCTTTTGCTTTAGAATAATGTCAAAAAATAGTGTACATAAAACTATTTTCTTAGAGTCAGAGAAATAGAATTAATTGTAACATCAAGAAAAATGTCATGGTCCTTGATATACATTTAAAATTGTTTAAAGACAGCTAAAAAATTACCTTTTGTAATGACTAAATTCTTCAGTTAGATTATTCTTGGACCAGTTCTGAAATAGAATAGAACTTGAATAACTTTAAAAAGGGGCCATATTTACTTACAATTTAGCTTTGTTTTCATCTTTTAGTCTTAAATTTTCTGATATCAAATAACCAATAACTTAATACATATGAAAGTATTTCTAGAATTCTACATTTAGAGCTTGGAGGCATCTTGGTGAGCGTCTTGTTCCAACTCTTTTTACAGAAGGGGACTTGAAGAGCAAAGAGGGCATGGGACGTGCCCCAGGGTGACTCAGAAATCTTGGCACAGCTGAGATCAAGCAGTAAGTCTCCAGAATCACAACCCTGCATTCTTCTGACTGTACTGTACTATATTGGAGGGTTTTAAAAAATATTAAAATTTCCTATAATTTTATTTTAAACCTTGAATAAACCAGCCCATTTATACCACTCTATTTCAAAATAGCAAGCTAGATACTTTTATTACTATTAACCAAAGATTTCATACAACAAGGGGTTTGAAATGAATATACATGATTGTTCACTTTCTGGTCCTTTTTTTGAACTGTACTTATGGTTTGTGCACTTTTATCTAAGTACTTTATACCTGAATACATTTAAAAATCGTATATTATATAGAAGCAAGAAATCTCCAACTCAATAGATTAAGTATGATACAAAAAGTATTCTCTAATCTGCATGCACGGACAACTGTCTATATACAGGCCAGAAAATAAAGTATTCCATGTTCTATATTTTAATTAAGAAATAATTGCATCCACATGTAAATTGAAGCAGAAAGAAAGTATAACAAGAATTACATTGAAGAAACAATAAAGGACAAATCATAGACTATAAAATGATGAAAGCAATATAGTTAATACTAAATCTACAAAGTATATCTAAAGAAGTTTTCAGAGGTAAATAAGTGCCTTTTAATATTTTTTATCATTTAAAAAGTGAAAATAAAATAAAATAAAATTGCCATTATATTGGGGAAAATCCTCATTAAATCTGGAGAACCATTGTTGAGAGTGGTGGGGTGACAACAGCACCCTCAAATGATGAGGCTGTGTGATCTGTGTTATAACCATGGGCTAGTATCAGGTGGCTTGCATTCAAATGTCAAGTCTGTCACATTCATGGTGGTATGAAGTAGAGCAGGTTATTGAACTTCCTGGAAATTTAGTTTTCTTATCTGGAAAAGATCAGTTTAGCAAATATTCTCTGTAAAGGGCCAGATAGTAAATATTTTAGGCTTTGTGGGCTACATAAACAGTAGCTTCCCCCTTATCTGTGCTTTAAGCTACCTGCAATTTCAGTTACCCCTTGTCAATTGTGATCCAAAATTATTAAATGGAAAATTCCAGAAAGAAACAATTTATAAGTTTTAAATCGTGCACCGTTCAGAGTAGCATGAAGAAATCTGGCATCATTCCACTCCCCCTCACCCAGGACATGAATCATCCTTTTGTCCAGTGTCTCCACACTATCTATGCTCTATGCTCCCCTCCGAAAGATGGTTACTTTGTAGCTATCTTGTTTATCAGAGGGACTATCCACAGCGCTTGTGTTAAAGTGACCTTAATTTATCTAATAATGGCTCCAAAAGGCATGAGTAGATGCTGACTATTTGAATATGCCAAAGAGAGGCTGTAAAGTGTTTCTTTTAAGCAAAAAGGTGAAAGTTCTGTGCTATCTAGGTTTTAGGCATCCTCTTCCGGTCTTGGAATGTATCCCCTGTGGATAAGGGGTGACTACTGCAGTCTCTGTCTCAACCACTCCACTCTGCCACTGTAGCACAACAGTAGGACAGGCAATATGTAAATAATGAGTGTGGCCATTTTCCACGTGTCTCACTAAAACTTAATTAACAAAAACAAGCAACTGAAGGCTGGATTTGGTCGCATGTAGGTCACGGTTTGCTGACCTTTAAATCAGTGTTTCATGATAATTAAGTCTAATAAAGTCTGTGAAGTACTCCATAGAGAAAATTAAGGTAGTGTAGAAAATACGCACACAATAATACACACATCATCACATCATCACATCACATCACACACCCCAACATTGCACTCCTGGGCCATTTGGTCATAGTATATAATCCTTTTTATATATTTCTGGATTCAATTTTATTAGGAATATTAGATTGTAGTTTTCTTTCCTTATAATATATTTGTCTAGTTTTAATATTAGAGTAGTACTGGCCTCAAAGAAAATATTGGGAAGTGTTCTTTCCTCTTTTATTTTTAGAAGTTTGAGAAGGATTGGGGTTAATTCTTTTTTTAAACGTTTGGTGGAATTCAGCCATGAAGCCATGAGGGCCTAGTCTATTTATTGTGGGAAGTTGTGAATTATTAAATTTGATCTCTTTATTGTTTATAGGTCTAGTTAGGTTTCTTATCTCTTCTTGAAGTTTTGATATTTTGTGCCTTTCTGGAAAGTTTTTCATTTCCTCTTGGTTATCTAATTTGCTAGTGCACAATTATTCATAGTATTCTTTTATAATCCTTTTTATTTGTCAGATAAGTAGTGATGTTCTCTTTCATTCCTGATTTTAGTAATTTGAGTCTTCTCACATTTTTCTTGGTCTACCTTTGTAAAAGTTTGTCAATTTTTGTGATCTTTTCAAAGAACCAGCTTCTTTGAATAGTTTTCCCCCTCCCCCACATCTGAGCTCCAAATCTCTGTCACAGGGAGCCGGGGAGTGGATGATGAATGTTGGCAGCCTGCTTCTCCTGGGGAGACATCTTAGCCCTAGCCTGGAAGCTGGGGGCGTAGGAATCCTGCGGTCCTGAGCTGCAGGTGGGATGAGTTGAGCTTCCAACATGCTAAGCTGGGGGTTGGGTAGGGGAGCAGGTCATTGTTCTTACTGAGACGTAGTAGATTTTTTTTAAAGAAATATTTCCCCATTTGCTGAATATTTTCTGCATTTCCAGAGACTGAACGGTTGTTATTCATAATATTCACTATTTATGGTTATCTTGCTGGGAAGAGGGAACATGGAGCTCTGATGTCACTACTCTGTAAATTGCCTCTGCAGCCTGGCTTTCCTTTTGATACCCAGATGAATCCCTTCCATTTTAAACGAGCCCCCTTTCTTGTGCTGGGCCCTCTCTACGCTGCTCTAGCTCTGTGCGAGTGTGTGTCGTGGAGGCATGTGCCAGGAGAGCCCCAGGCTTATTCCTGTCAACTTGATTTTTGTTCTAATTTGGTTTTATTTCCTTCTGCCTTTTTCTAGGGTCTCTGTCCTCCCTCACTTTCATTCTTCTTGTTTTCTAAGGTGGCATCTGCTACACTGCAGAAGGCACCCAATGAGCATAAGACATCAGTTGGGAACGTAGTGAAATGAGCTGTAACTTCTTGCCAAGTAGGACATATAAAAGTACAGTTACCAGCTATTTAATCACCACTATTTCAAAAAAAGGATGGATATTTGTTATCAGAAAAGTAGGAAGACTTCAAAATCTTAGAATAAAGCATTTTGAATACATCTTACTTATAAAAATCTCTCTACATCGTCCCATGGCAGACATTCGCACAACAAACAATGGTTCGTGGGAATGCAATTTGGTAAAGAACAAACACATCTGTACCCTCAACCCCTGTCCCGACCCCCACCTCAGCGACTGTACCACGCATGACTCTCCTAACACCCAGTCTTCCCTGCTCTCTAGCACATTCTTATAATCAAATGTTTACTAGTGAGTTGGACTACCATACAAGACAGTAAGCATCTTGAAAATGGCATCCAATCTTCCTCACTCTGGATGCCTAGCCAGAAGCAGGTGTAGGATCTAGCAGAAAGTAATCTCTATAAATGTATGCTGACTGACTGGATGAATTGGTGCACACTGTCAGAATCATAAAATCCAAACTTCTTAGCCAGCCTTTCAGGGCTCTGCTGATCTGGCCCCTGCTCAACTGTCCTCCCAATATTATCTCCTGGAATTCTTCTTCCCCGCATGGACTCTCCATTCCAGCCTAATCTGCTCCCTTATCCTCAAAAGTGCTCTGCATTATTTCACCTGCTCACCATGGCTGTGCTCTTGCTCACAGCTCCGCTTATTTGAATATTCTTCCTCTCTTATTCAAAGTAACTCTTTAAACTGCCTAGAATTTTTCTTAGAAGTAGATATGTCCTCAGAGCAGGGTAGGCCTATTTCCATGAGGGCAGGTGGTGAACATTCAAATGTCACCCAGTGGTTTGTACGTCTTTGAGGGGGAGCAGAATATGTGATCCCAAAATGTCTTTTGGGCATAAGGATTATTTTAAGCTAAAAGCAATCAAAACCCAGGAGATTCCGGAAAAGCTGTTTACCTCCCCCCTCAACTGACTAAATTTACATAGGAAGGGGACTTGTACCAGGAAGAGAGCTATTACCAGAGATTCCTAAGAAACTTATCTGCTTAGCAGGCCAACTTTTGTTTTTCAAACATCTTTTCTCACATTCCTGTGAATGATCTTCCTCTCTTTTGTATTCCCAGATACTTACTCTTTTCTTTAGCTCAGGATGTCATATAAGCCTTAATTCCTTGACCGCCTTTGTTTCTCATATTTTTATGGGCTCCCCATAGGTATGAAATTTCTTTGTTTTTCTTATGTTAATCTATCTTATATCAATTTAAGTATTAGACCAGCCAAATAACCTAGAAGAAAAGAAGGAAAAAGTTTTTCTCCCCTACGTCTTCACCTATGATATTGATAGAAACTGTGACAAGAGCAATGCCAGAAACAGTCCTGTGTGGCACATGTCATTAAAAGATATTCTTCCAGTCTGACAGCAATTTGTAATCAACTCATTTTGGGAACAGACGTCCAACCAGCTTTCAAAAATCATCTAGTCTTTCGTTTCTGGAATTTGTCTCTTTGTTTATGGAAAATCAGAATAACTTTTATCTCTTTTAAATCTCACTCTTCATGATAGTGCAAAGAAATTTGTTTTTTGTTCAACAAATATTTAAATGATCATCATGAGCCAAACAGGTGCTGCTGTTACAAACAGTGTGTTTGTTATTCCATCTAAAAGTGATTTAAGCCCAGAGAATGGATTGTGTCTGGGCAAGGGGATTTTAATTCCTTTAAAACTGCTAGGTTTATTCTCCTTACACTCTTTACTGTGTGGGGTGGTTGAGTGTAGCATTTCCTGGATTGGGTGTCTGCTGCATTACAAATGAACACCTACTCCCCTTATGACATGACCCATCCTTAGAATTTGACCACAGCAAACTTTCTGCATATTAAGGGTGAACTATTAGTCCATCTGGGCCATCCCTGGGTCCATTATAAGCATGCTGACATTGAAACAATGAGTTTTGGCTTCAGAATGTCCCATCCTTTACTGTTAAACTGCCGTAATCTAGCATTTCAAAAAATAAAAACAGTGTAATCTGCTCTAGGGGGCAGGGTTGGGCTGCTGGTATGTGTGCTTTCTCTAACAAGCACCTCTTTGGGCTGCACAGGAAGCAAACAACTCACTCCAGAGGCCCAGAGCATTGTACATGCTTGATGTTGGGGAGCATTGAAGAAATCTTTTATGAGAATGACAGTGACAATTGAGATGAGATATTAATAATGATAGCTGTTCTTTATATACGCACATTGTTTATGAATGCACATCATTATTTACAAAGGGGTCAAAGGATATCTTGTCTCACTTGATTATCATCACAGTACTGTGAGGTAAGCAGGACCAGGATTACTATTCCCATTTGCCACAGGAGGCAACTGAGGCCCAGAGAGACGAAAAGCTTGTTTAGGATCACAAAACTAGTAAGTAAAAGAACTGGAAGAATCTAGGATTTCTGACCTCTGAGCCAGATCTGGCTGAAATGAAACTACAAGAGCCCTGAGTACCTAGGGAGTCTGAGTAAAAAAAAAAAACAACACAATTGCTGACTTCCTAGAGCTTAGCATAGGCGAGATCCCCTGAACAGAAAGTTACCAAAATAATTACAAATTGTGATAGATATTACGAAGGAAAAGTCTAGGGTGCTATGAAACAGAGTAAAAAGGGAATCTCATCCAGTTTGGGAAGGTCAGAGAAGGCCTCTCTAATGAAAGCATATTTAATAAGTTGAAACCTAAAGGATGGAATAGGAGTCACAGAAGAGTTGCTTGAGGATGGTCGGGCAGCAGGGATGAGGGGTGTACTAAGCAAATGCAGCAGTGTGTATGAAGGGCCTAGGACAAGACAAAGCTTGCTGTGTTAGAGTGACCAGAGTGCAATGACTAAAGGGGAAATTGGAGAAAGATGGACCTGGAAGGTGAACAGAGGTCCGATCATAAAGTCCAGGGACGACCTCCTTTTCAGCCTGCTTTGAATGTACTTGACTGAGACTGAGACATCTGAGGATCATTAGAATGCTTATGGATTTATTATTCAGGCCCCTTCCCTTTCAACTTAGATGCTCTGGGGCCACCTAGAGGCCAAGACACAGTGCCCAGTGGGGCAATTAGGGCTAAAAAAGGCAGACAGAGTGTTCCTTGCTACAGAGACAGAGGGTTGGGGATTGCATGAGGCATTGACTTGGGCTGGCAAGCTTCCTGGCAGCGAAGACATAAAGGGAAACTTATTGGGTTTTGTGGTGTTTGTTCTCTGGCAACAAAAATTAAAATTAAAGCCAACTGAATGGAGAAGTCTTCACTTGGGACCTAAATAACAGCACTACGTCTTCAGCGAGTGTTTCCCCAAATGAACAGCAACTCTACCTCTGCCCATGGCTCCATTAAGCTTGGGAATTTGGACTGCACCTTGTGGGAAGAGGAGGGCAGGGATATTTCTGCAAGCTGGGGAGATAACAAAGTTTAGTTCCTCTCTTCTCTGATGTCTGAGCTTAATGCAGAAAAAATAAACAACTTAATGATGGGGGAAATAATGTGTCCATTAGCTTGCCTCTCGCCACTGGATGATCTGAATACATTTGGAACAGGGCTACATTGCAAATACTTTCTGACTGAGGCCACTGAGTAGTGCTGATAATGTGGTCCACAGATGGGAACCTAAACCACTTGGTCAATAAATTAGTACGATTTCTCCATCCCTGTTTGAGAAAATGAGCACCTTCTTTTAATTCTCTAGAATTGACGGTGGAGCTACTCGAGGTGACAGCCTCAAACCCTGGACCAAGTCAGCTGGATTTCCACAAAAATAGAAATCTTAAGTCCTTGTTAGAAAATTGTGGAAGCCTGGGGAACCTTGACTGAAAAGGCAGACATGGTTTGTAGAGCATTAAAGCTGGCGTTACAAAAGCCAAATGCCATATGGACATAGCAGCACATAGTCAAAGATATTTGTACCTAACTGGCTAAAAGCTCCAGCTTAGGCTGGATGGCTGTACCTGGCCTGGGCTGAGGTATGACAGAAGCAGAAATATCAGCGTTGCTGATAAATGGGGCTGCCTTACCAATGGTACCTCTGTATTCCTGGAACAGGATAAGGATAGACAGGAAGCAGACAGGAGGTAGGCAGGGCTAGGCAGGCATGTTTCAGGTTGGTCACCATCAGGGGCTCAATGGGTCCTCATTGATGCAATAGTAAAGAAGGGGCTCTAACACCTTCCTCAAGGAAAGAACTGACTTTGGCCAAGGGATGACTCTACAGTGGGCCTTACAACTGGTTGTTGTAAGAGCTACCACTTGAGCATAGGTTCAAGTATTCTCAAGATAAATATGGTTCACTTGGTCCAAGACTAAAGAGAAGCCAGAGGGTGAACATGGAGGATTATTAATCTGGGCTCAGACAGGACAGAGAGTATAAGAACTCTAGGAAGACCAGTAGGGTGCAGCCCAGGAAGGCCATCATTTAAATGACAGGCCAGGGAAGTTCACTAGGCTGTACATTCCATCGGGGCAGGGACTGGCTCTATTTACTATTGCATTCTCAACACCTAGTATTATACCTTGCACATAATAGATTCTCGAGAAATATTTATTGGATGGAAAAGAAGATCCACAAAGAATACTGGGAAAAAAGACTGAAATGTGAGGAGAAACCAGGATGGTGCAATGCCAAAAAGTTAAGAGAACAGAGGGCTTCAAAAAGGAGGCAGAGTGAACTGTCAATGCAACAGAAGGCCAGACAAGGTCAGGAACGTGTTTTATATATCGATGAGACAATTCCAAGATGATGGTCCACATACCGCCTGGAAATTGACCCATAAGCACCGAACCTGAATCCCCAAGTCATTGCTGACCATCTCTGTCACAATACCTAAATACAGATAGAACTTATTCCACATTACCCCATGTTTCCAATGAACAGCTATTTTTCTTCCAACTCTGAGCCCTCCTGTCCACTCAGATCCAATTCCTGTCATTATCTTGGCCCAGTTCGCCATTGTCTCTCGTGTGGAAAATTGAAAGAACTTCTATTCATATGTGCAATTGCTTCCACAGAAAACTGTATTTATTTAAAAACCAGTCAAAGGGATTTTTTTTTCGATTGTAATTTTAAGTTAAATTTATTTTTATTTACTTTCAGAAATAGTCACTCTTCTGGTATACAGTTTGATGAGCTTTGACAGCCGTCACCAAAGAGTCATGCAAACATCACCATATCCAAGACACAGAACTGTACTACAACTGCCCCCAAAAACTTATCTCGTGTTACCCTCTTGCCCCATACATACAAGTCCTGCCAGCCACTGATTTGTTCTTCACCTTACAGTTTTGCCATTTCCAGAATGTCCTAGGAATGAAATCATAGAGTATGTAGCCTTTTCACACAGGCTTCTTTCACTCAGCGTAATGCATTTGAGGTTCATCGATGTTGTTGTATCAGTAGTTCGTTCTTTTTATTACCGAGTAGTATTCCATTGGACGGATGTGTCACAGTTTATTTATCCATTCCTCAGTTGAGGGATGTTTGGGTTGTTTCTAGTTTTTGTTTGACAATTATGCGAAACCTGCTGTAAACATTCACGTGGAGGTTTTTGTGTGAACATGTGTTTTGATTTCACTTGGGTAAATACCTAGGAGTGGGATTGCAGGTTATAGAAGTGTATGTTTAACTTAAAAAAAAAAAACCCAAAACCCTGCCAAACTGTTTTCCAAAGTGGCAGGACAATTTTGCATTTCCACCAGCACTGTATGAGTCTTCTAATAGCTTTACAATCTCACCAGCACTTGGCTTTTCAATTTTGTTCGTATATATGTAAATATAGTTTGAATGTTAGTCATTCTAATAGATGTATAACGGTTCTCATTGTGGTTTTAAATTGCATTCCAGATGAACATCTTTTCATGTGCTTATTTAACTATATATATTCAAGAAGAGTTGATTTTTCAAAGTGTTCAGCTTTTTACCCGTTGTCAGAATAGTGTGGTGACTTCCAAGCTCCTTACCTGTGAACCAAAACCAGAGGTGCCCCTGTTATTTTTGAATGGTGGCTGTGGAGATTATAATGTGCATCTGTAGTCTTTTACAGTCTGCTTAAAGTGAATATCACACCTCTTCAAGTAAAATGTAGAAGCCATGCGATTTCATAGGCCCCTTTGCACTTTCTTACGTTATATTATTCCACGTATGGCATCTACATACATTGAAGTCCCCCAGATATAATTTTCACTTCGGTGCCATTCATATTTTAAAGAACTTGAAGATAAACTACATTTTTTTCAGCTAGTCACCATTTCTGTTGCTCTTCCTGCATTCCTGATCCTCTAAGTTCCTTTCGGATGTTATTTTGGTTATCTTAAGGAATCCCTTTAAGTATCTCATTTACAGCAGGTCTGTGGGCAATGACTTGTCTTAGTTTTTCTTCATCTATTCGGGCCTTTGTTTCATCTTCACTGCTAGCGGGTATTTCCACTCAGCATAGCATTTTAGGTCAACCATTCTTTTAAAAGAAGACATTTGCAGCCACTCAAATGATCATTTCCCTATATACACTATGTCATGTTTCTCAGACGACTTTCAAGATTTTTCTTTGCCTCATTTTTTTTATCAGTTTCATTACAATGTGTTTAGGCACAGTTCTCTTTGACTTTACCCTGTTTGGAAGTAATTGGGCTTCCTGAATCTGTAAATGTATGTTTTTACTAAAATTTGGGAAGTTTGCAGTCACGAGTTCTTTAACGGTGTACCACATTAATGCAAATAATGGTGTACCACATTAATACGGTGTACCACAGTATGGGAAACTCGGGGGAAGGGCGTAGGTGGGAAATCTGTGTACTGTGTGCTCAATTTTCTATAAATGTAAAACTGTTCTAAAAATAAAGTTTATTAATCAAAACACTAAACATGCAACTATCGTACAAGCCACCAATTGGACTCCGGTGCATTTATCTGAGAAAAATGAAAACTTTTGTTCACTCCAAAACCCATATATAAATGTTCATAACAGCTTTATTCTCAATAACCAAACACTGGAAACAGCCCAGATGCCCTCGAACCGGGGTCATGGTTTCACAAGTTGTGGTGCCGCCATACCGTGGAATACTACTGAGTGATAAAAAATGAACAGTTGACACACACGACAACCCGAAGGAAGCTTCGGAGAATTATGCTCAGTGGATAAAAACAATCCCAAAAGGTTACATACTGTATTATTCTATTCACATGACATTTTTGAAATGGTGACATGATGAAAATGGAGAAAAGATTAGTGCTTGCCAGGGGTTAAGGAGGAGGTAGTCAGTGCCATATGCTATCACAAAATATCATAGACTGTATAGCTTAACATAAATTTATTTCCCCTAGTACTGGAGGCCGGGAGGTTCAGAATCAAGGCACCAGATGATTTGGTTAATGGAGAGGGCCCCCTTTTCGATTTGCCGAGTTCTTACATGGCAGAGAGACCAAGCTTGGGCCTCTTTATCTCTTTATAAGGCACCGATGCCATCGTGGTGCTTCACCCAATGACCTCCCCAAGGCCCTACCTGTAAATACCATCGCATTGGGGATTAAGGTTTTAATGTATGACTTTTAGGGGATACAAACATTCAGCTCATAGCAGGAGGGACTGTGTCTCTGAAAGGGCAACATGGGTTTCACGTGGTGATGGAATTGTTCTGTATCTTGACTGTGTCAGAGTCACTATCCTGGTTGTGATATTGTATTACAGTTTTGGAAGAAAGATATTACCGTTGTGGAAAATTGGGTAAAGGGCACATGAGATCTATCTGTATTATTTCTTACAACTGCCTGCGAATCTACGATTATCTAAAAACTTTAATTAAAAAATTGTCGGCAGACAATGCTCCCCCTTATTCCCTGCATCAGGGGTGGCCCACTCCCACTGCCCCATCCTTAGAAGCCAAGGGTTCCATCTCAAGTTTTCTTAACAAGGTGTTCTAATCGGTGTTGGGTTTGTAGCCCCCAAACACTACGAATTCAGCCCTTGGGGTTGCTGTCATTGACTTTTAGTTGGGTGAAATTCTGGGTCCTTTGAGGGGCCTTGAGTTGCCCACAGCATAGCGCATGATACAACAAACACCATTGTGAGGTAAGCGGCCTAGAGGTGATGCATCGGTCTGCCTTTGGAGGAGGGCGACCCTACCATCCCACACGCTTTAACCAATATAGATTCCTGCAGTCTACACCCCGATGTTTCTGCCCGCCACAATCCCCTCTGCCAACACAGGCAGACACACCAGATCCTTTCCCTCTCTGCCTGTGTGACAGAGTCAAGGAAGAAAGTAATTTGTCTTTAGTGCCCAGGCCTCACCAGGTCCTGATTGCCGATGTCTAGCTTGTACACTTTTGGTCTGACCCCCAACTCCACAAAACCCCACTCTCCCCCTTCTCACACACCTGCCTCCTCCCTTACTCCCTCCCTACCACCAGAGAATTCACAGAGAAACACATAAATCTTCACAACAGGTCGGTTTTTATTGTATTCATCAGCGTGTGTGTGCCCTGTTGTGTGGTCTGGCCTCTAAGCAGTTGGCCATTTCTCAACGGCCAGGCCTTGAGAACCTCACAGAAAGTTTGGAGGTCTTTGGCTTCCCTCTATAGCTCTGGCCGCCCAGGGGGTCGCTTGAAGTGGAGGGCTTCTCCTCGAATTCTTGCTCTTGCTCTGGCTCATTTCCGTTCTTATTCGGTGCCTCATTAGGCCGGTGATGATGGTCGCATAAGGTTACACTTCCAGCTTTCTTAGACTTGTTCGAAGGACTGGGAGTTTTAGCGCAGACTTTCTTCTTTAACGCCTTCAAAGGAGTCTTTTTACCCTTAATCTTGACCTGAGCATCTGGAAAGAAAACAGGATGAGCACAGAAAGACATTAGTTTGGAGAAAGAGGATGGGCTATGGGTGGGAACAGGGGATTCGGGTACAGTCTGCGGAGTGGGTATGTGCCAGGCAAGGACAGGGAAGGAGTTTAGGGGGCATGGAGTCAAAGGGGAAGAAGAGCAGGAGTTTGGTTGGGTCAACTCACTTGGTCTTTGCCTCTGGACCTGAAGAGACACGTGTTCTTCTTCTTCTTTACCCCTTGGTTTTTTGGGGGTAGATTTTCCATGGCTGCTAGATGCTTGAGGATTTTTACTCACCCTGGCCATGTTGCTGTCTGCCAGTCGTCTCGCTCGGGCCACCCAAGCTCCCTTATATATATGCTGTCCCCATGTCAACGAGGGGCCACACCCTTCAGCTTTGTTTGCTCAGCAAGCCTGTCCTCCAGCCAATAGCAGCCCTGGAGGCCCTGACACATCACAGAGCACCATCCTGACATAGCCATGGGGGAGGGGAGAGGCTGGCAAGGCCATGAGGCTCTGGTGAAAGATAGGGGAAATAATCTAAGCACCCCTAAAGTGCCTTCCAAACTCACCTGCCATCCTCTTCATGTCCCCATGTCAATTCTGGTAGATCACATGGCAGAGAGAGGGTGTCTCCTCCAAACCTGTCCCCACAATCACCCTATTTAGTGGCACATTTGGTTTTCTCTCACTCTTCACCATTACTAAGGCTTTTTTTGGTCTTATTTTCAGTCCATCCATGGTAATGTGGCCATATTTAAGAATAAGTGGAGATGGAAATCATCTCATTTTCCTCTTACACATTCCTCTACACACTTTGAATACCATTCAATTATTGGCCACTATCAGGGAACTTTTCCATCCACCTCTGTGTCCATGTACCTCTGCTCATTTTTCTGTTTTCCCAGTGTCCATGTACCTCTGCTCATTTTTCTGTTTTCCAGTCTTAAATCACTGCCTTCAGGCTGTCTTCAATGAACAGTCTTCTCTGCTGAGTATCCTAGTCTTGTTTCAAATGTGGGGGTCTTGACAGCTCAGTAGGTATACTACCAGGCTTAGGTTTTAATTGTATAGAGTGGATGAGGCAGATACACAGAAGCTGCAAGTTATGCTGGGTATTTGAATGGAGAAAAGTACAACCTAAAACTGATGAATGTACCCGGGAAGGGGCCCGGCTTTACCAGAGGCATGTGCACTTTATGCAGGAAGCTCTTCTCAACATGTATCCTCACTCACAAGATACTTTGCTTACTTATTTTACTGCTGGCATGGTTAGTATCCTAACTCCTATCTTTCTCCTGAGGCCTTCTAGAGAAATGGACCTTAGTTTCTAGAGGGACACTGGTGGAATTCTATCTTATGAACAATTGTAACAAGCTTCCAGCTTCTTAGTGGTGATACTTTATAATTAATTTCCCTAGTTTATTTATTTCTATAAGTATAAGGTCTCTCATCTGGGTTTAATCCACATAGGAAAGAGATGATAGAGTTAACCATAGGCCAGAATGTCTATATTAATATCAGACAAAAAGATTTCAGAGGAAAGAATATTATCAAAGCTAAAGAAATCAATTCATAATAATAAAGTTAGTTAATCAAGAGAACAAAAAATCATAAACATTTAAATCCTAATAGCAGAGCTTCAAACAACATGAAACAAAAATGACAGAAATGCAAGCAGACAGACAGGTCCACAATCATAGCCAGAGATTTCAATATCCTTCTCTCAATAAGTAAAAAAAAACAAGTAGACAGAAAAATCAGTAAAAATATAGAAAATTTGAACTATATTACCAATTAAATACAACTAATAGACATTTACCAAATAATCTCAATAACATCAGAATTCACATTCTTTTCAAATGGGACATTTACCAAGATAGATATAATGTTTTGGTCATAAAGCAAGTCTCAATAAATTTAGAAGGATCCAAGTCATGCAAAGTATATTCTCTGACCAAAATGGAATTAAATTTGAAATCAATAAGAGAAATGTCTCTGGAAAATCCCCAAACATTTGAAAACTAAATAATATATTTCTGAATAACTCATGAGACAAAGAAAAAGATCAAAGAGAAATTAGAACATATTTTAAACAGAATGAAAATGAAAACACAGCATAACAGAATTTATGTGATGCCACCAAAGCAGTACTTACAGGGAAATTTATGTTACTAAATGTCTGTATTTGAAAGGAAGAAATATCTCAAAGCAATGATCTCAGCTTCTCCCTTAAGAAACTATAAAAAAAGCATATTAAACTAAAAAATGTAGATGTAAAAAATAATAAAGACCAAAACAATATCAATGAAATAGAAAACAGATAAACAATAAAGAAAATCAATGAAACCAAAAGGGAATTCTTTAAGAAGAATGAAATTGATAAACTTCTAGCCAGACAAATGAGGACAAAAGAAGAAAAGACACTGGCATCAGAAACAATAAATGCGACATAATAACACGTTCTACAAATAATAAAATGATAAGAAAATTCTATGAACAACATATGCCAATAAGTGTGACAACTTGCATGAAATAAATTCTCTGAAAGACACAAAATACTAAAGCTCACTGGAGAGTGAGTTTATGCTAATGAGGTGACTCTTGGTGGGCCCCTAAATAACTTTAAAAAGGAGGCCAGAGGAACCAACCAAGTGATTAGAGAGTTGGAACTTTTAGCCCATCCTTGACTTCTGAGGAGGGGTGAGTGACTAGAGATTAAGTAAATTACCAACGACCAATGCTTTAATCAACCATGCCTACATAATGGAACCTCCATAAAAACTCCTAAACAAAGCAGTTTGGAGAGCTTCCAGGTTGGCAATGAAAAGGGCATGGAGGCTCCATGCCCCTACCCTCATACCATGTACTCTGCGTCTCTTCATTTTGGCTTTTTCTGACGTGTAATCTTTATAATAAACCAGTAATAGTAAGTAAAAGAAGGAGAAAGAAGAGGAGGGGAAGGAGGAGAAGAAATAAATAACCCAAATAGACTTTTTTACACTATTAAAGTTGAACTTGCAGTTAAAAATATTCCAGAGAGGAAATTTCAAGCCCAGATGGCTTCGCTGGTGAATTCAAACAAATGTTTAAAGAATTAATACCAATTCTTCATAAACTCTCTCAAAAAACTGAAGAGGAGGGAACACTTTCAAACTCATTCTCAGGCCCATATTACTGTGAAACCAATGGCAAAGACATCATAGGAAAAGAAAACTACAGACCAATAGCCCTTATGAATATAGGCACAAAAATCTTCAACAAAATATTAGCAAACCAAGACCAGCAACCTGTAAAAAAATCATACCCCATGAACAAGGACAATTTATCCCAAGAATGCAATGCTGGTTTTACATCCAAAAATCAATCAATGTAATATCCCATATTAATTGGTTAAAAGAAAAAAAAAACAAAACATGATCATCTGAATAGACACAGAAAGAGTATTTGACAAAACCCAACATCATTACATGATAAAAACACTCAACAAACTAGAAACAGAAATTCCTCAAACTGATAAAAGCAATGTACAAAAACACCACAGTTAACATTATAGTTAATGGGGAAATATGGAATGATTTTTCTCTAAGATCAGGAACAAGATAAGAATGCCCAATCTCACCATTTATATTCAACAGGGCAATTAAGCAAGAAAAAGGAATGAAAGGTATCTGGATTGGAAAGGAAGAAGTAAAATTACCTTTATTCATGGATGACAAGCTACTAAAACTAATGATGAGCTTTAGCAATGTTGCAGATGATAAGATCAATATATGAAATTAACTTTATGTCCATATGGTATTAATAATCAGATATTGAAATAAAAAATTTACAGCAGCATCTAAAAATGAGATAAAATGAGAAAATTTTTAAAAAATTAGTGAAACTCCCATGTACTGAAAGCTATAAAATGTTGCAAAGATAATTAAAGAAGGATTAAATAAATGGAGAAATAGCCTTTGCGCATGGATCAGAAGACTCATTATTGTTAAGATACCAAATCTTCCCAAACAGTTCTACAGATTCGACACAATCCCAATCAATATCTCACTAGTTTTTTTAGTGAGATATTGATTGGGATCACATTTTTTATTAAAAATGTGATATTTAAATGGGGAGTAACTACTAATGGATATGAGTTTCCTTTTAGATTGATGAAAATATCCTAAAATTGACTGTAATGATGGTTTCAAAACTGCCAATAGATTGATGAAAATATCCTAAAATTGACTGTAATGATGGTTTCAAAACTGCCAATATATTGATGAAAATATCCTAAAATTGACTGTAATGATGGTTTCAAAACTGCCAATATATTATCAACACTGAATTGCACACTTGAAAAGGGTGGCTTTATATAGTATATGAGTTAAAGCTCAAGTTTTAAAAAGAACCTACATTTAGCAGATGTGAAAACTGAGGTTAAAGAGAAATTAAGTGTCTTGTTCAGATTGCCTGCCTCCAGCTTTGTGAGCTAGTCTGAACTTCAAGATGTTCAGAGAGAACTTGGGTTAAATACTCCTTTCAATCTGGGCTGTTTCTTCTCTGTCCCGGAGCCCACTTTGTATTTGTCTATAAAAGCCACCACTTATTGAGCACTGACTGTGTGCTCAGCACTGTACCAGGGACTCACGTATATGACCCCGTACCTTCTCCCATAAAATAGGACCATTATTTTTCTTCCCTCATTTTAAAGAAAAGGCTCCAAGTAATTAAGAGACTTGTCCAAGGTCACATAGTAAGAGGTAAAGAGCCTAGAGTTGAGTCTAAGTCTGAATCTGGGCTCATTGCCATTGTCACTGCGTTATCTCCTCTTCTAATCTCTCCAATGCCTGTATTTATTCCCCACCACTACCAGAATGCCTTTCTCTCTCTTACCCATATCCAGACCATACTCATCCTTTCCCTAAGAACTGTTTCTGTTCGCCAACTGTAACTGGACAACTTGATTCCAGCAGTATGGTCATTACATAATTAGATGTTTTGATTTTCTTAAAAAAAAAAAATCATTTTGATATTCCAGTGTCTATCTTGAAACAAAAGAGAGAAAACAAAGTTTTGCTTGTATAGGATGTGTTTCAGAAATGACAACTCTCAAAACATATTGTTTCTCTGAAGAGCAAACTTGCTATCCCCATTTAAGGGACTGTCCTGGCTCTCTATTTAACAGCAGCCCTCTGGAAAGTCGGATGCAGGAAGACTGCAGTTGTTCAAAAGCTGCCCAGCAGATCCTAAGGTGTGGTTAGGGTCACATTTCACTGGATGTGACCCCTTGTGCAATCAAGCAAAGTGACACGTTTCCTGAACCCCACTTGAAGAAGTTACCCCTTGCTCCTTTGAACCGTTCCCTGCCTACCCAAATGATAGAGTTCTAATACTATATGTAGGACACTTCTGAATATTTTCCCACCTAGTCACACTTCCCCCTGACCAGATTCAAGGTCCTTGAGGGCAGAGCCTGTGCCTTGCTTGACTTTGTACCTTATCACAGTTGACACAATGCTCAGCACCCAGTAGGTGTTTTGTTTGTTTGTTTTTTTGGTGAAGGTTTTTATGTTGTTTTTAATTTTCCAATTACAGCTGACATACAATATGTTAGTTTCAAGTATACTACAAATTGAACACTTATATAACTTATGAAATGACCACCACAATAAGTTTAGTACTCATCTGACACCATCCATAGTTATTACAGAAATATTGACTTTATTCCTTATGCTATACATTTACATTCCCATGACTGCTTTTATAAGTGGCAATTTGTACACCTTAATCCCCTGCCCTTTTTCAACCACCTCCCTAAATCCCCTCCCATCTGGCAACCATCAACATGTTCTCTCTATGAGTTTGTTTCTGTTTTGCTTGTTCATTTGTTTTTTAGATTCTACATATAAGTAAAAATATATGGTATTTGTCTTCTGCTATCTGACTTATTTCACTTAGCATGATGCCCTCTAGGTCCAACTATTTCACAAATGGCAAGGTTTTGTTCCTTTTATGTCTGAATAATATTCCATTGTATACATGTACTACTTCTTCTTTATGTATTCTGTATTCATCTGCTGATGAATACCTAGGTTGCCACCATATTTTGGCTATATGTAAATAATGCTGCAATGAACATATAGATTCACATGTCCCTTCACATAAATACACAGAAGTGGGATTGCTGGATCCTTCTTTGTTTCTTGTTATAGCTTTCATTTAAAATTCTATTTGGTCTGGTATAGGTATTGCTACTCCAGCTTTTTTGTTTGTTTGTTGGTTTCCATTTTCATGAAAAATAGTTTTCCATCACTTTAATTTCAGTCTGTGTGTATCTTTCAATTTGAAGTGAGTCTCTTGTAAGCAGCATATGTAAGGGTCTTGTTTTCTTACCATTCAGTCACTCTATGTCTTTTGATTGGAGCATTTAATTCATTTATATTTAAAATAATTATTGATAGGTATGTAGTTATTTCCATTTTATTATTCATATCTTTGATCATTTTCTTCATCTTCTTAAAGAAATCCTTTTAAATTTCTTATAATACTAGTGTGGTGGTGATGAACTCTAGCTTTTTCTTGTCTGGGAAGCTCTTTACTTCTCATTTAATTTTAAATGATAGCTTTGCTGGGTCGAGTAATCTTGGTTTTAGATTCTTGCTTTCTATCACTTTGAATATTTCATTCTAATCCCTCATGGCCTGCAAAGTTTCTGTTAAGGAATCAGCTGACAGTCATAGGGGGGCTCCTTTGTACATAAATGATTGCTTTTTTCTTGCTGTTTTTAAGATTCTCTCTTTGTTTTTAACTTCTGGCATTTCAATTATGATGGATCTTGGTGTGGCCTCTTTGGTTTCCTCTTGTTCGGGACTCTCTGTCCTTCCTGGGCTTGTGTGTCTGTTTCCTTCGCCAGGTTAGGGAAGTTTTCTGTCATTATTTCTTCAAGTAGGTTTTCAATTCCTTGCTTTCTCTTCTTCTGGTGCCCCTACGATGTGAACGTTGGCATGCTTGCTGTTGTCTCAGAGGCCCCTTAAACTATCTTCTTTTTTAAAATTTTTATTCTTTTTGCTGTTCTGATTGGGTGTTCTCTGCTATCTTGTCTTCCAAATCGCTGATTCTATTCTCTGCTTCATCCAATTTACTGTTGATTTCCTCCAATGTATTCTTCATTTCAGTTACTGTAGTCTTCATTTCTGACTAGTTCCTTTTTTGTGTTTTCTATCACTTTGTTAAGGTTCTCGCTGAGTTCATTGAGCATCCTTATAACCGATATTTTGAATACCGTATTTGTCAGTTTTGCTTGTCTTCATTTTGTTTAGTTCTTTTTCTGTAGCTTTGTTCTGTTATCTTATTTGGGACATGTTTCTTTGTCTCCTCATTTTGGCTGCCTCTGTGTTTGTTTCCATGCATTAGGTAGATCTACATCTCCCAGTCTTGGTAGAGTGGCCTTATGTAGTAGGTGCACTGTGGGGCTCAGTGGCATAGTCAGTCTCTTTGGTCAGCTGAGCTAAGTACTCCAGGCATGGCCCATGTGTGGCTTGTGCATTTCCTCCTATTGTAGTTGAGCTTTGATTGCTGGTGGCACATAAGTAGGAGGGAATGACCCTCCGACTGATTGGTTGTAAGGACTGGCCGTGACTACTGTGGAGGAGCTCTTGTGCAGGGGAAGACCCTATGGAAAAGAATTTGCTTTAGCAGGGCTCTGGTGCCTGCCCAATCTGCCCTTTGGATGTGTCATTTGTGGAAGTGGTTGGGTGGTGTACTGGTGTGGTTAGAAGTTGGCCACTGGCTGTGTTGGTTCTGGGGCCTCTTGGGAGGGGCTCTGGTGCAGTCCAAGGTGAGCTGCTGCCCATGCCTGGCCCAGAGCCACCTAGTATGAGCTACGAAGTGATCTGAAGGTGGTTGCTACTGTGCTGGGCTCGGAGGCACCTAGGAGAGGCTAAGCTGTGAATCAAGGCCAGTTGCCACTAGTGTCAGCCTTGGGGTTGCTTAGCCAGAGGTACAGGGCATACCAATGACAGATGCTGCTTGTTTGGGGATTGTGAACTTTTGATAGATTATAGTTCAGTATGCAGTACAAGTTGATTTATACCATTTATGTAGAAAAGCTGAGGAATGGCTTGGGCAGACCCAGGAACTGGGTGGGATGAGGTCTCAGCGAATTACCAGGAAGGTGAACAGTAGTAGCTAGGTTGATGGTGACTTGATTTGGCACTACCCTGTGCCTAAAGGCTGGGTGAATAGAGGGGTCAATAAAGGAACAATGGCTGCTTCTGCCAGCACATCTATCTGGGAGAAAGTTGCCTCTCCATCACTCACCCTGAAGCCAGACATTTCAGTTCCTCCCCATATGTCCCTGGTGCCTTTCAAGCCACTGCCCCAGCTTGGAGCTCAGAGAAAGTGAGTTCCTCATCCAGTAAGTCTGTGTGCAGGCCCCTTAAGAGGAATACCTGATACTCCGGCCACCCTCTGTCTACTCAGCCACAATCTACGCCGGTTTTCATAGCCAGAGTAATGGGGACTTCTCTCTCGAACACCAAAACCCCGGGCTGGGTGCCTGGTGTGCCACTCGGAACCCCTCACTCTTCAGGGGGAAACTCTGCATTGAGATATTTCTCCTGACTTTTAACCACCACACATGGCTGTTGGGCCAGCCTGTTTCATGTCTCTGCCCCTCCTAGCAGCCTTGAGGTACCTTCTTCGGTATGTCCTTAGTTATAGGCCTTCCGTTCAGCTAAACTTCAGATGATTCTCAATAATGATAGTTCTAAAGTTATTTGTAATTTTGATGTGGTCGTGGGAGGAGGTGAGTACAGCATTTACCTATTCCGCCATCTAGTCTGCAAGTTTCCATTGGGTCTTTATCATACATTTGATTGCGCACTGAATTGTAGATCAAACAAAAGAGAAATCAGATATTTTTCAGCCTTGGGGAAAAAATTCTCATTGCTTTATAATGATCAATTTCACTTTCAAAAATTTTCCTGTTTCCCTGTGAAGACGTGAAGTCATTTCCCAAACTTAATCCTCCTGAGAAATATTGCAGCAACATTACATAAAGTTCAGGAAGACTACAGTATTGGAATAGGGAGAGAAATAAGGAATTTGGCTCTGACCTTTCCCTCCCAAGGTACGGTTGCTGTAGAACAGGAGCTGGGTGGCAGCGGAGAGTCGCTACATCGGGCTAATGAATCTGGGTATCTGGGGAGCTGGTGAGGCATCTTTCCCCTGACATCTGAAGGCTAACGCAAGGGGAAGATGGAGGCCAGTGGGTCATTGTGTGAGGGAATCAGGGTGAGATGAAGCTCCTCAGCCCCAGGACAGGATAGGGGTTGGACCACCGAGAGGGAGGCACTGAAATGCCAGGCAAGTTAAAACGACAAAAGCAGGTCCTGAAAGGTAAGGGAGGGAGCCTCAGCCAGAGCAATTAGTAGCTGAGCATCCTGAGATCCTGGCCGGAGGTTGTTCTAGTCTTCCTGAGTCGCACGTTGGGTCTCAGCATCTGGGAACCAGTGGCTTCAACTGGGAGGAGAGGAAGACTGTTCTCTAGGCAGAATAGAATTCAGCATTGTCGCTGGGGCCCCTGACTCTTTGCTCAGAGTTGTCTTGATCATGTGCATTATTTTCACAAATGTCACTGAATTTAATCATTGTGGCAACCTTGGAATCGAGGTTTTATTGTCCCTATTTTACTGATGTTCAGACAGGTGAAATGACCTGTCCCTGATTCACCTGAAGGCCTCTTTGACTGCACAGCTCAGGCCCACTGGTTCCCCTACACGTCATTCATAGAGGTTGCCTGAACATTTTGAGGGGATGTTGGAGAGAAGATTCGGGCATCACATGGAAGGTTGCTGTAGATAACCTCCATGGTAATCCAAACCAGAGAGTTCCTGAGTCTTTAAAAAGGCAGGGAAGATCAGCTGATGGAGATACTCAAATGCCAAGGATGGTAAGCGCTAGAAATCGAAGTGACAGATGTCAAGGACTTATAGCAGTTCTTGAACAGAACAGTGACCTAGGTAACCTCTTCATTCCAAGAAAGGTCTCGAGTAGTCATACATTTTAAAGGTATGCCTTTTTACCTGAGACATGAGCCTTAATACAATGGTTGAATACGCATTTCTGTTTAATTGGATTCCATTTAAATGTGATGGGAGACTATATTATTGAAAAGAGCCTACAGCAACTCATTCTGAGGAGGTTCTTTCCATAATTAACACACTCAAGAGATATTTATTGTGCATCTACTAAGTACCAGGCACAGCTCTAGGCACCGGAGAACACAGCAGTGAATAGGGCAGACATGAATGGAGCCGGCATTCCTTAAAGAGTAAAACCACGTGCATGTTCATCTGTTTATAAACTCAGCTATTCAGTGGGTAGGCTCCCTGAGAGTGCTTTAGAGGTGTTTCTTTGGACTTGCCATTTAGTAAGTGTGTTCCACTTTATAGAATCATGCCCTTTGCTCAGAATCATGCCCTGGGCCATAGAATCATGCCCTGGGCTTCATAGAGCCTGCCTGCTTTTTAAGGCCGATATAGTCATCGACCGCTGAATACACACAAGGCGTCTCATATTTTGCTAATGATACAAATATTTGTTGAATTCAATGAAAAGTGTAATAGCACCAATAGTAATATTACTTTGCAGTCACTATTTTTAGGAACATGTTGCATATATCAACATTTCCAAGATGATGGCTCACAAATCGTCTAGGACTTCCCCCGTGAGCACCAAACCTGATTCCCCAAGTCATTGCTGACCATCTCTATCTTGATACCTAATTACAGATAGAACTTAGTCCACATTATCCCATGTTCCCAAATTAACATATATTTTTCTTCCAACTCTTAGCCCTTCCATCCACTCAGATCCAATTCCTCTGTCACTACCCTGGCCCAGTCCACCGTCGTCTCTCGTGTGGAAAATTGAAATAACCTCTATTCACATCTGTGCTTGCTTCTTCAGAAACTTTTATTTAAAAACATGCAAAAAGAAACTGGACCACCTTCTTATACCATATACAAGAAGAGACTCAAAATGGATTAAAGACTTAAATGTAAGACCCCAAAGCATAAAACTACTAGAAGAAAACATAGGCATTATCTCTCTGATATTACTAATAGGAATTTATTTTTGGATATATCTCCTTAGGGAAGGGAAACAAAAGAAAAATAAACAAATGGGACACATCAATCTAAAATGTTTTTGTACAGCAAAGGAAATCATCAACAAAACGAAAAGACAATTGACTGAATGGGAGAAGACATTCATGTATGATACATCTGTTACAAGGTTAATATCTGAAATAGATAAACAACTAATACAACTCAACAACAACAAAACAAACAATCCAATTAAAAAATGGTCAGAAGACCTGAACAGATACATCTCCAAGAGGAAATACAGATGGCCAATAGACATGTGAAAAGACACTTAAGGTCACTAATCATCAGAGAAATGCATATTAAAACCACAATGAGAAATCACCTCACACCTGTCAGAATGACTGTTTTTAATAAATCAAAGAAGAATAAATGTTGGCAAGGATGTGGAGAAAAGAGAACCCTCATACATTGTTGCTGAGATAGCAAATGGGTACAGCCACTTTGGAAAACACTCTGGAGGTTTCTCAAAAAATTACAAATGAATCTACCTTTTGACCCAGCAATTGCACTTCTGGATATTTATCCAAAGAAAACCAAAACAATGATTCATAAAGATCTATGCATCCCTATGTTCATGGCAGCACAATTAACAATAGCCAAGCTATGGAAGCAACCTAAATGCCCATCAACAGACGACTGGATAAAAAAGTTATGGTTCCTATATACAATGGAATATTACACAGCTATTAAAAAAATGAAATCCTGCCATTTGCAACAACATGGATGGACCTGGAGGTTATTATGCTGAGTGAAATAAGTCAGACTGAGAAAGATAAATACCATATGATTTCACTTATATGTGGAATCTGAGGGGGAAAAAAACCAAATGAATCAAAAACAGACAAATATAGAGGACAATCTGGTGACAGCCAGAGGAAGGGGGTTTGAGTGGTTGAAAGAAGGGGTGAAGGGTTAAAGAAGTACAAATTAGTAGTTGATCGATGGTCACAGGGATCAGGAGCACAGCATAGGGAATGCAGTCAGCAGTAAGGGAATGGCTAGGTGGAGAACCAGAGGACAGAAAGATGAATTAGGGGGACCATTTAACAAATTATATAAATGTCTAACCAATATATTGTATACTTGACATTAATAATAAAATAAATTTAAAATAAAAAAATGTCTAGAGGAATTATTTTTCCAATGGTAATTTTAAGTTAAATTTATTTTCATTTACTTTCAGAAATAGTCACTCTTCTGGTATACAGTTTGATGAGCTTTGACAGCCGTCACCAAAGAGTCATGCAAACACCACCATATTCAAGACACAGAACTGTACTACAACTGCCCCCAAAAACTTATCTCGTGTTACCCTTTTGTAGTCAAACCTCTTGCCCCATACACACAAGTCCTGCCAGCCACTGATTTGTTTTTCACCTTACAGTTTTGCCATTTCCAGAATGTCCTAGGAATGAAATCATAGAGTATGTAGCCTTTTCACACAGGCTTCTTTCACTCAGCATAATGCATTTGAGGTTCATCGATGTTGTTGTATCAGTAGTTCGTTCTTTTTATTACCGAGTAGTATTCCATTGGACGGATGTGTCACAGTTTATTTATCCATTCCTCAGTTGAGGGATGTTTGGGTTGTTTCTAGTTTTTGTTTGACAATTATGCGAAACCTGCTGTAAACATTCACGTGGAGGTTTTTGTGTGAACATGTGTTTTGATTTCACTTGGGTAAATACCTAGGAGTGGGATTGCAGGTTATAGAAGTGTATGTTTAACTTAAAAAAAAAAAACCCAAAACCCTGCCAAACTGTTTTCCAAAGTGGCAGGACAATTTTGCATTTCCACCAGCACTGTATGAGTCTTCTAATAGCTTTACAATCTCACCAGCACTTGGCTTTTCAATTTTGTTCGTATATATGTAAATATAGTTTGAATGTTAGTCATTCTAATAGATGTATAACGGTTCTCATTGTGGTTTTAAATTGCATTCCAGATGGACATCTTTTCATGTGCTTATTTAACTATATATATTCAAGAAGAGTTGATTTTTCAGTGTGTTCAGCTTTTTACCCGTTGTCAGAATAGTGTGGTGACTTCCAAGCTCCTTACCTGTGAACCAAAGCCAGAGGTGCCCCTGTTATTTTTGAATGGTGGCTGTGGAGATTATAATGTGCATCTGTAGTCTTTTACAGTCTGCTTAAAGTGAATATCACACCTCTTCAAGTAAAATGTAGAAGCCATGCGATTTCATAGGCCCCTTTGCACTTTCTTACGCTATATTATTCCACGTATGGCATCTACATACATTGAAATCCCCCAGATATAATTTTCACTTCGGTGCCATTCATATTTTAAAGAACTTGAAGATAAACTACATTTTTTTCAGCTAGTCACCATTTCTGTTGCTCTTCCTTCATTCCTGATCCTCTAAGTTCCTTTCGGATGTTATTTTGGTTATCTTAAGGAATCCCTTTAAGTATCTCATTTACAGCAGGTCTGTGGGCAATGACTTGTCTTAGTTTTTCTTCATCTATTCGGGCCTTTGTTTCATCTTCACTGCTAGCGGGTATTTCCACTCAGCATAGCATTTTAGGTCAACCATTCTTTTAAAAGAAGACATTTGCAGCCACTCAAATGATCATTTCCCTATATACACTATGTCATGTTTCTCAGACGACTTTCAAGATTTTTCTTTGCCTCATTTTTTTTATCAGTTTCATTACAATGTGTTTAGGCACAGTTCTCTTTGACTTTACCCTGTTTGGAAGTAATTGGGCTTCCTGAATCTGTAAATGTATGTTTTTACTAAAATTTGGGAAGTTTGCAGTCACGAGTTCTTTAACGGTGTACCACATTAATGCAAATAATGGTGTACCACATTAATACGGTGTACCACAGTATGGGAAACTCGGGGGAAGGGCGTAGGTGGGAAATCTGTGTACTGTGTGCTCAATTTTCTATAAATGTAAAACTGTTCTAAAAATAAAGTTTATTAATCAAAACACTAAACATGCAACTATCGTACAAGCCACCAATTGGACTCCGGTGCATTTATCTGAGAAAAATGAAAACTTTTGTTCACTCCAAAACCCATATATAAATGTTCATAACAGCTTTATTCTCAATAACCAAACACTGGAAACAGCCCAGATGCCCTCGAACCGGGGTCATGGTTTCACAAGTTGTGGTGCCGCCATACCGTGGAATACTACTGAGTGATAAAAAATGAACAGTTGACACACACGACAACCCGGAGGAAACTTCAGAGAATTATGCTCAGTGGATAAAAACAATCCCAAAAGGTTACATACTGTATTATTCTATTCACATGACATTTTTGAAATGGTGACATGATGAAAATGGAGAAAAGATTAGTGCTTGCCAGGGGTTAAGGAGGAGGTAGTCAGTGCCATATGCTATCACAAAATATCATAGACTGTATAGCTTAACATAAATTTATTTCCCCTAGTACTGGAGGCCGGGAGGTTCAGAATCAAGGCACCAGATGATTTGGTTAATGGAGAGGGCCCCCTTTTCGATTTGCCGAGTTCTTACATGGCAGAGAGACCAAGCTTGGGCCTCTTTATCTCTTTATAAGGCACCGATGCCATCGTGGTGCTTCACCCAATGACCTCCCCAAGGCCCTACCTGTAAATACCATCACATTGGGGATTAAGGTTTTAATGTATGACTTTTAGGGGATACAAACATTCAGCTCATAGCAGGAGGGACTGTGTCTCTGAAAGGGCAACATGGGGTTTCACGTGGTGATGGAATTGTTCTGTATCTTGACTGTGTCAGAGTCACTATCCTGGTTGTGATATTGTATTACAGTTTTGGAAGAAAGATATTACCGTTGTGGAAAATTGGGTAAAGGGCACATGAGATCTATCTGTATTATTTCTTACAACTGCCTGCGAATCTACGATTATCTAAAAACTTTAATTAAAAAATTGTCGGCAGACAATGCTCCCCCTTATTCCCTGCATCAGGGGTGGCCCACTCCCACTGCCCCATCCTTAGAAGCCAAGGGTTCCATCTCAAGTTTTCTTAACAAGGTGTTCTAATCGGTGTTGGGTTTGTAGCCCCCAAACACTACGAATTCAGCCCTTGGGGTTGCTGTCATTGACTTTTAGTTGGGTGAAATTCTGGGTCCTTTGAGGGGCCTTGAGTTGCCCACAGCATAGCGCATGATACAACAAACACCATTGTGAGGTAAGCGGCCTAGAGGTGATGCATCGGTCTGCCTTTGGAGGAGGGCGACCCTACCATCCCACACGCTTTAACCAATATAGATTCCTGCAGTCTACACCCCGATGTTTCTGCCCGCCACAATCCCCTCTGCCAACACAGGCAGACACACCAGATCCTTTCCCTCTCTGCCTGTGTGACAGAGTCAAGGAAGAAAGTAATTTGTCTTTAGTGCCCAGGCCTCACCAGGTCCTGATTGCCGATGTCTAGCTTGTACACTTTTGGTCTGACCCCCAACTCCACAAAACCCCACTCTCCCCCTTCTCACACACCTGCCTCCTCCCTTACTCCCTCCCTACCACCAGAGAATTCACAGAGAAACACATAAATCTTCACAACAGGTCGGTTTTTATTGTATTCATCAGCGTGTGTGTGCCCTGTTGTGTGGTCTGGCCTCTAAGCAGTTGGCCATTTCTCAACGGCCAGGCCTTGAGAACCTCACAGAAAGTTTGGAGGTCTTTGGCTTCCCTCTATAGCTCTGGCCGCCCAGGGGGTCGCTTGAAGTGGAGGGCTTCTCCTCGAATTCTTGCTCTTGCTCTGGCTCATTTCCGTTCTTATTCGGTGCCTCATTAGGCCGGTGATGATGGTCGCATAAGGTTACACTTCCAGCTTTCTTAGACTTGTTCGAAGGACTGGGAGTTTTAGCGCAGACTTTCTTCTTTAACGCCTTCAAAGGAGTCTTTTTACCCTTAATCTTGACCTGAGCATCTGGAAAGAAAACAGGATGAGCACAGAAAGACATTAGTTTGGAGAAAGAGGATGGGCTATGGGTGGGAACAGGGGATTCGGGTACAGTCTGCGGAGTGGGTATGTGCCAGGCAAGGACAGGGAAGGAGTTTAGGGGGCATGGAGTCAAAGGGGAAGAAGAGCAGGAGTTTGGTTGGGTCAACTCACTTGGTCTTTGCCTCTGGACCTGAAGAGACACGTGTTCTTCTTCTTCTTTACCCCTTGGTTTTTTGGGGGTAGATTTTCCATGGCTGCTAGATGCTTGAGGATTTTTACTCACCCTGGCCATGTTGCTGTCTGCCAGTCGTCTCGCTCGGGCCACCCAAGCTCCCTTATATATATGCTGTCCCCATGTCAACGAGGGGCCACACCCTTCAGCTTTGTTTGCTCAGCAAGCCTGTCCTCCAGCCAATAGCAGCCCTGGAGGCCCTGACACATCACAGAGCACCATCCTGACATAGCCATGGGGGAGGGGAGAGGCTGGCAAGGCCATGAGGCTCTGGTGAAAGATAGGGGAAATAATCTAAGCACCCCTAAAGTGCCTTCCAAACTCACCTGCCATCCTCTTCATGTCCTCATGTCAATTCTGGTAGATCACATGGCAGAGAGAGGGTGTCTCCTCCAAACCTGTCCCCACAACCACCCTATTTAGAGGCACATTTGGTTTTCTCTCACTCTTCACCATTACTAAGGCTTTTTTTGGTCTTATCTTCAGTCCATCCATGGTAATGTGACCATATTTAAGAATAGGTGGAGATGGAAATCATCTCATTTTCCTCTTACACATTCCTCTACACACTTTGAATACCATTCCATTATTGGCCACTATCAGGGAACTTTTCCATCCACCTCTGTGTCCATGTATCTCTGCTCATTTTTCTGTTTTCCCAGTGTCCATTTACCTCTGCTCAGTTTTCTATTTTCTAGTCTTAAATCACTGCCTTCAGGCTGTCTTCAATGAACAATCTTGCTCTGCTGGGTATCCTAGCCTTGTTTCAAATGTGGGGGTCTTGACAGCTCAGTAGGTATACTACCAGGCTTATGTTTTAATCATGTTGGGGACTTGTCTCTCCAACACTGAAACCCTGGGCTGGCTGTTTCTGTCAGCACATCTGCCTGGGAGAAAGCTGCCCCTCCATCACTCACCCTGAAGCCAGACATTTCAGTTCCTCCCCATATGTCCCTGGTGCCTTTCAAGCCACTGCCCCAGCTTGGAGCTCAGAGAAAGTGAGTTCCTCATCCAGTAAGTCTGTGTGCAGGCCCCTTAAGAGGAATACCTGATACTCCGGCCACCCTCTGTCTACTCAGCCACAATCTACGCCGGTTTTCATAGCCAGAGTAATGGGGACTTCTCTCTCGAACACCAAAACCCCGGGCTGGGTGCCTGGTGTGCCACTCGGAACCCCTCACTCTTCAGGGGGAAACTCTGCATTGAGATATTTCTCCTGACTTTTAACCACCACACATGGGTGTTGGGCCAGCCTGTTTCATGTCTCTGCCCCTCCTAGCAGCCTTGAGGTGCCTTCTTCGGTATGTCCTTAGTTATAGGCCTTCCGTTCAGCTAAACTTCAGATGATTCTCAATAATGATAGTTCTAAAGTTATTTGTAATTTTGATGTGGTCGTGGGAGGAGGTGAGTACAGCATTTACCTATTCCGCCATCTAGTCTGCAAGTTTCCATTGGGTCTTTATCATACATTTGATTGCGCACTGAATTGTAGATCAAACAAAAGAGAAATCAGATATTTTTCAGCCTTGGGGAAAAAATTCTCATTGCTTTATAATGATCAATTTCACTTTCAAAAATTTTCCTGTTTCCCTGTGAAGACGTGAAGTCATTTCCCAAACTTAATCCTCCTGAGAAATATTGCAGCAACATTACATAAAGTTCAGGAAGACTACAGTATTGGAATAGGGAGAGAAATAAGGAATTTGGCTCTGACCTTTCCCTCCCAAGGTACGGTTGCTGTAGAACAGGAGCTGGGTGGCAGCGGAGAGTCGCTACATCGGGCTAATGAATCTGGGTATCTGGGGAGCTGGTGAGGCATCTTTCCCCTGACATCTGAAGGCTAACGCAAGGGGAAGATGGAGGCCAGTGGGTCATTGTGTGAGGGAATCAGGGTGAGATGAAGCTCCTCAGCCCCAGGACAGGATAGGGGTTGGACCACCGAGAGGGAGGCACTGAAATGCCAGGCAAGTTAAAACGACAAAAGCAGGTCCTGAAAGGTAAGGGAGGGAGCCTCAGCCAGAGCAATTAGTAGCTGAGCATCCTGAGATCCTGGCCGGAGGTTGTTCTAGTCTTCCTGAGTCGCACGTTGGGTCTCAGCATCTGGGAACCAGTGGCTTCAACTGGGAGGAGAGGAAGACTGTTCTCTAGGCAGAATAGAATTCAGCATTGTCGCTGGGGCCCCTGACTCTTTGCTCAGAGTTGTCTTGATCATGTGCATTATTTTCACAAATGTCACTGAATTTAATCATTGTGGCAACCTTGGAATCGAGGTTTTATTGTCCCTATTTTACTGATGTTCAGACAGGTGAAATGACCTGTCCCTGATTCACCTGAAGGCCTCTTTGACTGCACAGCTCAGGCCCACTGGTTCCCCTACACGTCATTCATAGAGGTTGCCTGAACATTTTGAGGGGATGTTGGAGAGAAGATTCGGGCATCACATGGAAGGTTGCTGTAGATAACCTTCATGGTAATCCAAACCAGAGAGTTCCTGAGTCTTTAAAAAGGCAGGGAAGATCAGCTGATGGAGATACTCAAATGCCAAGGATGGTAAGCGCTAGAAATCGAAGTGACAGATGTCAAGGACTTATAGCAGTTCTTGAACAGAACAGTGACCTAGGTAACCTCTTCATTCTGAGAAAGGTCTCGAGTAGTCATACATTTTAAAGGTATGTCTTTTTACCTGAGACATGAGCCTTAATACAATGGTTGAATACGCATTTCTGTTTAATTGGATTCCATTTAAATGTGATGGGAGACTATATTATTGAAAAGAGCCTACAGCAACTCATTCTGAGGAGGTTCTTTCCATAATTAGCACACTCAAGAGATATTTATTGTGCATCTACTAAGTACCAGGCACAGCTCTAGGCACCGGAGAACACAGCAGTGAATAGGGCAGACATGAATGGAGCCGGCATTCCTTAAAGAGTAAAACCACGTGCATGTTCATCTGTTTATAAACTCAGCTATTCAGTGGGTAGGCTCCCTGAGAGTGCTTTAGAGGTGTTTCTTTGGACTTGCCATTTAGTAAGTGTGTTCCACTTTATAGAATCATGCCCTTTGCTCAGTATACCTGGGCTTCATAGAGCCTGCCTGCTTTTTAAGGCCGATATAGTCATCGACCGCTGAATACACACAAGGCGCCTCATATCTTGCTAATGATACAAATATTTGTTGAATTCAATGAAAAGGGTAATAGCACCAACAGTAATATCACTTTGCATTCACATTTTCAAAGTTGAAAATATTCAAGATGATTTGAAGCTTAGAGATATCAAGATTACTAAAGAAATATAATTTTATTTTTAAAGCAGTATATATAGTTCAAAACAGAAGAAAGTTTGAATAACGTTCTGCCATAAAAGTAGATAACGTTTGGATTTTGTTTCATAATAAAAGAATAATCATAGCAATACTTCACTGAGCAATTCAGTTGTACTGACGAAAACAGTTTTATCATGGAAATCTTATCCTTATCATCATAATCTCTTTTAAAATGGAGAAGGTAGAAAATATTCCTTCATTTTTTCTATAATTTTACTGAGAGTTCCTCAAAGAATAGCATTGATTAAAATATGTGTGTGTGTGTGTGTGTGTGTGTGTGTGTAATATATATATATATATATATATATATACATATATATATATATATATATATATATAGCATTAAGCGAAGCTCTGAAGAAAAAGTCCAAAACTGCAAAAAATATATTTGCAAAGAAAATATTCCTTATCACTAAAGTCAATATAATTCTAGGCAGTAAGAAAATTTCATTACTTATTTTTGCAGTCAAAATTTCTAACAGTGTCAGTCTACACTCGACTGCTTTGCAGAGCAGTAGCCAGGTTTGTTTTTTTTTTTTAATTATTTCACTTCTACCTCCCTTCTTGAAGCAGTTTGGAGAGCCAGTGAAATCCTATATATGTAATAATGTAAATGCTTAGGGAGAGAGATGGAGAAGTATGACTTTGAACAGCAGAGCTAATTCATCAGACAGGAGATTTATGTTTCTACGGGCCATATGTACTGAGATTCTCTCCTGGATGGGACCTTGGACATCAGGTAGCTTAACATTCTCAATCCCTCAGAAGGTAACTGTCTCTGGACAGTCAGTTGATATGGAACAAGAAAATGGGCCCTTGCAGTATGAATAAATCCCACTTTAATAAGGCCCAATACAGAAAGTCAAAACATCTGGATAAGAGATAGGTAATTTCCTCTGACAGCTGGATTACTTGTTTATTTGCCCAAACCAGGATCTTGTTTCTAGTCCCAGTGACCGTGCCACGCTTGGATAAATCCCAAAATAGGGGAGTGTCACATATTTTGTCGAGGTCCGCAAATGGATCTCTTGTAGGCATCCATGCTTGGAGTAATGCTCAAATTAGTGGTATAATGGCCTGATTCTGAGTGCTGGAAACCCAGCTTCCCAGTATGTTAAGGACTACATCTTCTTGACTTCTCACTGCCACAATGTGGCAGAGGCATTCATTAAATAGTAGATGCTGGTTCAAATGAAGAATAAGGAAGTGAAGCTAAGGGATATTGTTTTAATATAATACATTCAATGCAAATGAGGAAACTGATAGAAGTTTGACATTTTCTCGTTTGACTTTAACATTGAGTCATCACAATGATAAGGTTAATGCATCCAGAGATATGAAATGCCAGAGACATTTTAAAAATATTGACACCATGTCAGACTTTTAAGTTGTTAAGTTCTTAAAAACTATAAGGTGTGGTTACAAATAAACTCAATAACGAACAAGGACATAAAACAGTAGGAGAACTGCAACTTAACTATCTTCATTGTCCAAGGTTCATTGTCAGAAAATAAAACCATAATTTAATTCTCTCTAGAGGTGAGAACTAAGGCCCCAGGTGGAGCAGGAACTTGCCCAAGTCTGTAGCAGAAATGAGACTGGAACCCAGACCCTCTTGGACACTAAGCCAGTGCTTTGTAATCCCTGATGAATCCATAAATCGGCAAGGAGCACTTTCTCTTATTAAAGGTATATGAATTCTAGCACATGGCTCATCAAAATTTATTGAGCCATCAACATCTGCAATAAAAAGCTCAGCTAGATTTCCTTTTTGATGAAAGTATTAAAAACGCCATTTGAGAGAACATTGTTTATTTGCAATATCTCCTCCTGTTAACTTTGATTTAGTGTTTAAGCAGGGAGATTTAATATTATATAAATCTCAACAGTAAATAATTCAGGTTTCAAATCAGATAAGGAATGAATTCAACTTCCAGATTTGTATTTCTTTCTCTAATTGACAATGCAGCCTTTTGTTGTCATCTATATAGGGAATAGTGTGTCTCACCTGTAATTAAGTGAACTCTTTAAATTAAATACTGCTCAGTTCCCTCCTGCTTTGACATTTTCTTTAAACAATCAGAATCCACAAGTTTCTCAAATTCAAGCAGACATTCATGTTTGTTTGTTGAAGTGTTGTTTTTTTTAAAAAAATTTCCATGTGGAGGTGGAAGAAATCTATAGAGTTTTGAAGTCTTAACTGTAACTGAGGTTTATATATTGAAATTCTAAACCGTTAAAGAAAATATTAGATTTGGATGCTGCATGGCATACACTCAAAACTTGTCTGATTTCCCAGGGGCTACTGCAGAGAGCAGCTTTCAATCATTTGCTCATTTTGACTTCTGGCTGTTCACCATAGCAAACATTTTCTGATAGCCCATTCTGAGCAGGGCACTGTGGTAGATCCAGAGATGAGATGTGGAGTAGAGGGTATGGAAGGGAGAAGGGGGGACTGATATAGGTATGACTAAACCCTGTCTTTATCTTTCCATCACTTGTGGTCTAGAAAGAGTATTAAGACAGGGACACAAGTGTCACTCAAGACGGTCAATGGAGGGAAGAATTGTTTCAAGGCAGAGTTTCAGGAGGGCATCCCAGAGGAGAGAGGATGGGAACTTGGCCTTATAAAAATGGGAGAATTTCAGGAGGCATACCTGAGAGGGCTGAGAGCAAGAGAATATTCCAGGTGGAGGGAGCAGCAACAACAATAGTACAGAGGTGGGAAAGGGCAGATGAGACTGGGGACTGAATGGAAATATGCCCATAAACTTTGATTTACGGTATTTGGTAGGGCTCATGTATGCAGCAAAGCCGTATGGCTGGCTAATTAGAGGCACTCGTTTCAATGCCCCTGTGGTATTAAGATAAGCTACAGGCAGCTCGTAGTCCAAGGCTGATTTTTGTGACTGTAATCCATATAATGGCAATGGCGTATGGGCTATCGTCTAGCTAGGCCCCACTGGAAGTTTCTATCAAAGCTAATAATGAGAACGGGGAGCTCTAAAGACCTGGGACAGATGTGGAGCTTTTCTCTGTGTCTGACAAGGTACCATAATTCTTATTTGCTTGAAATTTTGCAAAACCAAAACAGAGCAGGAGAGCAGAGGCCAAGGCAGGGTGTTTCCTTTTGATGGGGTCCATAAGAGCTCTGGGGGAACCCTCAAACTGCAAGACGCTAAAATAACAGTGACTGATTTTAGAATGTGCAAAGATAGAATCTGGAAGTCTGAGGCTGGGAGCTATAATTCTCTACAGCTACTCTCTAAACAAAAACCCACAGATGCAAACTGGAGCAAACTATTTAGAAAAATCAAGAAAAGTCTGTTTGGCTAAATCTGTACAATTGGCAAATTAAAAAAAAAAATCTTTCCAGTGATTTTCATTTTCCATTTCCCATTCAGGCACAGCTCAAAGCTGTCCTCTTCTACACATGAAATGCAACTACAAACCCCACAGCAGGAAGGAAAAGACCCAAGAAACATTGATTATACCCCTACTGCCAAATGCTCTGTGTGACTGTTTTCATCCACATGCTCTTTTTTCACTAAGAGTCTATCATGATCACATATTGTGCATTTGACAGTAGTGGCCAAGACTGGTCACCACTTTTAGGTACTAGCATTTGGAATCAAAATAAAGGTCTTTACTACTTTATAAGAGACCTAGGAACAGAAACTTGATTCACAAAAGACAATTGCTCTTCCTTACTACAAACACTGCCTCATGTTTATTGATTCATTTATTTTCATTCAACTAATATGTGTTCTACCCTAGCAACCTGAAGAATGGACTATATAATATTTTAACTTAGATTTATTGAAGTATAATTTACATACAATAAAATTCACCCTTTTAGTATACAGTTCTATAAGATTTGATGAACATAAGACTTGTGTAACTATCACTACGATCAGGATACAGAACATTCTCAATACCCCTAAAAATTCCTTTGTGCCCTTGTGTAGTCAGTCCCTACCCACAACCCCATTTCTTGACAACTATTGATCTGTTTTCTGTTCCTTTAGTTATGCTTCTTGCAGAAAGTTATATAAATGAAATTATGCAATATGTAGCCATTTGAGTCTGTTTTTTTTTTCCACTTAGTGTAATTCATTTGAAATTCATCAGTGTGGTTGTGTGTATCAATAGTTTATTCTCTTTAATTGCTGTATAGTATTCCATTGTATGGATACACTACAATGTGTTTATCCTTTCATCTGGTGAAGGCCATTTGAGTTGTTTCCAGTTTTGAAAGTTATGAATAAAGTCTTTACACACATTCACACATGGGGCTTTATGTGAACATAAGATATTTCAAACTTAACATGTCTAAAACTAAAGTATTGATCTTTTTCTCCAATCTGTCCATCCATGACTTTCCCCTTCTTAATAGATGGCAATTCTATCCTTCAAGTGGATCATGCCAAAAATATCTGCATCAAACTTGTCACTTCTCTCATACCACAACAATCTTTCTGCAAATTCTGATGGCTCTACCTTCAGAATACGTCCCAAATCCTACCACTTCTCACCACATCCACTGCTACTAACCTGATCCAGTAAACCTCATCTCTTACCTGGATTACTGCATTAGCCTTCTAAATGGTCTCCCTGCTTTGGTTCTTGACCCTTATAGTGTATTCTCAACCCAGCAGTCAAAAAAATCCTTCTAACATGTTAAATCAGATCAAGTCACTCCTTTGCTCCCTCTCACTCAGAAGAAAACTCCAATTCCTTAAAATGTCCTATAAGGCCCTATACTATCTGGTCCCTTCTCCTGTTACCCATCTGATCTTCTTCTACTTTCTTTGCTCTTCTGCTACTTTCTTTGTTCCATCCACACTGGTCTCCTTGCTGTTCTTCAAACATGTGTTTCTGACTCCTGCGTCAGTGCCTTTAATTGATGGTTCCCTCTTCCTAGAGTGTTCTTTCCCCAGAATTTCATAAGGTAAACTCCTTCACCTCCTTCAAGTCTTTGCTTAAATGTCACTTTCTCAGGGAGGCCTATCCAGACCATCCAAACTAATACAGCATCCTGCCCCAACCTCACCACATCTCCCACACACGTACGTTGTACTCTTGATCTTACTCTGTTCTATTTTTTTCATTTTTATAAACATTTATCACCTTCCAATAAATTATCATAAAATTCATGTGTGGATCATGTTTATCTGTCTTCCCCTGCAAGAATGTATGTTCCAGGAAGGAAGAAACTTTGCTTTATTCACCGATGTATTTCAACTACCTAGCACACTGCCTGGTACAAAATAGGCACTCGACAAATATTTGCTGGGTGACCAAAACAACTTCCTCGAGAACAGTCCTCTGTGAGCGGTTTCCTAATACTCAGTTCCAAGCTGGTCTTTATAAAGTTTTTCATGAGCTGCAGCATCCTGAGTATCATGTGAAGAGTAACTGTGCAATTTGGATAGTTGGAGAAAGGCACTGCCAAGAATCTACTGCTACTAAGCTTATGAGGGAACATCAGAGAGGTCTCTGACTGTCATAGTGGCAGGCCCTGCGACATCTGGTTGATCTACATCGAGGTCTAGCCTCCATGCTGCAAATAGCACCTATCTTTAGTACCAGTGACGTTTTTGAACTGCAATGTCAAATGTATTCCAAGTAATAATTGTAAAAGAAGAAAACTATTCAGTATGTACAGTGCCTCCAAGGGGACAAGGTAAATACCACACTGAGCCAACCAGCCCAGAACTTGCAAATAACCAAATAAACACTTGGACTAGGCTAATCCAATGGATATCTTAGTCGAAATGGCAAAAATATGAGAAGCCTTCCACCACACTGAATGAATACTTCTGACCATGTGTCAATTCATACAAAAGAATTTTTCAAGAAAAAATGACTTACAGGTGATCACTTCATAAGTTATGTAAATGTATAATCGCTATGTCATGCACCTGAAGCTAATATAACATTGTATGCCAACCATAATTGAAAAATAAAAAAACGTATATTAAAAAATGACTTATGTGGTTGGCGATGCTTTCTGGTAAATACTAGGATGTTCTTGAAATTGTCTGCTTCCCCTAAAATACAGAGCCTGGAACACATAATCAATTAGTATTGGTTGAGTGAGCAAATGAAACTCTAGGATTATTGAATTTAAAATACGAAGTGGAAATGGCACTGGATTTAGAGAAACGAAGCCTGAGTTTGAGTCCAAATACTACTATTATTAGCCTTGTAATATCACATCCTTGAGATTCAGTTTCCTCACCTGGAAAATAGCATAACGATTCTTGCCCTGACTACCATGCAGAGTTATCTAGTGGAGGAATAGATGAGAAAATGAATATGAGAGTTATTTGTAAATTGTGAAGCGTGGGACACATGTATGTTGTTATGTACTTTAGAACTGCAGAGTCATCTAGACGATTCTCTTGTTAAAAAGATAGTGAGATCTTGAGGCTCATAGAGGGGCAAATACATGATCAGGGTCACACAGTGAGGCAATGTTATGGCAGAGTCTAGATAGAAACTGGGCCTCTTGACTCACAACATAGTTCTCTTTCCGTTACACCACCACTGTTTGGCGTTTCCCTGAAAATGAGGAAAGATGCTGAGAGTCTGCAGAGACCAAGGCACCTAGAATTAGCTAGGGCAGAGTACCAAAGAGGAAAGACCTACACAAAGAGAAAATTATGGAGATTCGCAAGGAACCCTATCAAGTATTCAGTAGAATACTTGTCAGCACATACATATGAGAAAACTAGCCAAGGTTAGTCCACAAATTTGAGAGAATCTGTTCGTAGAATTCTAATAGGGCTGGGGATAGAACCACTCCCCATTAGCACACTGGAAACTTCATAATTCACAGAACATAGGGTAGAGTATTCAGAAGTGTCTTGCCTCAGTGGTAGGAAATAACTAACTGGAACAAATGCTGCTCTGTTTCCTCCTAAAGGTTTAAAGAAAGGCCAAAAAAGGTCGAACTATTCCAAGTAACCTAATTGCATACCGGGAAAAAATGTTCAGGAAGAATGTAAAAATAACCAGCACAATTAACAAAATACAGGCAACTGAATCCAGAAACACACACACACACACACACACACACACACACACACACACACACACTGGATTGTGGGGGTTGCTCAGGAGTCGAAGTTGAAAAAGCAATTGTGTTATGCGTCATATCAATAGAATAAAAAACAAAAATTACATAATAATCTCAGTAGATTTATTAAAACATCAGACAAAATCCAACACCCTTTTATGATAAAAAACACTTAAACTAGGAACAAAAGGGAACTTCTTCATCTAATAAAGGGCGTCTATAAAAAACCCATAGCAGAAAAGACAAGTCACAGACTGGGAGGAAGTAGTCATGAAACACATATGTGATAAAGGACTGTTATTTAAAATATGCAAAAAAAATCTTTTAAAACCCAGCAATAAGAAAACAAACGACCGAATTAAAAACTGAGCTAAGGATTTTAACAGACACGTCATCACAGAAGACATACAGATAGCAAATAACCATATGAGAAGATGTTCCACATCATATGTCATTAAAGAATTGCCAATTAAAACAACAATAAGATACCACTACACATCTATTAGAATGACCAAAATCCAAACTGACAACACCAAGTGCTGCCAAGGATGTGGAGCGACAGGAACTCTCATTCATTGCTGATGGGAATGCAAAATGGTACAGCACCTTTGGAAGACAGTTTGACAGTTTCTTACAAAACTAAACACTCCTACCATATGATCCAGCAGTCACATGCCTTGGAATATAACCATAGGAGTAAAAAACTATGTCCACACAAAAACCTGCACAGGGATGTTTATAGCTTTATTCATAATTGCCAAAATGTGGAAGCAACCAAGATGCCCTTCAACAAGTGAGTGAATAAAAAACAGTGGTACATCAAACAGTGGTACAATGAAATATTATTCAGTGCTAAAAAGAAATGAGCTATCAAGCCATGAAGAGACATGGAAGAATCTTCAATGCATATTGCTAAGTGAAAGAAGCCAATCTGAAAAGATTATTTACTGGAGAAGGCAAAACAATGGAGACAGCAGAAAGATCAGTGGTTGCCAGAGGTTCACGGGGGAAGGAGGCAGGAATTAATAGGCGGAGCCCAGGGGATTTTTAGGGCAGTGAAATCATTCTATATGGTACTGCCATAGTGAATACATTTCATTGTACATTTGTCAAAACTCACAGACTGTCCAACACAAAGTGTAAACCCTAATGTAAACTATGGGCTTTAGTTAATAATAATGTTTTAATATTGGCTCATCAGTCATAACCAATGTACCACACTAATGAAAGATATTAATAATAGGGGAAACTAGAGGGCTTGGGAGAGATAGGTTAGAACACATACAGGTACTCTCTGTACTTTCCACTCAATTTTTCTATAAACCTAAATCTGCTCTAAAAAATAAATTCTAATATGTTAAAAATATCATTTAAATTATTTCAAAGAATAAAACTCTTAGTAATAAATCTAACAAATTATGTGCAAGTCTTTTATGAAGTAAATTTTAAAACTTTATTAAAACTCTTTTAAAGTACATAAAAAATGGAGAAACATATCATGATCTTGGATAGGAAGATTCAATATTTTAAAAATATCATTTTTCTCCCAAACGGATCTATATATTAAATTCAAATATAATAAAGTTCCCAAAAGTTTTTGTGTTGTCATTGTTGTTTCTGTTTTGTTTTGTTTTACTTTGTGGAATTTAACAAGTTAATTCTAAAATTGATGCTGAAAATCAAAGGGCCAAAAGTAGCCAAGACAGTCCAAAAGAAAGTGATCCAGATAGGAAAATAAACTGCCAGATATCAAGATTCATAGTAATCAACAGAAATAACGTGCTATAAACAGTGTGTTTATGATTGACTTCTGGTAACAATTAAAGCATAATAATAGAATTATAAGATGAGAAAATTGCTCCCTGATGTTACGCTGATGCCTAAAAATAATTTTGTTTCTTTTACATCTTCTTAATAAAAGTAATCCAAGAGAAAAAAACTATAGTAATTAAGACCCTGTGGTTTTAATTCATGAGTAATCAGAAACTCCATTGGAATAGAGTCCAGAAATGCACACACACACACAGTATCTTAATTGATGACAGTGAAGGAATTGCAGATCATCGAAGAGAATGGACTATAATACAAATGGTTCTGGGAGAACAGTTTATCTGCATTGAAAAAAAGAAAAGAAATGCTTACCTCACACCATATGAAAATCACATATGCATGGACTGAAGATTTAAATGTATAATGCAAAACTATAAAATATTTAGAAGACCACATACAGGGGTACAAATTTATGACCTTGGATTAGAGAAGGAAGGGCAAACTCGAAAAAAAGCACAAAATAAAAAAAATGATAAGTTCAACTATATTTTTAAATTAAACTTAACTGTATTAATCATTTTGATATATATTTATCAAATCATTGTTATATACCTAAAACTAATATGATGTTATATGTCGATTTTATCTCAATTTAAAAAAAGAATTATTAACCAGAATCAGCATTTAGACTAAAATTCAATCTGGTTATTCATTAAGTGAATAATTGACTTAACTTAGAACTAAAAGAGAAAACAAGCATTTGATTATCAGGACAAAATCACACACATCCACACACATCCATGATTTCCCTACTAAAGTTTTTATGCCTGACCATCACAATAAGTACACCATAAAGCGTATCCATGCTGTTTTTATTATTCTTCATCAATCAAGTAATAACTCACATCAATTCTATTAACTCTAATGTTAGATCATTGTTTATTTTTGCTCCTTCCACTTATCTATACCCCTACTACACCTTCTTTTTCTTTCTCTGTTTCTCTCTCACTCTTTCTACATCAAGAAGACCATTGTGCTATTCATTCACTCAGTGGACACTCATTAAGAACCAATTATGTACCAGGCATTGTGCTAGTCACAGGCAATAGAAGAGAGAGCAAGAAAAGTCCTTGTCCTCATGGAGCTTACAGTCTAGGGGAGGCAGATATTAATAATAGAAGGCTTGACTGTGTTAAAATTAAGACTTCTGTTCATGAAAAGAACCCCTAAAAAAGTAACAAAGACAAGTCACATGCTGGAATAAGATATTAAGTATATAAAGTTAACAAAGAATTAATATCTAGACTACATAAAGAATTTCCAAAATCAATAAGAAAATTACAATCTAATTTTTAAAAAAACTGGATGAAACACACATTTTGTAGGAAATAAACTGCATGGGGTTCATAAGCATATAAACATATGCTTAAGATCATTTTAATTTTAAAAATGTAAATTAAAATTAAAATGAGAGATCTTTCATACCTACCAAATTAGCAAAGGTGAAAAAGTGAGAGAATATTTCTTGACAAGATATGGGGAGGCAGGAACTTGCATCCACCTCTGGGAGTAATGTAATAACAACTTTGGAAAAGTATGGAATTATCTGCTGAAATTGGCATGCCCTTACCCTGTTACCCAGCAACTATATATATATATTCTTTGTTTTTTTGGACCTTGAAAAAGAAGATACCTACAGAGATCCTGATGGCTAACTGTGCTCAAATTGAAAACAAAACAAAGCAACAGCCTAGCACCCATTTCTTAACACAGGCTTCTCATGCTGTGTTTCAAGGAGAAGTGTGCACTGAGTAGTCTGCCTGCTGCACTGAACTGCCTCCCTGCACTGTTCTTGCGGGCTGAGCCAGCCCTAATAAAGGAGTTCCTAGAATCCTATTTCAACCAATAGGACTGAGACTTTCCCTGTCCAATTGGAGCTGCGCAGCTATATTCTCATTAGCATCTTTGCTGACCAACCAGAGCAGCTTCATTCTGACCAATCAAGACAGTGCTTTTTGGACCAATCAAACTGCGAGGATTTGGAGTCCTCATTTGCATGGGGACAGACCAACCAGGGACCCGGGATGGGGATTTCTCTCTATTAAAGAATAAATCAGCTCCTCTCTGGCTTGGGGAGTGTACTTTCCCTTTCCACGTAAGACTAGAGACTGTGTTTTCCCTGACTGGAGCTGAAATATAAAAAGACTTCTGCAGGAGCAGAGTGGAGCAGACTGGTGCAGTGCAGGGCAGAGCAGGATGGACTAAAACATGTGGAGCTCAGCAGACCAGACCAGAGCAGAGCAGAGCTGTCTAGCTGGAGAGGGGCCTCACTCACCCCAGTGCCCCTCGGCCCAGGGCCACCTCACAAGTATGCTGTTCCACAGAGCCATGCTGCTTTATAATTGAGCGGTTTACACTGAATAAAGTTTTTTTCTTCACCACATCCCAAATTAGAGAGTCTTGTTGGTGCTGAATTGGCACTAAGAACCTCTGTTGACAGTTTGGAGAAACTCTTTCCTATGTGCAGCTAGAGGTATATAAAAGAACAATCATTGTAGTATTGTTTGAAATGTGCAAAAACTTGAAACGATTACTCAAGTGTCTATTAAGAGTTACTGCATTGTGGTTTAGCCATACAATGGAATACTATGCAGTCATAAACATCAGTTATAGTTGCATGCATCTCACAAAACTAAATTTCAGGAATAATGAGTGAAAGAAACAAGTCACAAGAGAAAACACGGAGAAAACATATAATGCAGTTCCATTCATATAAGGAACAGGCAACACTAAACAATATATGGTGGGGGTACACAAACAGTAAAACGAAAAGCAACTGAATGACTAAGCTAACATTAAGAACAGTGTATACTTGTAGTCTTTGGGGGTTGAAGAATGATGTGATTGGGTAGAGAATTACAGGGCCTTCCAAGGTACTAGTTGGGTGTTCACTGTATAATTTAAACTGTACATGAACAATTTATATATTTTTGTATATATTATGTGTCTCATAATAAATTTCTAAGAGTAAAGGGTTAGAACAACCAAAATATTTTGAAGGAAAAAAAAAAAAACAGTGAGGGAACTCAGACTAATGAAACAAATTAGAAAATCTGGAAACAGCTCCTCACGTATATGGGAGGAAATGATAGTGCATTTTGCTATATGATCTTAGGACAACTGGTTATCTTCATATAAAAGATAAAAATATAAAACCATATATTTATCTAACATCATACCAAAAATCTGTCAATTTTCAGGCAGATTGAAGAACTAAATATGAAAATAAAATCTTTAAAACTCTTTGAAGAAAATTTATAAAAATATTTTTATAACTTCTGGGTAAGGAAGAACTAAACAAGTAAGACAAAAAGTGTAACCCGTAAAAAAAAAAAAGAAAGAAAAGAATGATACTTTTGATTACATTAAAATTGAAAATTTCTGTGCATCAAAAGTCATCTTGGGAAAAAATGAATGTCAAGCAATATTATGGAGGAAGTATTTAGGACACTTATTCCTGACAAAGGAGTAGAATATATAACAAATACATTAAAAACTCATTAATTAATACTGAAAAAACAAATATATTAAAAATTGTGCAAAAATAAAAGTAAAGAATTCGCAGAAGAGGGAACCTAAATAAACTTATGAAAATATGTTCAGCCTCACTAATAATCAAGAAAATGCAAATTTAAAACATACCCCTTAGATTGGTAAATTTTTAAAAGTCTGATAATACCACGTTTGACTCAAATGTGAGAAACCAGAACTCCCAAACACTGCTGCTGATTCTATAAATTGCTGTGACCACTTTGGAGAGTAATTTGGAGACATTTAGCAAGGTTAGAAACATTCATACCCTATGACCCAGAAATTACTTTGTTAGATATATACCCTAGAGCAGCAATCCCCAGACTGCTGGGGGTTCCTGAGAGCCTTTAAGGAAATCTACTAGGTCAAGACTACTTTCTCAATAGCACTGAAGCATTATTTGTTTTCTTTTTCTGTTATGAGTGTATAGTGGAGTTTTCAAGAAGCTACATGGCATATGATATCACAATAGAGTGGAGAAAAAGGTGAGAAAATCCAGATGTCTTCTATTAAGCCAAATGTTAAAGAGATTTGTAAAGATATAAAACAATGCCACTCTTCTAAATTATTTTTGTTCTGGAAAATAGCTTTTTCATTAAAATGTTATTTCTAAATGAACAAAGAAATGTTTAAAATTTCTCGGCTTCAATTTCTATTATGTTAAGTAGCAATAGATATAACCCAAATAATAATAATAAAAAAAATTGAGATCCTCAATAATCGATGAGTCTCCAACTGGACTTATTCATGAAATGGATTTGAGTGCTGGACTATCTTGTGACTTTGGGCAAGTTATATAACTTCTCTAAACTTCAGCTTTTCCATCTCTAAAGTGCTAACAAGTATATCTAGCTTCTGTTCCTCCTTCTGCCTGTCAAAATGGTACCCTTGATCCTATTGGATTATGATCCTCTGTTATATAATGCCCAGAACAAAGAAAGATCCTCTGATCACCTGAATTCTGTCTTTCAAACAGATGTCCATTAATGTAATGTGATGGTAAAGAGACACCAAGGGTGTGACCTTGTCCAAGCTACTTAACCTCTCAAAGCCTTAGTTTCCACATTTATAAAATGGGGATGATATTCGCTCTTATCTCACAAGGTTACTGTGAGGATTAAAGGAAGTGAAAAATGTAAAGTGCTTAACACAGCAGCTGTCCTAGTGTGCTTGATAAATTGCAGGTAAAATCTTCAAGGCAGAAGGTAACTCGATTAGTGTTTAATTAGATATTATTGCAAAATCCTTGTTAATTATAATGTTGGTATCATTACAAAATGATGATTCACTTATTATATATCTCAAAGGAAATCAAAGCAATGCATATTGGGGCCTAGAGCCAGTTAAAGCCCCCAAAGGGTTAAAACCTAAGGAGGCTCACACAATTGAGTTTAGACAAATGTGCAAAATAAATCCAATGGAGGAAAGATAACCCTTTCAACAAACAGTGTTGGAAAAATTGGACATTAGGCAAAAAATGAACATAGACCAAAACCTCACACCTTATACAAAAATTAACTCCAAATGGATCATGAATTTAAAGGTAAAACATAAAATAAACTATAAAAATTTTAGAAAAAAATAACAGGACAAAATCTTTGAGAATTAGGAGTAGGCAAAGAATTCTTAGACTTGACACCAGAAAGACGTTCTGTAAAAGAAAAAAATCAATAAATTGGACTTGATAAAACTTTTGCTCTGCAAAAGCCCATGTGAAGAGGATTGAAAGACAAGCTGCAGCCTGGAAGAACATATTTTAAAAGCATATATCCAATAAAATACTTATATCTGGCATATGTGAAGAGCTCTCAAATGTCAAACAGTAAAAAAATAACAAACCAATTAGAAAACGGGTAAAAGACATGAAGATCAATTTCACAAAAGAGGTTATACAGATTGCAAAAAGCATGTGAAAAGATGCTCAACAACATTAGCCATCAAGGAATGCAAATTATAATCATAATGAGATATCAGTGCACACCTATCAGAATGTCTAGAATAAAAATAGTGACACCATCAAATATTGGGGAGGATGTCAAGAAACTGGATCACCCATACCTTGCTGATGGGAATGTAAAACGCCACAGCCACTCTGCAAAGCAAGTTGGCAGATTCTTATAAAACTAAACATGCAACTTCCATACAACCCAGCAACTGCCCTCTTGGACATTTTTTCCACAGACTTTAATGTTCATACAGAACTCCACCCATGAGTGTCAATATCCTTGTTGTAAAGTTATACTATAATTTTGCAAAGTTTTACTACTGGGGAAAATGGACAGCATTTCTGGACAGATCCCAAATACAAGACCTCTGTATTATTTCCCAAAATTGCATGGGAATCTACAATGATCTCTTTAAAAATTAAAGTTCTAGGGGGCATTAAAGACCGTGAGAAACACAATTTTAAAGCTTTTGGAAGAAAACAAAGGAGAATATCTTTATGACCTCAAAGTAAGGAAAGATTTAGATTAAAAAGACAGAAGGAGCACAGACCATAGAGATTAATATACATGCGACTGCATTGAAATAAAAATTCTGTGCAGCAAATACCATTTTAAAAAGTGTAAAGACATGCGCGGCACAGGTATCTGACAAAGGATCGATATACAGAATATATAATATGTTGATATGTTTTTTAAAAAAGATATTTTTAAATGGGCAAAAGATATAAAGAGACAACCTGACCCATGGACATGTAAAAAGGTACTTAACCAGCCTAGTTATCTGAGAGCTGCCTGAACACCACAAGACACCATTTCACACCCATCAAATTGGCAAAAATTTCAAAGGTCTGACAATATCAGATGTTAGCAAGGAAATGGGACAATTGAGGTTTCATACACTGCTAGTAGTGTGCCATTTAGTGCAAACACCTTAGGAAGCAATTGGCAACATCTAGTAAAGTTAACACAATTTCACTCTCAGATTTATAACCTAGATAGCAGCTTGAAATATTTTTTGGTCATGAGTCACACTATGAAATAATTTTACATTGCATCACAATGGATACTTATATTGAAGCAAAAATTTTCTGCAAGAATTTTTATCCTGCATGCAAAGCCCTGTGACATTTTCTATTTTATTCCATTTTGTTTTTTAATGCTCAAAGATTAATTTAACTGATTTTATTATCCACTAATGCAGTTTTCTCAATTTTGGTGACATAATACAATCATCTGGGGAGCTTTTAAATCTCCATTGCCAAGGCCACAACCCAAACAATTAGAATATCTGGGGAGTGAGGCCCCAGCATCAACAGTTTTTAAAGTTCCCAGGCGATCTCAATGTGTAGCCAAAATTGAAAACTGCTACATTAATCTGACACAGCATGAAGTTTGAAAAACACTGCTCTAAGTGCTGTAATTCTATAAAGTCTGTAGGTTAGTCAATACTATTTTGCCAATGTTATTTTGTGTGTGTGTGTGTGGGGGGGATTATTGTACTATAGTTATGTGATATTAGGGGAGACTGGGTGAATATTATATGGGAACTCTGTACTATTTTTGCAAGTTTTCTGTAAGTCCAAAATTATTTCAAAATAAAAATGTTCTTAAAAGGAAAAAAAAAAAACCTGCCCTAGAGAAAATATTGCATCAGGAGACATGTATGAGAATGTTCAGAGCCACAATGTTTGTAAAAGTAAAAAACTGGAAACACCAAAATGTCCATCAATAGGAGAATGGATAAATATGCTGTGCTATATTCGTACAATGGAATACTAAACAGTAGTTAAAATACATAAATCAAAAGCGCATATACAAGAATGGACGGATCTCAAGAATGGATAATGAAGAAAGCATAATTTACACTGTGATACCATTTTGTGAAACTTCAAAATGTGAAACAAGATTACATATTTTTTATGGGTATGTACATATTGAGTAAAAGAATAGAGAAAGGCATGGGAATGAAAACCACTAAATTCAGAATAGCAATTACCAAAGGAAGGAGCGAGGCAGCAGAATGAAGTCAGGGTGGGATGGGGAGGGACTTCAATTGCATTTATATGTTTAATTACTTAAGCTGAGTGGTGAGTGTATAAGCATTGACTGTACAGTATTAATCTTTTTTTCCTGCTCATTCGTATGTCTGACATATCATATAATAAAAAATAATAATCCAAAGTATTAATAAATTACCAGGTGGGATAGAAAAGAGAAGGGCAGTACAAAAGCTCTGAGTTTGAGAACAAGTGAGAGGGAGGGGCACGCCATTCTTGCTCTCTACCCAGCCTGGGTATCTGCCAATAAGCTTGACTGACAATGTGCATAGAAGACTGACAATATGCCATAGGAATGCTGAGCCCTTGGGACTACATTTCATTAGGGCCTTGAATAGAAGTAAGCTCAGGTGACAGCCCAGATCTTCTCACCCCACTTAAGAGACAAACTCCTTCTTGTTGGCATTCTCTTGGGGTAGAGCTGAGACCAGAACACAGATCCCTGGAAACAAAGTCCATCAGTGCGATTACCATCATCATTGACCACAAACATTTCTCTAGTACAGCCCAAACTCTGGAGACTAAGGCTGGGGAAGGAGTAAGCAAAAAAAGTGATATCCCTTATCCTCTGAATAAGAACCATCCCCTGCTAGCGCTGTGAGTAATCAGACTTTTGCCACGACCGTTCTTGGGTGTACTCACACTGTGGATCTCCATTGCCTAGCTGAGGTCACTCACCATCCCACTGAGGGAATGAATAATGGAGAAGGTGAAGGAGTTGATTTTGGATCCAGGACTACTTTGAAGAGGTGGCTCAGGCAGCAATCAATGGTCATGGGCACCTAAAGCCAGTATGAGGGTACTGAGTACCTAGAGGACTTCAGAAGAGAATAAAGAAAGGAAGGTGGGAGGCACCAAACACAAATCCCATTTACTTCCTAATTTAGGCTCAGGCCCTGTCCTTCCTCCTACACTTTCTCCCAGATAGCAGATGGGAAATGCCTCCCAAGCAGGAAGAGTGGATTTTGGCCCCTACCCTATCTTCCCCTGGTGGAGTTCCAGGCTCTGGGGGTGGAGAGGTACAGTGTACCAACACCATCCACCTCGCTTCCATGCTGTATGGCAGAGCTTCTCCCCTGCCTTTTGCCCCAGACCTCCCTTTCAGAAGAGAAGCCCATTCCTCACAAATGCCAGGAACAGCACTGGGGGATGCCTTCCCACAGAAACTTAGGGAGACCCAGTCATGAATGGGGCCATTATGCAAATCTTCCACAGCAAATTTGAATCTCAGATGGGTAACTCTTTGTTCAGACAACACTACATAACCGGAGATAGTGAGGACAGAGTGAGTAGAAGAGATTTAGAAGATTGAGTTAACAGGTTTGGCTACTAATATGGAGAGGAAGAGAAAATCACTGAGGATAGGAATTAAAGGAGTTGCAGACTATGGCAAATCAGTGGGTGCCATTTCCTGAGATGCTAGGTAGTGAAGAGGAAGCAAATTTGGATGGGGAAAAGATGACGATGGTCTTCATTTTTACTTGCCTGATCAGGATCAGTTTGAGGAGTTTGGGGGACAATTGAGTAGAGGTGTCCAAAAGGCAGGTGGCTCTACAGGTCTGGCATTGAGAGGAGAGGTCTGGACTGGAGAAAAGTCTTTGGGCATTACCAGCACAAAGATGGTAACTGAGGTATAGATGATGGCCTAGGACAGAGTGAGTTTAAAGACGGAAGACTTAGCCACTGAGGACAGGATAACTTAGGAAACAGAGCACTTCCTTGCTGCTTCCCTGTAACAGTTCTTATATATAAAAATGGGCAAAAATCTTTGTGAAAAAATGCCAGGATCCCAGTAGAAAATCAACACGTTTGATTTAATTTCCAATACGACATCTTTGCTACAACAATTGCTATACATTTTGCACCAATTCAGGCAGTAGAATTTCCTGGAGAAAAATTAAACCAAAAAGGATTTGTGAGGCAGATGCTGTACTTTGACGAAATGAAGTTTGTTCTCTAAACCACTTTAAACAGCTCTTCGTCTTATTTGTCAGGATCAACCTTTTTAGACAAAAACTTATTTTTGTAAAGTCTTTAGACACTGGATTGGAAAGGGCTCTGTAACTGATGAGGCTGAAGAGAATAATCAGACAGTAATTTCCTTGGTCCTAGTTGAAAAATTATGATGAGATGAGTGGAGGTGCTTTCACCAACTATCTACCAAGCATAATTTTATGTTTAAGCTGCTAATGACAGTAACATTTCCCAGAATAGGCACTCTAAGTGCATGAAATAATAATCTAAGATGAGGTGAGAGGCTGTTGATGGACTTACTAAAACCTTAGCAGTAGCTAAGTGATACTGATTAAGGAGCATTGAGTGTCCATATGACTAAGTCTTCAGCACTTAAAGTTCCTTAGAATAGCCCCTCCATCTCGGCACTGAATTTTCCGTCTCTTTGTAAGTGACAAGAATGCATTAAGGCGGGGGTTGTTTAATTCAGAAGTTACCCTCTCCCAAGTAGGCTCTGGTGATGAATCACTGAGGTGAGGACACTTGATGTGGTCCCTGTTCCAAGAAAGGTGTTTAAAGCCTTTTAATAAAGAAACCCTTTGTCACCAGCCTTCTCTTTCTCCTTCTTCCATTTCTAGCACTTGCCTGTTAGAAACAGACAGGAATGACCACAGAGATGAAGGTCTCCTCTGTAGAATGACTCACACTCTGTGGAGTCTCTCTCTAATGCTTGCTACGTGGGGGACTCAGAGGTGAAACTGAAAGGAATTTTGGGAGAGGGGATCTCAGTATCTAAGAACAGCCATAGGTCACACTGTCAGCTCCTAGTAAAGGAAATTTGGGGGAAATTTGCTTTACCTGCTGTATTATTTTTCTGGAGTGTTGTAAATTTAAAAGTACTACAAGCTGGATGGTTTACCAGTGGTCCCTGATCTTTGGCACCAGAGACCGCTGCTCCTATGAGAATCTAATGCCTGATGATCTGAGGTGGAGCTGAGGCGGCGACGCTAGTGCTGGGGAGTGGCCACAAATACAGACGAAGCTTTGCTCACTCGCCAGCCACTCATCTTCTACTGTGAGGCCCAGTTCCTAATAGGCCACGGACTGGTACTGGTCTGCGGCCTGGAGGTGAGGGCCCCCTGGTTTAAACAACAGAAATCTTCTGTCTCAGTTCTGGAGGTTAGAAGTCCGATATCAAGGTGTGGGCAGGTTTGCTTCCTTCTGAGGGCTGTGAGGGAAGGACCTGTTTCAGGCCTCCTAGGCTTGTGGACAGTCACCTTCTCTCTGTGTCTTCACATGATATTCTCCTAGTGTGCATGTCTGTGTCCAGTTTCTCCCTTTTTTATTGCATTAGGGCCTACACTAAAGACTTCATTTTAACTTGATTACTTCTATTAAAACTCTATCTCCAAATGAGGTCACATTCTGAGGTACCAGGAGCTTGGACTTCAACATATCTGTTTTGGGGAGACACAATTCAACCCATAACATCTGTCAAACTGTAATCTTGTCCCTGGAGAAAGCACCATTCCCACACTGCAGGATCACAGTGGCCCCTAGAGACCATATAGTTCCACAAGAGACTGGTCCAAATTTACAAGTCAGTGGTTCAGTTGCAGCCACCACCTTGTTATTAGGAAGTGCCAGAAGGCTGAGGCAGAGGCCATGGGGAAGATGGCAAAAGGAATATTCTTTCCCAAGGACTAAGCCACAGGGCAAGAGCCTCTCCACAGTTTTGCTCTTATGGTGAGGGCACTCCTGGCCACATTGCTCAATGGTCATCCTTCCTCCCCCATGTCCTGCATCCTGCCCTCGTCCACTCCTGGTACCCATGAGATCTGAGAGTGAGTTCAACTGAAACAGGTTCTTTCACCAATCCAAGTGCACTTTAAATCCATTTCAAAACTAAAAGAGAAACATAGAAGGAGGAAATCAGGAGAGGTAACTCATCCATTACAAAATGTGATTGAAAATTATAATAACTTGGACATATACTGAGCTTTCTCTTTTAATAATAAAATGAAAGGTCAAATTTATCACTCAATTTCATGCAGTTTTCTCTCTCTGAGGTCTACAGATCAGTCTGTTACTCCCTTTTTCCCTTTTTCCCCCCTAATTGTACTAAAATACACATAATATGAAATTTACCATTTTAAGCATTTCTAAGTGTACGGTTCAGTTCCGCTGCCACCCCTGGCTGTTTCGCACTACTGAGCGCTCCCAGGAATACTATAGCTAAAAATTTGAGCAGGGATTTCTAGTCAGCCATACCTTGGCCCAAACCTCAGCTCTGCCACATACTGGCTGTGTGACCTTGGACAAACTGCTTGACTTCTTCTTTGACCCTTAATTTCTTCATTTTTAAAATAGGCCATACCGCCCAGTGTGTTGGGAGAGTAAAAATGAGCATCTATGCACACTTCGCTTGGCACGGAGTAACAGCTCAGAGTGTCTGATTTAATTAGCTGCTCTCTCATAAGAAGTAATAAAATTTAGTCTATTATCTGATAAATCAGTTGTGTCACCTTTACATTATGGAAGCTCAGAGAAAAATAAATTTAAGCTACGTCCTCGACTTCTAAGATACATGGAATTTCCCACTTCCGGTCCTCAGCCCCTGCTGCTTCTTGCTCATCCCTCTCCCACCTCTACAACCCAGCTAGCTGCATTTCATCCTGCTGGTCTCTCTCCCAGTCAGACTTCCAACCCTAATCCCAGCCGAGTGCAGAGGAATGACCACTTTCTAGCCCTGCTCCTAAAAGCTCTTGAAACATTGTTGGACACATATTTGAAGGCACACGGTCTGGTTCTCATCCCTTTTGGACTTCTTTCTGGACTCTTCTGCCTTTACCTGCCCCTTGAAGCCGGGTGCCCTGTCCTGGATCCTCTTCTCTCACCGTCTACACAGTCATCCTGGGAGTTCACAAACGCCCAAGCTTTACCTCTCCACCATAGCTTATGCTCTTGATGCCAAAATTTATACTTCTAGGTTTGTCCTATCCCCTGACCTCCAGAGCCGCCAACGACCTCCTGGGCATCTTCCCACCTCCTCAATATCTTGGCAAATGCCTCAGGTTTAGTGAATGTCTAAAGCAGAATGAATTCTCTCCCCCATCCCCTAGAAACACTTGTTTTTCCCCTAGTCATCACAATCTCAGTTGCCCACACCAAAAACTCTCAGTTCCTCCTTTCCCTCACTTTCATAGTGCAGTCAAGTCAGCAACAAATCTTGTTAGCATCACTTTCAAAAAATATAAATTAAGATATCCATGCTTCCCTGCCCTCTTCAGGACAGAGGTCCAGCTATTTCATATAACATAGAGTTGTTGTCTCTGGATCACGGCACTAGAGGTGATTTTAACTTTTGCTTTTTGCTGTTTTCCAAGATTTCCTCCACAAACTATCCCTAACCATCCCTCTAAATCCTTGCTGTAAAAAGTGTGGTCCCCAGGGCGGCAGCAGCTGCATCACCTGGGGACTTCAGGCCTGACCTACTGAATTGGCATTTGAAGTTAATATTCTTAACATACAAAGATTGTCAAATCAATAGAAAAAATGGCCAATACTCTAAAAACGTTCAAAGAACATAAACTAGAGAAGAAAAATAAAGTGATAATAGATATTTGAAAAAAAGAACATAAACCTCACAAAAAATCAAAGAAAAATTACAGCAAAAGTGATATATTGCATTAGTTATCTATTGCCGCATAACAAAATACTCCCAAATTGACTGACTTTCACAGACATATATTGTTTATCTACTAGTGTCCGTGGGTCGGGAATTTGAGAGTGGCTCATGTGGGTGGCTCTGGCTCAGGGTCTCTGTGTCAAGATGTCTGCTGGGACTGCAGTCATCTTAAGGCTTAAATGAAACCAAAAGACCTGCTTCCAAGGTGATTCACTCACATGGCTGGCAAGTTGGTGCTGATGGTTGGCAGGAGGCCTCAATTTCATACCATATAGATACCCATAGGGTTGTTTGAGTGTCCCTATGACATGGTGTTGGCTGCCTCCAGAACAAGTAACCGAAGAGAGCAAGAAAGAAGTGGCAATGCTGTTTATGACCTAGTCTCAGAAGTACATACCTTATATATACAATGGAATATGATGCAGCCTTGAAAAAGGAGGAACTCCAGCCATTTGTGACAACATGGATGAACCAGGAGGACACTATGCTAAGTAAAATAAGCTAGACATAGAAAGACAAATACTACAATATCTGACGTATATGCGGAATCTATATGTTGAACTTAAAGAAGCAGAGACTATAATGGTGGCTGCCAGAGGCTGGGGTGTGGGGGAGATGGGAAGATGCTGGGTCAAAGTGTGCAATTTCGGTTATGAAAGACAAACAAGTTCTGGATATCTAAAGTACAGCAATGTGGCTATAGTTCACAATACTATCTTGTATATTTAAAATTCGCTAAGAGGGTAGGTCTTAAGTGATCTCACCATACACACACAAAAAGCTAACTATGTGAGGTGATGAAGGTGTTAATTAGCTTGCATGTGATGATCACACAGTGATACATACAACGTATACGTATATCCAAACATCAAATTGTACACCTTAAAGACATGCATTTTCTATTTGTTAACTCTACCTTGATACAGCCAGAAAGAAAAAAATGTCCAAAAAATTAATTTAATTTCATTCTTTAAAAGAAAGTATATACCTGTCACTTCTGCAACATCGCATTGGTCTTACAGGACAGCACTATTTATTATGAGAGGGGACCATACAAAGGGCACACACAGCTTGACATCAAGCAGTGAGGATCACTGGGGCTTTCTTGCAGTCTGGCTACCAGAGATAGTTTTACATGGCCAATACTTTGAAATTACTTTGTATCAGTGAGGGTGGGAGAAAATGGAAGTTCTCACACACTGCTAGCTGGTATTTAGCCTTAAAATGTACATAACCTCTAACCCAGCAATTTTCATCCTAGGAATCTGTCCTAAGAAAATAATTAGAGGTATGCAAAAAATTTGTGTAAGGATATTCATCATAGTTAATAATTGTGAAAATTTTTCAGCAATTTAAATTTTTGTAGTAGAGAAATCAGTTAAGTAAATTAAGGTACCCGTACCACAGAATATTATGTAGAAGAATACTTAATGACATGAAAAAATATTCATTGCGTACAGTTAGATTTTTTTTAAAAAAGGAAGCAATAAATCGCTCACTATTAAGAATATTTCAAAAGCGTTTATGTGTATATATAGATGATAGATACACAAAGGATATACTTCAGATGTAAGTAGTGCTTTTTGGAAATAGTAATTCTGTGATAATGAGAAAAAAACTATATATTTTTTTTTTTTTCTAAAAGATTCAGCACAGGCATCACCACCTCCCAGAAGCTTCCCCAATCCCCGATTTTGCTGCCCTTACCCTCCAGCTTGAGTTAGCTTCCTTCATGGACCCAAAGTGCCCTGTCCATTCTTCCTGTGGTACATATTATTGGCTTGCTTGTCTATGCCTCTGTCCTTCCCTTTTCACTAGACTCAGATAGTGCATCTTGTCTCTATCTGCATATCCCTGTTGCTGTATAGGGTCTGGCAAACCATAGGCACTCAGTGTGGTCTGTTAATGGAACTGAGGCACTGCTCACCTACAGCCAAGCCAGCTGGTGTGTATGGGCTAGGTTCCATTATGATTCTTCAAGGCTGTCCTGGGAGAAGCGAGGCCGTTGCAGATGGTGTGGGGTGAGTCAGCTGTGCTTCCGGACCAGACTCTGGTACCTTCCTTTGGAATGGCCCAGAATCAAGGAGAGGCCATTGCACAGTACCTTTTTAGTGGTTCTCTTAGCAAGAGAAATGAATTGGTGGGTTGTTATTAATCCTGCTGTTTGGTTTCAAGACAGTAGACTGACCTACAAATTTAACCTGAGCTTTATTTTGATAGGCTTCAGTTCTGTCCCAAGTTTCATCAATTAAATACTGGCAGGCTAAGCACTTGAATCGAAGCAGAGATCGACTGATTTCAATTAATAATGTTTCAGAAATGTACTAAAAATAGCACATGATCCAGTATCTAAGTTGGCTCTTTAACCAGCACCCACACAAACAGATCAGATAATGCTGATTTGAAATACGATTGCCCAACTTGGCCAAAGTTTCTACATTCCAAACGGCTATGAGCAATTTAATTGAGATGATAGCCATTTAGGACAAGAACATATGGCGAAGTTGAATTATCAATGTTCTTTTCCTTACTGAAAAAAATTGGGACATTTTAATCAAGTCTTGAATTATGTTTATATTTCTAAAAGGAAAAATTTATTAATGAGGAAGAATGTTTCAAGTTTTTAAGTTTCCCCTCTAGAATAACTGTCACAAAATTAATGAAGGACAAAAAGATCATAGCTTGTTCATACCTAAGACTTAATTCTGACAGGATCCACATGCACACTAGAGCAAAGAAATTTCTTAACATCTGAAAGAGGGGCTGGCTAATGATAGCAATACTCTTTAGTGGCCAGGAAAATTTTCCTCAGGCAAAGTGGCCAAGAAAAAAGGTGAGCGTAAGGACATTGCCACAGATCAGCTTAGGAGCCCTGCCTGGATTGCATGGGCCTGCCTTAGAGGGCTCAGCTCTGCTGTGGCTCAGGTTTGCCTCGGTGACCTCAGGCCTGTCCTGAGCCAGCTCTGAGACTCTGAGCCCTCCATCGCCAGCAGAATTTGGAACAGGCCACTCTTTTTTTGAAGCTCATCAAGGCCATGAGCTTCCAGAACAGGCGCTCAGGGGCTACACGTGGGTGTAGTGGGGGTAAGAGAACATCTCTCGATCCCCATCTCATATATATGTGTATGTGTGCATGTACACACGCACACACGCACATACACTGCAACCAGAGTAGCTGTGCTCACCACTTTTTTTTATAATGACCTCCCACAATACATTTTGGTAGGAAAAGATGTTCTGTTTAAAATGTTTTTTTTTTTTTAAAGAACATTAAGAAACTTCTAGACTCATTGAGCTCAAAGATTCTAGGATCTCTTCTGCAGCTTTGTTGGTTCCATGCTCAGATAAAAAGTCAGTGTAAATATGGTCAGCTAATAAGAATTTGGGTGGCAACTGTTCTTCGGTTTGTTTTTTCTTTCGATTTTTGGTCTTGTTTCTTTTCACAGCTGCCACTTGGCTCCAAGGCTCCCTTGTATAGAACCCAAACAAACTGCTCAGGTAAATGACAGCCTGACACTTTCATATTTCTGATTCACTTGACATTAGTCACATTTTTGCCCATTGGGAAGATCCATATTTTTGTGACAAGCAGTTTATATTAATTTTAAAAGTGGATTCAGTGATGTCATAATTTCTCATTCTGTTCGGTCTTGGAGCAAATAGTTATTCCCTGTAGAGAAGGGGGATACATTCCACCAGATAATTACTGTTGTTTATTATGGAGGCAAAAAGAACAATATCTTCTTTTTTAGCATATTCCCCTAATTCATAATCGGGAGATTAATAAAAGATTAAGGAATAATGAGGGAGTAGTTATTATATTATGAATCATTCTTTTATTTACTGTTTGTAGGTAATTGGTATGAAAAAATAGTTGGGCTTTGAAAGATGAGAAGGTCTTTCTGGAACTTTTGTAGTTCATCCCTAATATTTGGTGGCAGTTTTGTATCCCGACTTGGCCTGGAGTGGTGATGGGATTCACATCTCAGGTTCACTAGGTAAAGACCAATGTCAGGCCCACTGGAACTCAGTAGCTATGCAGAAGAAAATGCAGGCAGGGAAGACAGAGGGGTTGCTGTTAGCCAGAAGACACAGATGGGAGGAAAGCTCAGAAGGCTCTCTTAGGAAGAAATGTTTTCTGTGGAAACAGAAAACGTTGGGTTTCTTTTAGAATTTGCTTGAGCAGTGACAAATATAAACCATAAGAATAAGGTTTCAACTCACCATCTGAGTGTTTGGCCTGGTAAGGAACATTCTGACTTGCATGTATGCATCTGTCTGTTCCTAGGCCTGCAATTAATAAACGTTACTAAACTGCTCAGGAGGTATTGTGCTGTGGCTGGAAGGGTAACGAAGCTGGTACAGGCTCCAAGGCGGTTCTATTGGAGGCTCATATTTTTAAATTGTAGTTACTTTCTATAAAATGTAGCCTTTGAGTGAAATCTGTGATTTCACAAAGTGGACCATGCTAGCAACCAGAGTGGATTTTCATTTTGTTTGAGTATTTTTTTTTTCAGAATCAATTTTAAAGTAAGCACTATTACTCAGGAAATAGGAGTAATAATCTAAATAAGGGCACCTTGAATTCACTCCTGCAGTGTAAAAACGACTTATAAGTGTCATCTGGCTGGCCTTTGCTCAAATCTGTGTGCAACAGGTGGGTATTGTCTCTACTCACCTATGTGGATATTAAGGCACAGAGTGTTTATGGAAATGAGCCAAAAGCATCTCTCAAAACTTGTAATATACTTTCCCTAATATTATTGCTTTTCCATGAGACATGCCTCTTGAAAATGAAAAAAAGAAATGTACCCAAATTGTCTCCATCAGGCTTTAGTCCCTGGGCGCTACCCACTCTTGTATTTCTGACAATCAAGAAGGAGAATCACATCTTTAAGTAGGAGTTTGTTTATGTCTATTGCTTTTTGAAACAAATTGAGCTATCTGTGCCCACCCCTATGAATCACCCGTCCATCTTTTTCCCTATCAGTGAAATTGCTAGCAAAATCATTGGAGCAAGGAGCTAAGTATGTCTCAACAAAAAGCAAGAAAATGAACTGACTGCATTTCAGATGTGGGCATCAAATCCCAATGTGTGTGTTGGTGGTGGGGGAGCTGAGGGACTTGGGGTGGTGGGACAGATAGAAGGGAATGGTACTATGTTTCGGTATACCTGTTTTGCTGGCTTTCTGGAAAAAACAAACTAAAAAATCGAAAGGCTGCTTGGACAGTCTCCTGACTCCAAATGCCACTAGAAGCAGCACCAGGTGAAATGCTCACTTGGCCCATAACTCAGAAGACACAAATTGTAGCTAAGCCACATTGGTCACATAGAATGCAGGCTCCAAGCTCAAAACCCATCTTCGAAAGTCTATGTAAGGGCATCTCGAATCCCTCCCATTGGTCTTCCTTTCACTGTACTCTGTCGTGCTCAAGTACATTCATTCATTCATTCATTCATTCATTCAGTGTCTGTTGTGTGCTAGATGCTATGTTTCTAACTGTGGAAAAGGTTCTTATTATAAAATGAAAAATGATCAGCAAAGCAAGCCCTTAGTTCAGGACACTGTTTCTACTCAGGAAGCTCCATCCTTCTGCTACACATTACTGCCCAACCTTACCTTGCCCTGGTCTCCTGCGGTTCAGAATGTCAAGGTTCCTTCCTATTACTTCACTATGCCAGGACTGTGCACTGTGAAGTAAAACGTCCTTTACTCTCCCACCTCCCATATACATCACCACTAAGCAGCCTTCTCTGTCAGGTGATCACATCCATGTACCAAGAAGCTCACTGACACTCAAGCCAGATGGTTCCAAAGCAGGCCATCTCAGAAGATCAGAAAATGTTTCCTTGTATTGGGCCAACATCTACCTTCCCTGAATCATTTACATAACCCGGGACAGGGAGATGACAGCTGTCGATGCTGCTGTCAATAGGAACGCTTGATACTGAAAGAAATGTGGCAAACTTCTACTGCATAACTCTAATTCCAGGGTAACTTGTCAAAGAGGCAAGCATGGGATAGTTTTCTTTGAATGTTCGTTTTCCTTGTTCTTTCTTTTCCTTAGTTTTAACTCACATTTAAATTACTTGCTGGGGGAGGAATATAAATGAGACTTAGTCGGACCTCATGAGTCATCGGTTCAGTGGGAAATAAAGCAGCCTTGCTTCAAAAAGCAATTTAATTAATTTTGTTATATGCTGTGGAAATACGCTTTTAGAGATGATTCAAAACACTTACGTACAATTGTCTAAAAATAAGCAAACAACTCAAATTACTGTCTGGTTGCTTGGTATAGAAACATTAAAATAATTGGAAGATATTTTAAAATAAAGAATAATGCCAAGTTTGACTGTTTTTTTAAAGGGAGTCTTAGCTGAGTGTACACAAGTAAACGAAAGCAAACTGGTACCTGTGAAAGACAAGGCTTACTTTCAACAGCCCTCTTCTGACCTAGAAGACACACGTTTCCATTCCAGCCTTTGGACTTCCCTTCTGCATCCCAGTTTTCTCACCTGTAGAATGAGAAGGAATCCTGTCATGCCAATTTCTAGAGTTGAGGGTCAAATGAAAAAGTGGGTATGAAAGCACTTTGTAAAGTATAAAACGCTGGACCCACATGTGACATCGTTCCACTTACTCATGAATGATTCTATTTCTTCAGAGTAGAAAAATAACACTGAGTTATAACTCTTTTAAACAAAAATATTGCTTTTACTTTATTTTCTTATCTATTACTTGGAAATACAGTGAAACTGAGGACTTCGAGACTTGCTCCTCACCTCTACACTGAAACTGTGTGTGCTCATCTCCTGGGATGACACCCAGTTGCCCAAGCCAGAAATCTTGGCATCCTGCTTGATTCAACTCGTTTCTCCAACGTCAAGTCCACTGACTCATCCTTCAAAATATACCCAGAGTGCAACCACCTCCACTCCGTGAAATGCCCCTCATCCAAGACCCCATCATTTCATCATTTCTTTCCTGGATGATGGATGGCCCTGGCCGCTGGGTCTCCCCAGTGGTCTCCCCACATCCATTTTCACCCCTTCCAAGCCAATCTTTTCATTTTTAAGTTTATACTTGGGGCAAGTACTGTTGCCTATTCATCTGCTGCTCTATCCTTTCCTTTCTCCTAACTGAAGCCTTCCCCGGACTCAGCAAATCTGGCTATTAATCAGCCCCAGAATGGCCTTGTGATCCACTTCTGACCATTGGGATTTAAGGTGGAATCTGCTGACAGTTCCTGAGAAAGAATATCCTCCCTGTTATAAAGTGAGAGACACACGAGGCAAGTAAACCTTTGCCTTCCCGCACACCCCGGCCCTACCACAACGTTTGGACGTTGTCATGTGCTTAGAACTATAGCAGCCATAGATATGGCAGAGATATGGCAGCCACGCATATATAGCTAGAGAACCAGCTGAAGCCCCAAAGCCATCATACTACTGAACTAACCAAACACTTTTGTTAAATGGCAGGGGTCAGCAAACTCTTTTCTTTTTCTATTCACAGGGAGAATATATATATTTTTTAATTTTTATTTTTCGATTAGAGTTGACATTCAATATTATATTAGTTTCAGGTGTACAGCATAATGGTTAGACATATGATTTACCAATTAGTCTAGTACCCATGTGGCACTACACATATATTACAATATTATTGACTATATTCTGTACCCTGTTCTTAACATCCCCATGACTGTTTGTAACTACTAATTTGTACTTCTTTATCCCTTCACTTTTTTCACCCTGCCCCCAACCCCGACTCCCATCTGATAATCACCAGTTTGTTCTCTGTATCTATGAGTCTGTTTTCATTCTGTTTGCTCATTTACTATGTTCTTTAGATTCCACATATAAGTGAAATTATATGGCATTCGTGTTTCTCCGTCTGACTTATTTCACTCAGCATAATAGTCTGTAGGTCTATCTATGTTGCAAATGGTAAGATTTTATTGTTTTTTTTTTTATGGCCGAGTAATATTCCATTGTATATTTATCCTATAGTCTATTGATGGGCACTTAGATTGCTTCCATATCTTGGCTATTGTAAATACTGCTGCAGTGAACATAGGGGTGCATAGATCTTTTCGAATTGATGAGCAAACTCTTTCTTAAAGGGCCAGACAGTAGACATGTTCGGCTTTGCGGTCAATCTGTGCCTAAACTCAGCTCTGCCCTTGCAAGATGAGATCAGCCATAACCAATACTTAAACAAATGGCCGTGGCTATGTGCCAATAAAACTTTATGGACACTGAGGTCGGAATGTCATATAATTTTCAAATATCCCAGAATATTATTCTTTTGATTTTTTTTTCAACCATTTAAAAATATAAAAAATAGTCTCAGCTTGCAGGCCATATAAAAACAGGCAGCAGCCCAGACGTGGCCCACAATGGGCTACTGTTTGTCAACCCTTGATAGGATAATAAAAAAATCTATCCTTAGGCCTCTTTCTTATTTTCTTCCATGCAGCCAAGAGTATACTAATTGATACGATGGCCTCTTTTTTCCTTTTTTCTACTTAAATTTTTTATTTCGAAATATTTGAAACACCCTAAAAAGTACAGAAAACAGTAAAATAGGCACCTATGTCCCAACTACCCGGATTGAACCCATGCTAACATTTTACCATACTTGCTTCAGATAATTTTTGTTTTTTGCAAACAAAATATATTTAATGGCGGTAAGTTTGCAAGAAAGGTAAAGACAGAGTTATTCCCTAATGCTGACCTTTTTTTTTTAATTAAGTTTATTGGGGTAACATTGGTTAATACGATTATATAATTTTCATTATAATTTAACATCTGTATATTCTATTCTGTTTACCACCCAAGCTTCAGATAATTTTTTAAATAAAGCCTTACCAAATCATTGCAGGCCAAATCCCATTCCGTCCCTCCCTACAGAGGTAGCAGATACCCAGAGGCAAATATGTGTTCTTTTATGCATGTGGTATTTACGCACATTCGTGCATCCATAAACCATACTCCCTATTGTTTTGTGTGCTTTAAAAGTTTACATAAATGGTAGTGCACTGCATATAGCCTACTTTCAATTTCTTTCCCCTCAATATCATCCATGTGGATACACACAGAGTTGCTTCATTCACTTTGGCCGCTGTGTGAATGAGCCGCAATTCATCCAGCTGTTTTTCAACTAGGGAGCAGGTTGGTTGTCTTTCCATGCTTTCCCTCATGCATGATGGTGTTCACTGCAGCACAGTTTGTATGGACAAAAATGTGGAAACTAGGAGAATATCCTGACATTTCTTGCCACTGTTGATAAGGGAGCTTTCTAATAATACAAGTTTCATTATGTCCCTCTCCTGCCCAAAATCTTTTGCTGGCTCCCTATTACCCAATCTCCTGACCCTTCCTCCTGCGCTTCTGCCCTTACTCTCTGCCCTTGAAGCTCTGCAACTCTGCTCCAGCCATATTAGACTTGCTTCCACCTCTGGGCCTTGGCACATACTTTTACTACCGCCGAGCAAAGTGCTCACAAGGCCTTCTGTGTCCTGAGCCTGCCATCTCGCCAGCCCCAGGCCCTTTTCGCCTCTCCCACCCTGATATCACACCTTCTGCTCTGCCCTGCACCTGAGGTGCCCTCTCAGCTCCAGTCCCACCTCCACTGTCCACTGCCAACCCCTTTGCTTTCCCTGCACAATACTTGCAGACATCTATTGGAGCATTTATAAAAAGGAAGTGTCCCAACTGAACTTGACTCCCCAGCTCACTCTGATCTGCTGCATTCAGGAAGCCATGTCCTTATGCCTCTCTGTGCCCCCCCCCCCCAGATTTGGCACGTGGTGGGTGCTCACTAAATAGTTGATGAATTAATATCTGGGTGAATGAATAAAAATCTGTTCTCTACTGCATTAGCTCCCGGAAAAATGAGCTCAAGAATCGCACAGACTGGGATGTGACTGAGGGAATGCAATCTGATCGACTCTTCCCTGTGGAGCTTTGAAGCCCGTAAACGCTGCTGTTTATAGCCTCAGAAGCTTCACTTTAGTTTGATGATTCAACCAACTACTGAATTGCTCTAAGTTTTCTTACAATTCATTTAAAACTATTCTGAAACATGAACGACTGACTCAATTATTTAATTTTAGCCCAGGCAGGTTTCTTGTGAATGTATGGAAACTTTCAGAGAGAGAAAAAAAATTGTATCTACTAGGAAATGAATTTCTAAAATGAATACCAGACACTGACTAGTAAACTAACCAGGGATAAAAGAATTAATATTATGTCTAAAAGGTGATAATTGGCCCCTTATTTACCGGAAGGACTGGTTCCAATGATTACACATTAGTGATTTTACTTCGGCTACTTTGAGGGAAACACTTTCTTAGTAAGTTATGCCAATACAGAAGTCCAAATGTGTTCCATGAAGTTATGACACTAAATTTCTCATGCCTTTTATGGAAATCAATCTTGCTGATTTATAAACACAACATGAATCTAAAAGCAGTTTGTTTACTGGACACCAAGAGAAATTTTTAAATATCTAAATTTACCCCCTTTAAATCCCAAAGTTTATAAACTGGGACCATTTGGGAAAACAGTGTTTCTAAATATACTATATACTTCTTAAGCAGATGACACAAAATATTATTTAACACTCTCTTGAGCACTCAACATTATCCCCAAGGACTCTGTGATATCAAGGGAACCAAGCCTGGGAGGTAGAGATGGAGGTGCCACTTGCTTTTTCCATGACTTGCTGTGTGACCTTCAGCAAACTACTTGCCCTTTCTGGGCCTCGAACGTACAATAAAAATTGAGACAAAATGATTGTGAGATGTCTGCTGTCCTGCAGTGTGAGGTTTAACAAGTTTTCAAGTACATGTAATTTTATGTTCATATATTACAAAAGGAATATAAGCAGTTACATCCAGTGTCTTCTAGAATTTGATAGGTTAGAGAAGTGTGGATAAATTAAACACGAATGGCAATTATTATTATTAAATATTGCCATGACATATATTTTAATCAGACTAAGGTATGTTGAAATAAGCCAACTGTCTAATTATTGGGTCTTATTTTTCATACCCAAACTCCTAGATTTTTCTTCCCCTTGATGTGCTCCTTAGATAACTGGAAAACAATAATTTCAACACTCTTGTCACTCAGAGTATCCACTTCCACAAGTGTAGACACACAATATATTTATCTGTACGGGGATCTGTGTCCATAATCTATGTATGAAAACGATTCTAGAGCACAAAGCAAGCCCCCTAAAAGCCCCTTCCAATTACAAAGACAGTAATGCTTAACAACTGATTCTGTGGAAAATTCCTTTATGCAAAGCCGGAAGAACCGCCAGAAAGAGAATCAACAAAATGATATGGTCAGGCTGGATTGAATGCACAGGACATATTATAGAAGAGGCCCTGAAGTAGCTTAGCAAAGGACGTAACTGCTCACCAGGGAAGTTAATAAGAGACCAAGATTTCCAGGACGAAGCTCTGCTAATTTTCTCAAGAAGAATCTGTTCCGGTGGTGAGTCACTGTCGTTTTACTGGCATAATTTAAGTGACATGAGATAGAAGAAAAGGTCACAATTTAGATTAATGTCATCTCTGGATGACAGAGTGGGTGAGTCACCAAATGGAATTAATCCTGAAGCGTGGTTACCATTTTTGCTGTATTTACTCTCCCCTGATACACTCTACGTATAACACGTTCAACGAGATACTTCGGGAAAGCTGGTCGCGAGGTTTCAGCCTCACTCGAAGCTCTTTATTTCAGAATAGAAATATGGACAATTTTCAAGACAGCAATATTAAATTTACCACGAGGCAATCAAAGGGCTCAGATGTCTGTATGTTGACAGGGGCCACTCTAGTGACTAACGTAAAGTACAAAAAGCCGTAAGAACTTGAGAAATCACTTGAGTCATTCTCCTTACTTTAGAGAAGAGACTGAGATTCAAAGTTAAGTAACTTGCCTAAGACGACACATTTGGTGGCAAAAAGGGAACAGAACCCAGACGTTCTGTCTCCTTGACCAATGTCCTTCCCCCAAATTGGGCATTCTTGATTTATATCTTTACTTTGTAAACTTTCGATTTTACAAAATGTTTCTTATTAAATGGGAAGCAGAGGCCAAATTAACAGGATTTGAAAAGTTTCTCATGTTTATTTTTATTAATATTTATTATAAAGACGTGCTTTAACATCTCACCAAAGAAGATATACAAATGGAAAATAAACACATGAAAAGCTCAAACTCACACACCATCGGGTAACTGCAAATGAAAACGAGATACCACAGCACACCTATCAGAATGGCCAAAATCCAGAATATTCTCAACACCAGATGCTGGCGAGGATGTGCAGCAGAGGTGCTCTCATTCGTCACTGCTGGGGATGCAAAATGGTGCAGCTGCTTTGGAAGACAGTTTGGCAGTTTCTCACAAAAATTCAATGTACTCTTAACATACGATCCAGCAATCACGCTCCTTGGTATTTACCTAAAGGAGTTGAAAACTTACGTCCACACAAAAACCTGCACGAGGATGTTTATAGCAGTTTTATTCATAATTGCCCAAACCTGGAAGCAACCAAGATGTCCTTCAGTAGGTGAATGGATAAATAAACTGTGGTCCATCCAGACAATGGAATCTTATTCAGCATTAAAAAAAAAAAAAGCGAGCTATGAAGCCATAGAAAATGTGGAAGAACTCTGAATGTATATTGCTAAGTGAAAGAAGCCAGTCTCAAAAGGCTGCATATTGTATGATTCCACCTATATGGAATGCTGGATAAAGCAAAATTATAAAATAGTAAAGGTCACTAGTTGTCAGGGGTTCAGAAGAGGGCGGGAGAAATGAATAAGCGGACCACAGAGGATTTTTAGGGATGGGAAACTATTCTGTGTGCTACTATAATAATAGATACATGTCATTAATACATTTGTCCAAACCCAAAGAACGGACAACACTAAGCGTGAACCCTTGTGTAAACTATGGACTATGAGTGACGGTGATGTGTAGGTTCATTGATTATAACAAATGTACCACTTTGGTGGGAAGTGTTGATGGTAGGGGAGTGGGGGGTTAAGGGGTATATGCAAACTATATATTCAGTTTTGCTGTGAACTTAAATTTTCTCTTAAAAATAAAGTCTACTAGAGATTTTTTTAATAAGCTGTGGCTTTCATTCAGGACCTTGTACAACTCATAGATTTGGGAATAGGAATTTCAACACAGCCCACTGGGCCAGTTTATAAGGGACAGTCTGATAGATTCTCAGAAAACCCACTAAACATTCTTTAGAACATGAAAGATAATGACTTTGTCCTAAACAGGTTGATACTTAGTACAGAGAGATCTCTTTAAGCACAAAAAAACCACACTGCATATTCATAATGAAAATAGTTAAATATTCAACATACTAATGCTTATTTCGCTAAAATAATTATATGCATTTTAACATGTGATCAGGGTTCACGAAGCCTACTCCTTGAGTTCAATGTGACAATTAAAACGTCTGTTGTTTATGATTAGAGGGGTCCTCCTAAAACAGCCACAATGGTTTATGCTAAACCTCTCGGATTAGAAATAATCATAAAGTTATCCAAAGGTTATAATAAGGAGACTGATTATTGTTAGTAAAATCAAAGCTAAATGAAACAGATAACATAAAAATTATCACTTATTATGAAATCGCTGCAAATTAAACCTTTAAAACTCACTGTATTAACAGAAAGAACACACACCTTCTGTATTTCTGATATATGAAGAACCATGTGTTCGAATCATAGCAAATACAAATAATGTGTATTTTGTAGAAAACATTGTGTCGAGGGCAGATATGGGGCCTAATTCTGGAGGTCACCATGCCACTAGTGTGGAGCGAGCCTTTGGCAGGGCTGTACCCGCCACCCCCCCCCAAGACCCTCCCCACCACCATGGCAGGCCCAGCTGCGTCAGGGGCTCCAGGAAATAGAAAGTGTGTACTAAGGTCAAACCCAATAGAAGTAATTCATTCATTCACTCAACACATGCACAGTACCCTATTCTGTGCCAGGCACAGGACAGGGTACTGGGTATATGAGTGTGAGCAAAACCGGTTGATGTGGTATCCGCCTGCATGGTGACGCATGGGCCACTAGCGCTCACCCAGGCAGAAACTGGGGGTGGGGGTTCAGTTGAGAACCAAACCATAAAGCTCCCTTGAAACTCTCTTAAGAAACACACCATTGGGCAGTTGGTGTTTTAAGGGGGCGGTGACCTATCCAGAGAACTGCGGTCATGGGCTTCCAGCTTCGAGAGGCTGCCCACATTCCCCGGCCCCTGGCTCTGTTCTCCCATCTTGAAAGCAAGAGTCCTTCTCACTCCCCACCACTATGACTTCCTCTTACATTTCCCTCTTCCACTTACAAGGATCTGTATTGGTTTCTTATGGCAGCCTCAACGGATTACTACAAACTTGGTTATTTGAAACAATGAATATTTATTCTCTCCGAGTTCTGGAAGTCAGAAGTCTAAAACCAAGGCATCGATTGGCAGGGCTGTGCTCCCTCCAGAGGCTCTAGGGGAGAGTCCTCCCCTGCCTCTTCCAGCTTCTGCTGGCCTCAGGCTTCCTTGGCTCATGGCCACCATCACTTCAGTATCTACCTTTCTTCACATCGCCTTCTCCTGTGTGTGGGTCTGTTTCAAACTCCCTCCCCTCCCTCTCATAAAGATACCTGTGATGGCATTTAGGTTACCAGGGATTATCAAAGATTATTCCACCACGATAATCCAGATAAACTCCTCCTCTCAAATCCTTAATCACATCTTTTCCCGTATGAGGTAATATCTACTCTTGCTATAGAATAGTCACAGGTTCTAGGAATTAGTTAAGTGAATATATCTTTGGCGCATCATTTTTTAGCCTACCACAAGACCCTTGTGATAAAGTTGGGCCCACCTAGATAATCTAGGATAATCTTTCTTTCTTAAAATCAGCTAAATAGCTACCTCCATTCCATCTGCACCTTTAATTCCCCTTTGCCAGGTCAGGTAACATATTCTCAGGTCCCAGGGGGTCAGATGTGAACATCTTTAGGGTTCAGTATTCTGCCCATACAACACTATATAGCATAACTGTCATAGGCTGAAATGTGTCCCCCCAAAAATTCATGCTAGAGTCCCAACTTTCAGTACCTCAGAATGTGACTGTACTTGGAGACAGGGTTTACACAGAAGTGATCAAATTAAAGTGAGTTCATTACGGTTAGCTCTAATCCAGTATGATCGGGATCCTCATTAAGAGATTGGGACACACAGACACACACAGAGGTACAACCATGTGAGGACACAGTGAGAAGACAGCCATCTACAAGTCAAAGACCTCAGAAGAAACCAACACTGCCAACATTCGGATCTGAGCTCCAGCCTCCAAATTGTATATAAACTGTGTGTGTGTGTGTGTGTGTGTGTGTGTGTGTGTGTGTGTGTGTAATAATGTGTATACTTAGATACGTAGATGTCTCAAATCTTTTTTAGAAGTGAACAGGATTAGTAACAACTAGCTGGAGCTCTCGGAAATGCAGAAAGAAGCTAGAATACAATCAACAGGTGGCTAGAGGACAGAGAACAAAGGGCACAGACATGAGGGGTGGCATACTAGACAAGACCAGGAACTGACTATCCCCACGATTAACTAGCCACAAGTACTTCTCAATATTTTAGCAGTATTTGAAGCCCATTCACCCCAAAATGAAAATTTTAAAAAGCCACAGAGCAAAGAGCTGCTTATTTTTCCCCACTGCCACACAAATTCTGATGGGCCTATCGCAGGTGGGGTTTAACTGGCCCTTCCTGTGTTAGCGCGTCACACAGCCATCCACCACTTTGAGCATATCTGGTCTGCATTTAGTGCATAAAAGCTTCCCCTTGACAGCTCTGTACGTATTCTATATGATACAAAGAGGCAAACAAATGCAAAAAAAATAGTTTAATAAAATTACTATTAATTGAATCAGGACACATCGAAGTGGCATTATGAACAATTTTTTAATGACAACAGATGGTAAATTTATACAAATTACAGGCTAGAATATAACGAATACAAAATCCATCCAGATGACGGCTAAAAAAGCATCACTTAACAAAAGCAAATCTGAATCAACTGGCTAAAGAACTCAAGCCCCCCATTTTACACACAGCTTTCAACACAGCGCATCTAAAGCCTGCCCCAGTCTGGGCACTATTCAAAACTACAGCATATTCAATGACTAGTGATTTAAAGATTCTAACACGTTTAAGCATTGATGTCAGGAGACATCTCATAACAGGTTCACTATGCAAAACTCAAATGCGAATATGTGAACGTTCTTTGCAAACTGTAAGGTGCTGTGCAGATGTTGTTAGCTATTGCTATTATCACTGTTCAGTGAGATTTCACTGAACTTGAGAAAAAGGAAGACTAGTCTGTGTAACTGACAAATATGACTTGTAAAACATCTTAAAAGGAACGCAGAGATTACTTTCAATTACACATAGCAATGAAACAAGCGAGAAGAGCATGGCCAGGAGTGATGATAAATTGAGGGATTCCAGACTATTTTAATAAATAGTATAAGGGATTAAGCTGTTCAGATTTCATGTAATAGATTCCCAAAGTCTCTGAAAATAATTGAGTCAGGTGACCCTTTACCCTTACAAAAAGGAAAGAAAACTCTCGTCAAGTTATTAATGTGCTGTTTCAGCCTACCTTTTGCAAAATTTATCTGAAATACAAGAATCGAGTCTGAATTAATAGTTATACTACTCTGGTGGAGGATGCAGAACGACTGACAGCAGAGAAATCTGCTGCTGACCTAAGACAAGTGACAAAGTCGGTGCCATAATCATTTATAAAAGAGGCCTCGCAACAAGTTGTGGACTTTATTTACACTTCAGTGTAAACATGAACCTGTCTGGCAACAAGAAATACACACCAGATCCAGCTCAGACAGAATTTTAATTCTTTGTTTCATGTACTTACAGCTTTCATCTTTCCTTGGGCACACCTTATTTGCTTTCACTGGTCTCCTTGAGTATTCTAGATGTATATATGAAATTTATGTGAAAATGGAAAATAGACACCAAATAAGTCAATCGGTTGCTTCTTTTGGCAAACCTGATGAGATTTTTTATGATGAAAGCAGTCTAATTATTACCACGTATTTCAGTTAGATTTCCATGGAGCGCATTTTTTTAAATAAAAGGTTTAAATTTCTTCAGTTAACAACTCAAAATGGAACTTTGCTGCTACATGTAAAATGGTATCCACTTGAAGAGCTAATGACATTAGATGCATTCTACAGCAGACTTCTCAGTTTTCAGCACAATGGGGAAAAAGATTATATTCCGGGAGGCAAAATGGGAGGTGAGGTGAGGAAAGTAACGTGTTACAGTAAATGGGGTTAAATCAGTAGCTTGTACTGACATTTCAAGTTACTTCCTAACTGAGGTTCTTCTTACAATCAGTTTTCAAACAATAATGAACATATTCCTACCTTAAAACATGTATAAGGGCTCAATTGTAGCTTTTCTTTCTAAACATCATGAAGTATGTACACTGTGCAACAGGAAACTAGTGAGACATCTTAAAAAATAAGATGTCAAATACCATATGTTATTTCAACAGCAGCAAACTAACAAGCTAACAGTTAAAACCCCAGGAAAAAAATTAACTGGTTTGAAAACAAGCCTATACTGTAATAATCCTCAATATCAATTCTAGCATCCGATTCTAAATTTTAATCATTTGGTATTTTTTCCAAGAGGAAATTACGACTGCTTTTGCATGAATCCCTGGTTAAGTATTTGCAAAAAAATATCCATATCATTATCTACTCAGCGAACATCTGAAGTCAAACAAAATAATCCAACATTGGACAGTACCATTTTACAAACAGTGTAACATCCCCAAAGTACAAAAACTTTGGCATTGCAGAAAAGGAAGTTACGTGCACAATTCCAAGTACAAGGCATCTAAAGAGGGGACTGTCTGGAAATCCACCACACAGCACCCCAGACTCAAACCGGGCTTTTCTATAATTTTATAATAAATTTGTACAATTTTATATGAAAATGTAGTCTTTTTGAAGAAAACACTTTACATTTAGATTAACTGCTTACAGACACTTAAACTGTAGACAACATTTAACTATACGAACCCAGTTCCACAACATTAAAAATAGAGGTGAACAAACAAGTTGGTAAATGGCAAAAACAACAAGGGCCACTGTATTACGAATTAGCAATAACAGGAAACTTGAACAGAGATTATCTACTTTTAAGAATACAGGTAGAATGTGTGTGTGTGTGCATTTGTTTGTTTGTTTGTTTGAGAAAATGGCCGCTGATCACTCATGTGAAAAAAATGCAAACAGCTGTCAGGTAAAGTTGGCAGAATTTGAACTTGACCCAAACTTTCAGTGCTATGGAACCAGCATTAAGAAATGCCTATGGGATGTAAATCAAAATAGTGGGTATCTCCAGGTGGCAAAATTACAGGAAATTTAAATTTTCTTCTTGTTTTAATATGTACTTTTCTGGGTGTGTTTTTTTAAATTGCACACAAGTAGTACCAAGTGGCTAGAAATAACACAGACTAAAGATACTAAAGTAAAATCATAGGGTCTTTTTCTATCAGCAAGGACCTCAAGGATTATCTAACTATATATAAGGGCTCTGATTAAATAGACTAAAAATCCCAAGAATTCTTCCTGGGTGATAAAAATAATCTATTTTCAGGATGGTTTACACTCCCTAAGTATGCAAAAAACAACCATTTAAATGTAAATTCCTATCATATACATTATAAAAAACAGTAGGAAAAACAAATTTAAAAGGAATTTACACAAACCTGGGAATTAAAGTGTAACTTCATTGCTGAACAACAGAGCAAAGCAGATTATTAAAGAATTGATCTGCAAGCACAGGCAGGCCTGCGAGGGGTCTTTAGGGAAGCAGACCAGTGTCCAAGCAACTAGCTCTGCTTTGCTATTGAGATCCTTCAATAAACCAGTTGATGTAAAATGGAATTCACCCTAGATTCCCTCTGAAATAATGTAATGCAAGATTCCTATTGACTAGGGATTACACTTTCTTTGAAATTTTCAGTGACATTCAGATTAATTCTATTACCTACATTTAAGCGATTTTCCATAGGAATTTACAACCTAAAATCCAATGACCTGGCACTTTGATGATAGTTTAGGGGAAGTATTCCAGAGAAAAATAAAGTTTAGATTTGCTTGGCTCTGTACATCTTAAAATATCCAGAAAAGTAGAACTCAAAAACCAACCAAAAGACAAAGTGCTATAAAACATTTTCTGTTGTAAAATAATCAAATTCTTCCCAGAATAATGTGTAATTAACTCAACATACTTATTTGTAACCAATTTCATTTTTCCAAATTCTGTTGCAAATGAGAGGCTCATACAGTTATAATTGATGCAAACCACTGTATTTAGAAAGATCAAAATTTACATTAGTCAACGTGACTCTTAAAATCCATTTTAACATGTTCTTATAACTTTAGGGAAATCGTCAGTATCCCAGACACATTTACCATTTAAAAAATCAATTTAATGCTATCAAAAGGGGATGTGCGCTTTAATCCTGTTTGCCTTCACGCCACTGCCGTGAGCCTTCATTCCAGGCCACATAGACGAAAAGGGCCAGCACCACATGGACGGCAACCACCGCAACAATAGCAGCATAAAAATAGCTGTCCCTATTGGACATCCCAAAGGCGCCTATCAAGAGAAAGAAAGTTTCCATTTTATTCCTAAATTTATCAAAGTACAAAAACAAAGCATACTAATTTTATTAGCTATACATTTAGTCAGGCAATTAAAAAGCAACACTTTGGGTGGTGTTAAAACAAGTATTCACTTAAAGATCTGAATACCTTCTATACATGAAGACTATTATTTTGAAGGAGAACCGTAATTATCACTTCATCTAAGGACTTTGACATAAAAAAAAGGGAGCTTTATTTTCTCTTCCTTCCAATGTCTGCCACCAAAGGTACATTCCTCCAAATTCTTCCACCCGTGGCAGTCAACTCTTGCTCTCAAAGGGCTATTAAAAGAAAGCATGTGCAAGCTATTTCACAGAAAACCATAAATGAATATGATGTCTAGCTGAAATAACTGAGTGATGAAAAGTTTATTTCATGAAGACTCATTATGAGCAACGTGATATTTGAAAAGCAAAACAAGAAGCAAACTTAAGAATATCCAGTTTACAGATATAAAGGTCATAAAAGCAGAGAAACTTAAATATAGTAATATGTCTATAAAAATAGTAAATATGGTTTAGGATTACCTTCAAAAACATAAGACTTAGTGGTGAAATATAACCCAATAGGTACAGTGATCATTAAAGCTGTGAAGAACAGGAGCGTCTTCAGGGTAGATGCTAAAGAACTTTCATTTCTGGAATAAAGTAAACAAAGAGAAAAATCAGAACCTGCACAGCCACTCTGAACTGCTCTTATATCCCTAAACATTAGGAACACCCACAGCAAAGACTCTGGGAACCCCGCCCCAGCCCTGGAAGCAGAGGCCAGAGGAAGAAGCACAGAGTCAAGGTCTCAAAAGTGGAAGATCTTAAGACACTTCGCTGCAGGCCCATCCCCAAGAGACTGTCATTCAGATTCAGTGTGAAAGGAAGTGGCAACGTGTGGAAGCTGCCTGCAATCTCCAAAGTGCTATGCAAATGTATACAGTAATTACAGAATTTACAATGGAAGTGACGAAGAAGACACACAGAAAACTAACAGCTAGCTGAGCACAGTACAAACAAGGTGAGAATATCCAAAGAAAAAACAGCCTAGAACAATCTGGATGCAGCTGAAGGAAATTTCTTTTAATTAAATAGCTGTAGTACAATTTAGATAGCCTTCATGTAATATGGATGCATTGAAAGTTTGATGTCAAAACATTTTCTGAACTCTATTTGTCCACAATTTTAAAATCAAGGAAATATTCCAATGGAAAAACTTTCGTTCCAGAATACAATAAGACTACTCTGAAGAATGTAACCAAACTTCTAAAATTATATTCTTAAAGGAAAATAAGTTTGATGAACTGCTACTTAAAACATTAACAATATAAATATTAATATAAGAGCATAAACAAAACTGGGTAACATAAAAATATCCAATAACGGAAAAACAATTTCACGAACGATGTATAGCAATACATGGAGACATTAAAAAAAATTGATGATTTTTCAGAAAATATTCATGTGATAAATGAACAAGGCAAATTACAATGCATTATGCATGTCACGAGTCTGTACATTAAGGCCTGAGAACCCACAGCCTATTTCCGTAAATAAAGCTGAACTGGAACACAACCACACCCCTTTGTTTATATATCATCTAAGACTGCTTTGGAGCTACAGTGGCAGAGCTGAGTAGTAGACTACATGGCCTGCAAAACCTACTACTACCTGGCCCTTTACAGAAAACCTTTGCCAAACCCTGACGTATATATACTATTCCGATTATATAAAAAAACATGTGTATAAAACTTTCCCATTTTCAAAACGTTCCTTAATGATCTTTTACTGACTTTTTAATATCAGTATTTGTCCTATGCGTTGTTACCAATGAGCAATGTTCCCGAAAGTGAAGTGGTAGTCAGCTTCCCGCAACTCTGAACGTGTACATACCTCATACACATCACCTGGTACATTATAAAGGCCGAACCCTATAGCTTTAATCTTCTGTTTATGGTCCTTTCCCCCTTAAATCTAACCATCCTCAGACTACCTTCACCTACTGCTAATTTTATGCTCATAGTCCACACCTGAACTTAATTCTCTTTCTGGTCATCCTTAGCTAGAGGTGCTGGTTTTTATCTGTATCTTTAAAAAAGAGACAGCCCAGCCTTCAAGGTTCCCCCAAGTAGTCTCTCCTCGAAGCACCTTTCCTGATTACACCCCAGAAGAAGTCACTGCTCTGGGACCCAATCACACTTTGTTCATACCTGTTATTACAGCACTTCATGTGACAGCTTGCTTCCTACAGTCCTGCACATCCCTCTGTACCCTTAGAAAACCCAGACAGGACTTCTAACTGTGTACACAATTAGCTGGGAGGTTTCTGGCAGCCTCAAAAGGAAGGGAACATCTCAAGTTTATATCAATTATCTACAAACTTTTTTGACTGCAATCCATCACTAAGTAAAAGTTTGCGCACATGTCCCCACACTGGTATTTTGATATTTTTAAATCGATTATCTATACACATACTAGTAATACCTTCTTTAAAATATAAACGATATGCAAAAATAGATACTAAAAAAGATGAGGTTAAAAATAAATTTATGCAGAAGTTCTAATATTTTCTTTCCTTACTTCAATAGATCATCTTTTTAACATTTTACATGTTAGCATTTAACACTTTCGTGATCACTGAGCTGTACATTCTCATTTAATATACACAAGTTCCCTTAAACTGTTCCTAGTAGTAATTTTTTAGAGAAATATATTGTGTAATCTTAATGAAGAATATGAGTGCCTGCAGTAGCTCTATAAAAAATACAAAAAGTCAGCATTTGGCCACTGTTGCAGACCCCTGCCCCCCCCCCACAAAAACCCCTTAACTTTTGGGGTGTTTCTGTGGTGAGTTAAAGTATGAGTTTTAGGGGTGTGAAGTTTAGATTTGACCTGATAAACAAAGCTTGAGAATCTAGAGAAAGGGTAATTAACTGGTTCTCTTGTTCTTTAGATTACCTCTCTTGAATATATATTATCTGGCCTGGCTTTGAGAAAAGTTTATTATTAAAGAAGATATACCATAAAAATGTTTTAAAGCAAACAAAATCACTTCCAATCCCACCACCCAAACATAATATTTTCTGCATGTTAATTTCTAGCCCTACACACTCTACATAGGACATATCTTAACAATTTGTAGCTTATCTTCAACCCCTTCTCACTTGTCTTTACCTTAAGCTCCAAAAGTTTGACTTTTATTCTGGGCTATGACCTCATAAATATGGGACTACGTATAAAGTTAAGCACAAAAACTTTTGAAAACTAGCAAATTTCCTCTAGTGTTTATAGGGCATTTCTCCTTGGTCTCCAGCCACAGCCCACTGAGGCTGGCAGTGCTGTTGGCACAAGCCAGCCTGGGTACAACCAGTGATTTATTCTAAAACAAAGCAACTGATGGCATTCAATTGATTTCTCCTGTGTGTCTCTGAACGGATGTTACCGAGATTTGTTAGAAATAAAGAATGGGGAAACCCAGAATGAAAGTTGGCCTCACACAAAAGAAATAATTCAGGATGAACCTTATTGTGCCCCACTCTTAGAACCACTTAGAATTTACCCACATCATATAAACTTCTGCAGCAAACACAAAGCAGATAGAGCTTACCAAGTTCCCCCTTTGTGGCAAGCAAGACTACTTGCACTCTGTGAAGATTTCACTGCAAATTCCATTAGGAAACACGAAAATCAGTCCAGGAGGGCTAGACTGTATTCTAAGTGTACTTAATGAAAATACCTGTTGGAATCATCACTGGTAAACGGTAAAAAAACAAACAAAACATCCGAAACATCTACAATGACACTGTGAGAGAGGGAAGAGCACAAGCTCCAAAGATCACCAGATTTGGAGTCAGTAGGCTTGGTCAAATGACAGCTCCACACTTACTAATCGTATGATCTGTGTGGTATTAGACAAGTCACTTATCCTGAGTCAACTTCATCTTCCTTAAAATCAGGAAACTAAGCGCTTTCTTAATTCTGATAACGTCTGTAATAATAAAGCAACTAAGCTGAACTTGGCACACAGTGGGACCTCTCTGAACAGTAGTAGCTAAATCCTTTCCCAACTTCTTGCCTACCGAGGTATCCATAGCTAGGCTAGTCAGCCAGAGTCACCTGCTCTCTCAGATTCCTTCAGCCCCTATCCCACTGACAACCCCAGGGAAGCAGTCTCACAGCAGGGCCTGCCCCTATTCCCTTCCATTCATTCATTCACTCATCCATTCATTCATACAGCAAACACTAATTAAGCCCCGACGACGCAGGCCCCGTAGACTCCACGGAGATGGAGAAAGCCGGGTTCCTGTCGTCAGGGAGCTCACCCCCTAGCAGAGAGACTGCAGACAACCCCAATATAGATGACAGCGAGAGGAAGTGCTAGGGCGGGAGCATGAGCTGTAGGCCCACCGGCCCCAACATACTTCCCCGCTCTCCCATCCCGCAGGTCTAGACCTCACGCCCACCACAAGCCAGAGTTCCCTCATGCCTCGCTTCAGGCCTGGACAGGCCCGCATCGCGCGGTTCAGGCCCCGGCCGCGCCCGGACCCCGCTCGGGACTACCTGACGTCGGGCGGCTGCAGCGCGTTCAGCGCCGCTTTATCAAGGCGCTCCATGGCGTCGCCGCCCGCAGCAGGTACTGGGAGGCGGGCTGGGCTCGGTGAACACACTCGCTTGGTTTAACGGAGTACCGGTCCAGACGGCCTAGACCGGAAATGCTGGCGAGCGCCGAGCTGTGAGACGCAGTGCGCAGGCGCGGCGCACGGCGGTGACGCTAGCTGCGGCAGGCGCATGCGCGGCGCGGCGCGCCGCGGTGATGTTGACTGCGGTGAACGCGGGCGCGAGCGCGAGCGCCCACGTGACTTACCGTCCCGGGCTCCGCGGCGTGCGCCATGTCGGGGGCTCCCTGCACTCGAGGAGCAGTCCCGGCGAGTAGCCCAGCCATTCCACGTTGAGCCGGGATTTGCCTCGCAGCATGGTTCTCCGGAACGGTTGGCGCTGTTGCCGCCGCCCCCTGAGTGAAAGCGAGTACCTTCTGTCCCAGCCCCTGTCTCCGAGCTGCGGTTGCGAGGCGACCGGAGCAGCTGAGCCAGGAGGAAAGACGAGCAGGCAGATGAATGTGGTGCTAGGCAACCAAGCAGTTTCCTACGACAACAACAACAGAAAAAAGCAGTGCACATTATTCTCCAGCCCTTGAGCAAATGTTTCATTAATTATTGCCCGCAGTGAAAGTCCAGCCGTGGGAAGCTAGGAGTAGTTAGTTTAACACTCACCGGAGCCTGGTAAAGCTAGAGAATGTCAGGGCTGAAAGAGCCCTTGCTAAGAGTGACTGTTTCCAGGCCTGACACCGGTGACCCCAACTTCCACTTAAAGTTAAAAACATATTTTGCAGCTGCTCAGAAAGCGCCAATGAGGCAACAGGGACTCAAATAGTAAGGGACAGATGGGCCTCCCTGGCCTGCACAACCCGAGAGATATAAACGAAAAGGGTGCGTAAGCCTAGGATCAGGCTTGACAAAATTAGGTTGCCACTGGCTGCTTATAAAAGGACAGCCCTTACATGGTCAACTTCTGGAAAGGGCCACTGACCACACATCTATTTTCTGCACCAATGGACACAAAGCCTACATGTGAAATCATGAATAAACCAGCAGCTTAGAGTGGTGTTGAGGGCCGTGGACTGGGCAGCAGGAAGCCTGGGTTTGAGTTAAAACTTAATAATCCCTCTCTGGGCCTCATGTAGACCCTTAGCGGGGGATAAGAACCATTTAATGAATGCCAGAACTAGGGCAGAATTAGACTGTAGCTCTGGGGTGGGCAAAGTGGCCTGTCCGCCAAATACATAGAGCCAGCCTGCCTACCACCTGTTTCTCTAGAGCCCATGAGTTAATGTTTTTTTTCCATTTTTAAAGGGTTTTTAAAAATAAAAAGAATATATTGACTCACGTGAAAACTATATGAAATTCAGATTTCAGTGTCCATAAATAAAATTTTATGGGAACTCAGCCATGCTTATTTGTATTGTCTATGCTGCTTTCAAACTAAAATGGTGACGTCCTTGAGTAGTTGTGACAGAGACTGGTCCACAAAGCCTAAAATATTTACTGTCTGGAACTTGACAGGAAATGTTTGCCGACCCCTGTGCTAGCTGATCACCCTATAATGAGGTCCTTGAACCCCTAGGGATCCGTAGATGTAGTAATGGTGGTTCTGAGAACAATTTTCAATATTTTAAAAAATATAATAAACTGGATGTATTTACTTGCTATAAGGGATCACCAGCTACTTAAAACACTGCCTTTCTTTGATTTTTGGCACTAATTATATCACATTGATGAGGTAATTCTGGTTTTTGAATAAGAAAATACACATATTATTACTAACCCGAAATAAACCATCGTATACTTGGTTGACTAAATCTTTTAAAACATAGAAGAAACAGAAGAGGAAAGATCTTTGCTTTGTGATTCTGTGAATATCTAAGGCCTAGAAAAAGGACATGATATATAGTAGGCACTCACTAAATATTTGTGAAATAAATGAATTGGGTCCACAGATGGGCAAAGAGCAAAAGGGTTCTTGGTAGAGAAAAGATTGGGAACTACTGATGTAGTTTATTAGCTTGCTAGGGCTGCCTTAACAAACTACCATAAATTGAGTGGCTTAAACAACAAAAATGTATTATAGTTCTGGAGGCTGGAAGGCTGAGATCAAAGTGTTAGCAGAATTGGTTCCTTCTGAGGATGGTGAAGGAGAACCATCTAGCTCAGCGGTCCCCAACCTTTTTGGCAACAGGGACCAGTGCTCCTATGAGAATCTAATGCCTGATGATCTGAGGTGGAGCTGAGGCGGAGATGCTAGTGCTGGGGAGCGGCTGCAGATACAGATGCAGCTTTGCTTGCCCGCCCACCAGTCACCTCCTGCTGTGAGGCCCAGTTCCTAACAGGCCATGGACTGGTACCAGTCCGTGTCCTGGGGGTTGGGGATCCCTGACCTAGCTTCTGGTGGTTTGCTGGCAATCCTTGATGAACCTTGATTTTTAGAAGCATCCCCCAGAGCTCTGCATTTCTCTTCCCATGGCATTCTCCCTGTGTCCAAATTTCTCCTTTTTATAAGATGCCAGTCATATTAGATCAGGATACCCTCATCTTAATTAATTATACCCACAACTACGCTATTTACAAATAAGGTCACATTCTGAGGTACTAGACTTAGGAGTTCAACATAAGAATTTGGGGAGAGGCGCAATTCAGCCCACAACAGTAGTCTAAAGTTCTCCTTGTACAGATGAGGAAACTGTCTTAGAGAGGGAAGGGACTTGTCAGAAGTCACGAATTTACCTAGTGGGGCTTAGCTCATCCCTTACTTCCCAGACCAACACTTTCAGACTATCACATTAGCAGTCCTTTGCGGCAAGTTTCATGATAACTTAGACAAGAACCATTCATAAATAAGATTTGACATGGGACAAAATGCCTGGATAATCTCATTTATATATTAATGTGTGTGTGTTTTTTTTTTATAAACTAAAACACTCATATCTTTTTCTTGCTGACTTCTATACTCTACCCACATTTACTGTGAGCTCACCGAGGTGGAGATCGAACTTTTAGAATAAATTCAGAAGCTGTAAGAGAAAGAAAGAAATTAGCCAGCACTCTAGCCGCTCAGCAAAGTCCTGAAACCTCCTACCTACAGCAGCTGATAATGAACTAGAGGCCAGTTGAGCCCAAACAGAGCCGTTGCCATGGGAATGAAATGGCACGTCAGGCAACCGTTCAGTAGTTCCTCCCTTATTCCTTTGAGAACTGGAAAATGATTCTCAGATGGAAAGAGCCCCAGTCTGGCCCTTTCATTTTAGTTGAGAAAATGAAAAGCTAAGGATAGGAAGTGACTTGTTCCAAATTCACTGGATCAGTGATAGGATTAGAAAATTTAGAGTTCCTAATTCTCAGTCTAGTGTTTTCTACAGGTTATGGATCTCAGTGTTATAAACCCAATGACATAGAAAGTATACACTCAAAGTCGAGTTTGGCAACAACTCAAATTTGCTTTACTGACTCCCAAAACCATGACACCCCATGCCCTGGCAGTCCCCCCTTGGGTGGCTAGCAGTGGGCTTAAAAGGGAACGGCCATGCTTGAAACACCAACTGGTACTTTCTGAAGCTGATGCTCACACAGCCTGGTGTATTAAAAATTAATCTATGAGGAAAATAGAAATAAGCTCCACCAAACGATTAACAAAACTCATGCTTAAAAAAAAGAGAGAAACAGAAACTCTGGCTTCTTTATAATGTGAAGCGATATGTCTTTATTTTTCTAAAAATACAAATTGGTAAAATATGCCCCCTGGTGAAAAATCTTAGTTCCA